>NC_141812.1:374166-748333 GCF_057944985.1 Cucurbita pepo subsp. pepo
ACATTTACTCATGTCGAAAAGACTTCACAACCTCAACCATTACGAAAAGACCCTCGTGGAGGCACCAAAATGACTATGTGGAAAACCTTTGTTTCTTTCGATGTTTTTCGACGAATTTGTAAGGAAAGGCTCAAGTTTAAGAGTCTTACACATATAAATGGTGAAAATACGAATTTTTTTCACTTTCGCTTCCGGGCCATTTTTCACCCAAAATCCATAGGTGTTAACATAGGAACTTTTTGGCCCATTGGGACAGGGTCGTTAACTCGATCTGAAAAGTTGTTTTCTCGTTTTAGTATCATACCATATCCACTAAAGATTGTCCTAAGCTTAAAATATGGAAGAAAAAAAACATTTACTCGTGTCGAAAAGACTTCACAACCTCAACCATTACGAAAAGACCCTCGTGGAGGCACCAAAATGACTATGTGGAAAACCTTTGTTTCTTTCGATGTTTTTCGACGAATTTGTAAGGAAAGGCTCAAGTTTAAGAGTCTTACACATATAAATGGTGAAAATACGAATTTTTTTCACTTTCGCTTCCGGGCCATTTTTCACCCAAAATCCATAGGTGTTAACATAGGAACTTTTTGGCCCATTGGGACAGGGTCGTTAACTCGATCTGAAAAGTTGTTTTCTCGTTTTAGTATCATACCATATCCACTAAAGATTGTCCTAAGCTTAAAATATGGAAGAAAAAAAACATTTACTCGTGTCGAAAAGACTTCACAACCTCAACCATTACGAAAAGACCCTCGTGGAGGCACCAAAATGACTATGTGGAAAACCTTTGTTTCTTTCGATGTTTTTCGACGAATTTGTAAGGAAAGGCTCAAGTTTAAGAGTCTTACACATATAAATGGTGAAAATACGAATTTTTTTCACTTTCGCTTCCGGGCCATTTTTCACCCAAAATCCATAGGTGTTAACATAGGAACTTTTTGGCCCATTGGGACAGGGTCGTTAACTCGATCTGAAAAGTTGTTTTCTCGTTTTAGTATCATACCATATCCACTAAAGATTGTCCTAAGCTTAAAATATGGAAGAAAAAAAACATTTACTCGTGTCGAAAAGACTTCACAACCTCAACCATTACGAAAAGACCCTCGTGGAGGCACCAAAATGACTATGTGAAAAACCTTTGTTTCTTTCGATGTTTTTCGACAAATATGTAAGGAAACGCTCAAGTTTAAGAGTCTTACACATATAAATGGTTAAAATACGAATTTTTTTCACTTTCGCTTCCGGGCCATTTTTCACCCAAAATCCATAGGTGTTAACATAGGAACTTTTTGGCCCATTGGGACAGGGTCGTTAACTCGATCTGAAAAGTTGTTTTCTCGTTTTAGTATCATACCATATCCACTAAAGATTGTCCTAAGCTTAAAATATGGAAGAAAAAAACATTTACTCGTGTCGAAAAGACTTCACAACCTCAACCATTACGAAAAGACCCTCGTGGAGGCACCAAAATGACTATGTGAAAAACCTTTGTTTCTTTCGATGTTTTTCGACAAATCTGTAAGGAAACGCTCAAGTTTAAGAGTCTTACACATATAAATGGTTAAAATACGAATTTTTTTCACTTTCGCTTCCGGGCCATTTTTCACCCAAAATCCATAGGTGTTAACATAGGAACTTTTTGGCCCATTGGGACAGGGTCGTTAACTCGATCTGAAAAGTTGTTTTCTCGTTTTAGTATCATACCATATCCACTAAAGATTGTCCTAAGCTTAAAATATGGAAGAAAAAAAACATTTACTCGTGTGGAAAAGACTTCACAACCTCAACCATTACGAAAAGACCCTCGTGGAGGCACCAAAATTACTATGTGGAAAATCTTTGTTTCTTTCGATGTTTTTCGATGAATCCTTAAGGAAACGCTCAAGTTTAAGAGTCTTACACATATAAATGGTGAAAATACGAATTTTTTTCACTTTCGCTTCCGGGCCATTTTTCACCCAAAATCCATAGGTGTTAACATAGGAACTTTTTGGCCCATTGGGACAGGGTCGTTAACTCGATCTGAAAAGTTGTTTTCTCGTTTTAGTATCATACCATATCCACTAAAGATTGTCCTAAGCTTAAAATTTGGAAGAAAAAAAACATTTACTCGTGTCGAAAAGACTTCACAACCTCAACCATTACGAAAAGACCCTCGTGGAGGCACCAAAATGACTATGTGGAAAACCTTTGTTTCTTTCGATGTTTTTCGACGAATTTGTAAGGAAACGCTCAAGTTTAAGAGTCTTACACATATAAATGGTGAAAATACGAATTTTTTTCACTTTCGCTTCCGGGCCATTTTTCACCCAAAATCCATAGGTGTTAACATAGGAACTTTTTGGCCCATTGGGACAGGGTCGTTAACTCGATCTGAAAAGTTGTTTTCTCGTTTTAGTATCATACCATATCCACTAAAGATTGTCCTAAGCTTAAAATATGGAAGAAAAAAAACATTTACTCGTGTCGAAAAGACTTCACAACCTCAACCATTACGAAAAGACCCTCGTGGAGGCACCAAAATGACTATGTGAAAAACCTTTGTTTCTTTCGAGGTTTTTCGACAAATCTGTAAGGAAACGCTCAAGTTTAAGAGTCTTACACATATAAATGGTTAAAATACGAATTTTTTTCACTTTCGCTTCCGGGCCATTTTTCACCCAAAATCCATAGGTGTTAACATAGGAACTTTTTGGCCCATTGGGACAGGGTCGTTAACTCGATCTGAAAAGTTGTTTTCTCGTTTTAGTATCATACCATATCCACTAAAGATTGTCCTAAGCTTAAAATATGGAAGAAAAAAAACATTTACTCGTGTCGAAAAGACTTCACAACCTCAACCATTACGAAAAGACCCTCGTGGAGGCACCAAAATGACTATGTGGAAAACCTTTGTTTCTTTCGATGTTTTTCGACAAATTTGTCAGGAAACGCTCAAGTTTAAGAGTCTTACACATATAAATGGTGAAAATACGAATTTTTTTCACTTTCGCTTCCGGGCCATTTTTCACCCAAAATCCATAGGTGTTAACATAGGAACTTTTTGGCCCATTGGGACAGGGTCGTTAACTCGATCTGAAAAGTTGTTTTCTCGTTTTAGTATCATACCATATCCACTAAAGATTGTCCTAAGCTTAAAATATGGAAGAAAAAAAACATTTACTCGTGTCGAAAAGACTTCACAACCTCAACCATTACGAAAAGACCCTCGTGGAGGCACCAAAATGACTATGTGAAAAACCTTTGTTTCTTTCGAGGTTTTTCGACAAATCTGTAAGGAAACGCTCAAGTTTAAGAGTCTTACACATATAAATGGTTAAAATACGAATTTTTTTCACTTTCGCTTCCGGGCCATTTTTCACCCAAAATCCATAGGTGTTAACATAGGAACTTTTTGGCCCATTGGGACAGGGTCGTTAACTCGATCTGAAAAGTTGTTTTCTCGTTTTAGTATCATACCATATCCACTAAAGATTGTCCTAAGCTTAAAATATGGAAGAAAAAAAACATTTACTCGTGTCGAAAAGACTTCACAACCTCAACCATTACGAAAAGACCCTCGTGGAGGCACCAAAATGACTATGTGGAAAACCTTTGTTTCTTTCGATGTTTTTCGACGAATTTGTAAGGAAAGGCTCAAGTTTAAGAGTCTTACACATATAAATGGTGAAAATACGAATTTTTTTCACTTTCGCTTCCGGGCCATTTTTCACCCAAAATCCATAGGTGTTAACATAGGAACTTTTTGGCCCATTGGGACAGGGTCGTTAACTCGATCTGAAAAGTTGTTTTCTCGTTTTAGTATCATACCATATCCACTAAAGATTGTCCTAAGCTTAAAATATGGAAGAAAAAAAACATTTACTCGTGTCGAAAAGACTTCACAACCTCAACCATTACGAAAAGACCCTCGTGGAGGCACCAAAATGACTATGTGGAAAACCTTTGTTTCTTTCGATGTTTTTCGACGAATTTGTAAGGAAAGGCTCAAGTTTAAGAGTCTTACACATATAAATGGTGAAAATACGAATTTTTTTCACTTTCGCTTCCGGGCCATTTTTCACCCAAAATCCATAGGTGTTAACATAGGAACTTTTTGGCCCATTGGGACAGGGTCGTTAACTCGATCTGAAAAGTTGTTTTCTCGTTTTAGTATCATACCATATCCACTAAAGATTGTCCTAAGCTTAAAATATGGAAGAAAAAAAACATTTACTCGTGTCGAAAAGACTTCACAACCTCAACCATTACGAAAAGACCCTCGTGGAGGCACCCGAATGACTATGTGGAAAACCTTTGTTTCTTTCGATGTTTTTCGACGAATTTGTAAGGAAACGCTCAAGTTTAAGAGTCTTACACATATAAATGGTGAAAAAACGAATTTTTTTCACTTTCGCTTCCGGGCCATTTTTCACCCAAAATCCATAGGTGTTAACATAGGAACTTTTTGGCCCATTGGGACAGGGTCGTTAACTCGATCTGAAAAGTTGTTTTCTCGTTTTAGTATCATACCATATCCACTAAAGATTGTCCTAAGCTTAAAATATGGAAGAAAAAAAACATTTACTCGTGTCGAAAAGACTTCACAACCTCAACCATTACGAAAAGACCCTCGTGGAGGCACCAAAATGACTATGTGGAAAACCTTTGTTTCTTTCGATGTTTTTCGACGAATTTGTAAGGAAAGGCTCAAGTTTAAGAGTCTTACACATATAAATGGTGAAAATACGAATTTTTTTCACTTTCGCTTCCGGGCCATTTTTCACCCAAAATCCATAGGTGTTAACATAGGAACTTTTTGGCCCATTGGACAGGGTCGTTAACTCGATCTGAAAAGTTGTTTTCTCGTTTTAGTATCATACTATATCCACTAAAGATTGTCCTAAGCTTAAAATATGGAAGAAAAAAACATTTACTCGTGTCGAAAAGACTTCACAACCTCAACCATTACGAAAAGACCCTCGTGGAGGCACCAAAATGACTATGTGGAAAACCTTTGTTTCTTTCGATGTTTTTCGACGAATCTGTAAGGAAAGGCTCAAGTTTAAGAGTCTTACACATATAAATGGTGAAAATACGAATTTTTTTCACTTTCGCTTCCGGGCCATTTTTCACCCAAAATCCATAGGTGTTAACATAGGAACTTTTTGGCCCATTGGGACAGGGTCGTTAACTCGATCTGAAAAGTTGTTTTCTCGTTTTAGTATCATACCATATCCACTAAAGATTGTCCTAAGCTTAAAATATGGAAGAAAAAAAACATTTACTCATGTCGAAAAGACTTCACAACCTCAACCATTACGAAAAGACCCTCGTGGAGGCACCAAAATGACTATGTGGAAAACCTTTGTTTCTTTCGATGTTTTTCGACGAATTTGTAAGGAAAGGCTCAAGTTTAAGAGTCTTACACATATAAATGGTGAAAATACGAATTTTTTTCACTTTCGCTTCCGGGCCATTTTTCACCCAAAATCCATAGGTGTTAACATAGGAACTTTTTGGCCCATTGGGACAGGGTCGTTAACTCGATCTGAAAAGTTGTTTTCTCGTTTTAGTATCATACCATATCCACTAAAGATTGTCCTAAGCTTAAAATATGGAAGAAAAAAAACATTTACTCGTGTCGAAAAGACTTCACAACCTCAACCATTACGAAAAGACCCTCGTGGAGGCACCAAAATGACTATGTGGAAAACCTTTGTTTCTTTCGATGTTTTTCGATGAATCCTTAAGGAAACGCTCAAGTTTAAGAGTCTTACACATATAAATGGTGAAAATACGAATTTTTTTCACTTTCGCTTCCGGGCCATTTTTCACCCAAAATCCATAGGTGTTAACATAGGAACTTTTTGGCCCATTGGGACAGGGTCGTTAACTCGATCTGAAAAGTTGTTTTCTCGTTTTAGTATCATACCATATCCACTAAAGATTGTCCTAAGCTTAAAATATGGAAGAAAAAAAACATTTACTCGTGTCGAAAAGACTTCACAACCTCAACCATTACGAAAAGACCCTCGTGGAGGCACCAAAATGACTATGTGGAAAACCTTTGTTTCTTTCGATGTTTTTCGACGAATTTGTAAGGAAAGGCTCAAGTTTAAGAGTCTTACACATATAAATGGTGAAAATACGAATTTTTTTCACTTTCGCTTCCGGGCCATTTTTCACCCAAAATCCATAGGTGTTAACATAGGAACTTTTTGGCCCATTGGGACAGGGTCGTTAACTCGATCTGAAAAGTTGTTTTCTCGTTTTAGTATCATACTATATCCACTAAAGATTGTCCTAAGCTTAAAATATGGAAGAAAAAAACATTTACTCGTGTCGAAAAGACTTCACAACCTCAACCATTACGAAAAGACCCTCGTGGAGGCACCAAAATGACTATGTGGAAAACCTTTGTTTCTTTCGATGTTTTTCGACGAATCTGTAAGGAAAGGCTCAAGTTTAAGAGTCTTACACATATAAATGGTGAAAATACGAATTTTTTTCACTTTCGCTTCCGGGCCATTTTTCACCCAAAATCCATAGGTGTTAACATAGGAACTTTTTGGCCCATTGGGACAGGGTCGTTAACTCGATCTGAAAAGTTGTTTTCTCGTTTTAGTATCATACCATATCCACTAAAGATTGTCCTAAGCTTAAAATATGGAAGAAAAAAAACATTTACTCATGTCGAAAAGACTTCACAACCTCAACCATTACGAAAAGACCCTCGTGGAGGCACCAAAATGACTATGTGGAAAACCTTTGTTTCTTTCGATGTTTTTCGACGAATTTGTAAGGAAAGGCTCAAGTTTAAGAGTCTTACACATATAAATGGTGAAAATACGAATTTTTTTCACTTTCGCTTCCGGGCCATTTTTCACCCAAAATCCATAGGTGTTAACATAGGAACTTTTTGGCCCATTGGGACAGGGTCGTTAACTCGATCTGAAAAGTTGTTTTCTCGTTTTAGTATCATACCATATCCACTAAAGATTGTCCTAAGCTTAAAATATGGAAGAAAAAAAACATTTACTCGTGTCGAAAAGACTTCACAACCTCAACCATTACGAAAAGACCCTCGTGGAGGCACCAAAATGACTATGTGGAAAACCTTTGTTTCTTTCGATGTTTTTCGACGAATTTGTAAGGAAAGGCTCAAGTTTAAGAGTCTTACACATATAAATGGTGAAAATACGAATTTTTTTCACTTTCGCTTCCGGGCCATTTTTCACCCAAAATCCATAGGTGTTAACATAGGAACTTTTTGGCCCATTGGGACAGGGTCGTTAACTCGATCTGAAAAGTTGTTTTCTCGTTTTAGTATCATACCATATCCACTAAAGATTGTCCTAAGCTTAAAATATGGAAGAAAAAAAACATTTACTCGTGTCGAAAAGACTTCACAACCTCAACCATTACGAAAAGACCCTCGTGGAGGCACCAAAATGACTATGTGAAAAACCTTTGTTTCTTTCGAGGTTTTTCGACAAATCTGTAAGGAAACGCTCAAGTTTAAGAGTCTTACACATATAAATGGTTAAAATACGAATTTTTTTCACTTTCGCTTCCGGGCCATTTTTCACCCAAAATCCATAGGTGTTAACATAGGAACTTTTTGGCCCATTGGGACAGGGTCGTTAACTCGATCTGAAAAGTTGTTTTCTCGTTTTAGTATCATACCATATCCACTAAAGATTGTCCTAAGCTTAAAATATGGAAGAAAAAAAACATTTACTCGTGTCGAAAAGACTTCACAACCTCAACCATTACGAAAAGACCCTCGTGGAGGCACCAAAATGACTATGTGGAAAACCTTTGTTTCTTTCGATGTTTTTCGACGAATTTGTCAGGAAACGCTCAAGTTTAAGAGTCTTACACATATAAATGGTGAAAATACGAATTTTTTTCACTTTCGCTTCCGGGCCATTTTTCACCCAAAATCCATAGGTGTTAACATAGGAACTTTTTGGCCCATTGGGACAGGGTCGTTAACTCGATCTGAAAAGTTGTTTTCTCGTTTTAGTATCATACCATATCCACTAAAGATTGTCCTAAGCTTAAAATATGGAAGAAAAAAAACATTTACTCGTGTCGAAAAGACTTCACAACCTCAACCATTACGAAAAGACCCTCGTGGAGGCACCAAAATGACTATGTGAAAAACCTTTGTTTCTTTCGAGGTTTTTCGACAAATCTGTAAGGAAACGCTCAAGTTTAAGAGTCTTACACATATAAATGGTTAAAATACGAATTTTTTTCACTTTCGCTTCCGGGCCATTTTTCACCCAAAATCCATAGGTGTTAACATAGGAACTTTTTGGCCCATTGGGACAGGGTCGTTAACTCGATCTGAAAAGTTGTTTTCTCGTTTTAGTATCATACCATATCCACTAAAGATTGTCCTAAGCTTAAAATATGGAAGAAAAAAAACATTTACTCGTGTCGAAAAGACTTCACAACCTCAACCATTACGAAAAGACCCTCGTGGAGGCACCAAAATGACTATGTGGAAAACCTTTGTTTCTTTCGATGTTTTTCGACGAATTTGTAAGGAAAGGCTCAAGTTTAAGAGTCTTACACATATAAATGGTGAAAATACGAATTTTTTTCACTTTCGCTTCCGGGCCATTTTTCACCCAAAATCCATAGGTGTTAACATAGGAACTTTTTGGCCCATTGGGACAGGGTCGTTAACTCGATCTGAAAAGTTGTTTTCTCGTTTTAGTATCATACCATATCCACTAAAGATTGTCCTAAGCTTAAAATATGGAAGAAAAAAAACATTTACTCGTGTCGAAAAGACTTCACAACCTCAACCATTACGAAAAGACCCTCGTGGAGGCACCAAAATGACTATGTGGAAAACCTTTGTTTCTTTCGATGTTTTTCGACGAATTTGTAAGGAAAGGCTCAAGTTTAAGAGTCTTACACATATAAATGGTGAAAATACGAATTTTTTTCACTTTCGCTTCCGGGCCATTTTTCACCCAAAATCCATAGGTGTTAACATAGGAACTTTTTGGCCCATTGGGACAGGGTCGTTAACTCGATCTGAAAAGTTGTTTTCTCGTTTTAGTATCATACCATATCCACTAAAGATTGTCCTAAGCTTAAAATATGGAAGAAAAAAAACATTTACTCGTGTCGAAAAGACTTCACAACCTCAACCATTACGAAAAGACCCTCGTGGAGGCACCCGAATGACTATGTGGAAAACCTTTGTTTCTTTCGATGTTTTTCGACGAATTTGTAAGGAAACGCTCAAGTTTAAGAGTCTTACACATATAAATGGTGAAAAAACGAATTTTTTTCACTTTCGCTTCCGGGCCATTTTTCACCCAAAATCCATAGGTGTTAACATAGGAACTTTTTGGCCCATTGGGACAGGGTCGTTAACTCGATCTGAAAAGTTGTTTTCTCGTTTTAGTATCATACCATATCCACTAAAGATTGTCCTAAGCTTAAAATATGGAAGAAAAAAAACATTTACTCGTGTCGAAAAGACTTCACAACCTCAACCATTACGAAAAGACCCTCGTGGAGGCACCAAAATGACTATGTGGAAAACCTTTGTTTCTTTCGATGTTTTTCGACGAATTTGTAAGGAAAGGCTCAAGTTTAAGAGTCTTACACATATAAATGGTGAAAATACGAATTTTTTTCACTTTCGCTTCCGGGCCATTTTTCACCCAAAATCCATAGGTGTTAACATAGGAACTTTTTGGCCCATTGGGACAGGGTCGTTAACTCGATCTGAAAAGTTGTTTTCTCGTTTTAGTATCATACTATATCCACTAAAGATTGTCCTAAGCTTAAAATATGGAAGAAAAAAACATTTACTCGTGTCGAAAAGACTTCACAACCTCAACCATTACGAAAAGACCCTCGTGGAGGCACCAAAATGACTATGTGGAAAACCTTTGTTTCTTTCGATGTTTTTCGACGAATCTGTAAGGAAAGGCTCAAGTTTAAGAGTCTTACACATATAAATGGTGAAAATACGAATTTTTTTCACTTTCGCTTCCGGGCCATTTTTCACCCAAAATCCATAGGTGTTAACATAGGAACTTTTTGGCCCATTGGGACAGGGTCGTTAACTCGATCTGAAAAGTTGTTTTCTCGTTTTAGTATCATACCATATCCACTAAAGATTGTCCTAAGCTTAAAATATGGAAGAAAAAAAACATTTACTCATGTCGAAAAGACTTCACAACCTCAACCATTACGAAAAGACCCTCGTGGAGGCACCAAAATGACTATGTGGAAAACCTTTGTTTCTTTCGATGTTTTTCGACGAATTTGTAAGGAAAGGCTCAAGTTTAAGAGTCTTACACATATAAATGGTGAAAATACGAATTTTTTTCACTTTCGCTTCCGGGCCATTTTTCACCCAAAATCCATAGGTGTTAACATAGGAACTTTTTGGCCCATTGGGACAGGGTCGTTAACTCGATCTGAAAAGTTGTTTTCTCGTTTTAGTATCATACCATATCCACTAAAGATTGTCCTAAGCTTAAAATATGGAAGAAAAAAAACATTTACTCGTGTCGAAAAGACTTCACAACCTCAACCATTACGAAAAGACCCTCGTGGAGGCACCAAAATGACTATGTGGAAAACCTTTGTTTCTTTCGATGTTTTTCGATGAATCCTTAAGGAAACGCTCAAGTTTAAGAGTCTTACACATATAAATGGTGAAAATACGAATTTTTTTCACTTTCGCTTCCGGGCCATTTTTCACCCAAAATCCATAGGTGTTAACATAGGAACTTTTTGGCCCATTGGGACAGGGTCGTTAACTCGATCTGAAAAGTTGTTTTCTCGTTTTAGTATCATACCATATCCACTAAAGATTGTCCTAAGCTTAAAATATGGAAGAAAAAAAACATTTACTCGTGTCGAAAAGACTTCACAACCTCAACCATTACGAAAAGACCCTCGTGGAGGCACCAAAATGACTATGTGGAAAACCTTTGTTTCTTTCGATGTTTTTCGACGAATTTGTAAGGAAAGGCTCAAGTTTAAGAGTCTTACACATATAAATGGTGAAAATACGAATTTTTTTCACTTTCGCTTCCGGGCCATTTTTCACCCAAAATCCATAGGTGTTAACATAGGAACTTTTTGGCCCATTGGGACAGGGTCGTTAACTCGATCTGAAAAGTTGTTTTCTCGTTTTAGTATCATACTATATCCACTAAAGATTGTCCTAAGCTTAAAATATGGAAGAAAAAAACATTTACTCGTGTCGAAAAGACTTCACAACCTCAACCATTACGAAAAGACCCTCGTGGAGGCACCAAAATGACTATGTGGAAAACCTTTGTTTCTTTCGATGTTTTTCGACGAATCTGTAAGGAAAGGCTCAAGTTTAAGAGTCTTACACATATAAATGGTGAAAATACGAATTTTTTTCACTTTCGCTTCCGGGCCATTTTTCACCCAAAATCCATAGGTGTTAACATAGGAACTTTTTGGCCCATTGGGACAGGGTCGTTAACTCGATCTGAAAAGTTGTTTTCTCGTTTTAGTATCATACCATATCCACTAAAGATTGTCCTAAGCTTAAAATATGGAAGAAAAAAAACATTTACTCATGTCGAAAAGACTTCACAACCTCAACCATTACGAAAAGACCCTCGTGGAGGCACCAAAATGACTATGTGGAAAACCTTTGTTTCTTTCGATGTTTTTCGACGAATTTGTAAGGAAAGGCTCAAGTTTAAGAGTCTTACACATATAAATGGTGAAAATACGAATTTTTTTCACTTTCGCTTCCGGGCCATTTTTCACCCAAAATCCATAGGTGTTAACATAGGAACTTTTTGGCCCATTGGGACAGGGTCGTTAACTCGATCTGAAAAGTTGTTTTCTCGTTTTAGTATCATACCATATCCACTAAAGATTGTCCTAAGCTTAAAATATGGAAGAAAAAAAACATTTACTCGTGTCGAAAAGACTTCACAACCTCAACCATTACGAAAAGACCCTCGTGGAGGCACCAAAATGACTATGTGGAAAACCTTTGTTTCTTTCGATGTTTTTCGACGAATTTGTAAGGAAAGGCTCAAGTTTAAGAGTCTTACACATATAAATGGTGAAAATACGAATTTTTTTCACTTTCGCTTCCGGGCCATTTTTCACCCAAAATCCATAGGTGTTAACATAGGAACTTTTTGGCCCATTGGGACAGGGTCGTTAACTCGATCTGAAAAGTTGTTTTCTCGTTTTAGTATCATACCATATCCACTAAAGATTGTCCTAAGCTTAAAATATGGAAGAAAAAAAACATTTACTCGTGTCGAAAAGACTTCACAACCTCAACCATTACGAAAAGACCCTCGTGGAGGCACCAAAATGACTATGTGGAAAACCTTTGTTTCTTTCGATGTTTTTCGACGAATTTGTAAGGAAAGGCTCAAGTTTAAGAGTCTTACACATATAAATGGTGAAAATACGAATTTTTTTCACTTTCGCTTCCGGGCCATTTTTCACCCAAAATCCATAGGTGTTAACATAGGAACTTTTTGGCCCATTGGGACAGGGTCGTTAACTCGATCTGAAAAGTTGTTTTCTCGTTTTAGTATCATACCATATCCACTAAAGATTGTCCTAAGCTTAAAATATGGAAGAAAAAAAACATTTACTCGTGTCGAAAAGACTTCACAACCTCAACCATTACGAAAAGACCCTCGTGGAGGCACCAAAATGACTATGTGAAAAACCTTTGTTTCTTTCGATGTTTTTCGACAAATATGTAAGGAAACGCTCAAGATTAAGAGTCTTACACATATAAATGGTTAAAATACGAATTTTTTTCACTTTCGCTTCCGGGCCATTTTTCACCCAAAATCCATAGGTGTTAACATAGGAACTTTTTGGCCCATTGGGACAGGGTCGTTAACTCGATCTGAAAAGTTGTTTTCTCGTTTTAGTATCATACCATATCCACTAAAGATTGTCCTAAGCTTAAAATATGGAAGAAAAAAACATTTACTCGTGTCGAAAAGACTTCACAACCTCAACCATTACGAAAAGACCCTCGTGGAGGCACCAAAATGACTATGTGAAAAACCTTTGTTTCTTTCGATGTTTTTCGACAAATCTGTAAGGAAACGCTCAAGTTTAAGAGTCTTACACATATAAATGGTTAAAATACGAATTTTTTTCACTTTCGCTTCCGGGCCATTTTTCACCCAAAATCCATAGGTGTTAACATAGGAACTTTTTGGCCCATTGGGACAGGGTCGTTAACTCGATCTGAAAAGTTGTTTTCTCGTTTTAGTATCATACCATATCCACTAAAGATTGTCCTAAGCTTAAAATATGGAAGAAAAAAAACATTTACTCGTGTGGAAAAGACTTCACAACCTCAACCATTACGAAAAGACCCTCGTGGAGGCACCAAAATTACTATGTGGAAAATCTTTGTTTCTTTCGATGTTTTTCGATGAATCCTTAAGGAAACGCTCAAGTTTAAGAGTCTTACACATATAAATGGTGAAAATACGAATTTTTTTCACTTTCGCTTCCGGGCCATTTTTCACCCAAAATCCATAGGTGTTAACATAGGAACTTTTTGGCCCATTGGGACAGGGTCGTTAACTCGATCTGAAAAGTTGTTTTCTCGTTTTAGTATCATACCATATCCACTAAAGATTGTCCTAAGCTTAAAATTTGGAAGAAAAAAAACATTTACTCGTGTCGAAAAGACTTCACAACCTCAACCATTACGAAAAGACCCTCGTGGAGGCACCAAAATGACTATGTGGAAAACCTTTGTTTCTTTCGATGTTTTTCGACGAATTTGTAAGGAAACGCTCAAGTTTAAGAGTCTTACACATATAAATGGTGAAAATACGAATTTTTTTCACTTTCGCTTCCGGGCCATTTTTCACCCAAAATCCATAGGTGTTAACATAGGAACTTTTTGGCCCATTGGGACAGGGTCGTTAACTCGATCTGAAAAGTTGTTTTCTCGTTTTAGTATCATACCATATCCACTAAAGATTGTCCTAAGCTTAAAATATGGAAGAAAAAAAACATTTACTCGTGTCGAAAAGACTTCACAACCTCAACCATTACGAAAAGACCCTCGTGGAGGCACCAAAATGACTATGTGAAAAACCTTTGTTTCTTTCGAGGTTTTTCGACAAATCTGTAAGGAAACGCTCAAGTTTAAGAGTCTTACACATATAAATGGTTAAAATACGAATTTTTTTCACTTTCGCTTCCGGGCCATTTTTCACCCAAAATCCATAGGTGTTAACATAGGAACTTTTTGGCCCATTGGGACAGGGTCGTTAACTCGATCTGAAAAGTTGTTTTCTCGTTTTAGTATCATACCATATCCACTAAAGATTGTCCTAAGCTTAAAATATGGAAGAAAAAAAACATTTACTCGTGTCGAAAAGACTTCACAACCTCAACCATTACGAAAAGACCCTCGTGGAGGCACCAAAATGACTATGTGGAAAACCTTTGTTTCTTTCGATGTTTTTCGACGAATTTGTAAGGAAACGCTCAAGTTTAAGAGTCTTACACATATAAATGGTGAAAATACGAATTTTTTTCACTTTCGCTTCCGGGCCATTTTTCACCCAAAATCCATAGGTGTTAACATAGGAACTTTTTGGCCCATTGGGACAGGGTCGTTAACTCGATCTGAAAAGTTGTTTTCTCGTTTTAGTATCATACCATATCCACTAAAGATTGTCCTAAGCTTAAAATATGGAAGAAAAAAAACATTTACTCGTGTCGAAAAGACTTCACAACCTCAACCATTACGAAAAGACCCTCGTGGAGGCACCAAAATGACTATGTGAAAAACCTTTGTTTCTTTCGAGGTTTTTCGACAAATCTGTAAGGAAACGCTCAAGTTTAAGAGTCTTACACATATAAATGGTTAAAATACGAATTTTTTTCACTTTCGCTTCCGGGCCATTTTTCACCCAAAATCCATAGGTGTTAACATAGGAACTTTTTGGCCCATTGGGACAGGGTCGTTAACTCGATCTGAAAAGTTGTTTTCTCATTTTAGTATCATACCATATCCACTAAAGATTGTCCTAAGCTTAAAATTTGGAAGAAAAAAAACATTTACTCGTGTCGAAAAGACTTCACAACCTCAACCATTACGAAAAGACCCTCGTGGAGGCACCAAAATGACTATGTGGAAAACCTTTGTTTCTTTCGATGTTTTTCGACGAATTTGTAAGGAAACGCTCAAGTTTAAGAGTCTTACACATATAAATGGTGAAAATACGAATTTTTTTCACTTTCGCTTCCGGGCCATTTTTCACCCAAAATCCATAGGTGTTAACATAGGAACTTTTTGGCCCATTGGGACAGGGTCGTTAACTCGATCTGAAAAGTTGTTTTCTCGTTTTAGTATCATACCATATCCACTAAAGATTGTCCTAAGCTTAAAATATGGAAGAAAAAAAACATTTACTCGTGTCGAAAAGACTTCACAACCTCAACCATTACGAAAAGACCCTCGTGGAGGCACCAAAATGACTATGTGAAAAACCTTTGTTTCTTTCGAGGTTTTTCGACAAATCTGTAAGGAAACGCTCAAGTTTAAGAGTCTTACACATATAAATGGTTAAAATACGAATTTTTTTCACTTTCGCTTCCGGGCCATTTTTCACCCAAAATCCATAGGTGTTAACATAGGAACTTTTTGGCCCATTGGGACAGGGTCGTTAACTCGATCTGAAAAGTTGTTTTCTCGTTTTAGTATCATACCATATCCACTAAAGATTGTCCTAAGCTTAAAATATGGAAGAAAAAAAACATTTACTCGTGTCGAAAAGACTTCACAACCTCAACCATTACGAAAAGACCCTCGTGGAGGCACCAAAATGACTATGTGGAAAACCTTTGTTTCTTTCGATGTTTTTCGACGAATCTGTAAGGAAACGCTCAAGTTTAAGAGTCATACACATATAAATGGTGAAAATACGAATTTTTTTCACTTTCGCTTCCGGGCCATTTTTCACCCAAATTCCATAGGTGTTAACATAGGAACTTTATGGCCCATTGGGACAGGGTCGTTAACTCGATCTGAAAAGTTGTTTTCTCGTTTTAGTATCATACCATATCCACTAAAGATTGTCCTAAGCTTAAAATATGGAAGAAAAAAAACATTTACTCGTGTCGAAAAGACTTCACAACCTCAACCATTACGAAAAGACCCTCGTGGAGGCACCCGAATGACTATGTGGAAAACCTTTGTTTCTTTCGATGTTTTTCGACGAATTTGTAAGGAAACGCTCAAGTTTAAGAGTCTTACACATATAAATGGTGAAAATACGAATTTTTTTCACTTTCGCTTCCGGGCCATTTTTCACCCAAAATCCATAGGTGTTAACATAGGAACTTTTTGGCCCATTGGGACAGGGTCGTTAACTCGATCTGAAAAGTTGTTTTCTCGTTTTAGTATCATACCATATCCACTAAAGATTGTCCTAAGCTTAAAATATGGAAGAAAAAAAACATTTACTCGTGTCGAAAAGACTTCACAACCTCAACCATTACGAAAAGACCCTCGTGGAGGCACCAAAATGACTATGTGAAAAACCTTTGTTTCTTTCGAGGTTTTTCGACAAATCTGTAAGGAAACGCTCAAGTTTAAGAGTCTTACACATATAAATGGTTAAAATACGAATTTTTTTCACTTTCGCTTCCGGGCCATTTTTCACCCAAAATCCATAGGTGTTAACATAGGAACTTTTTGGCCCATTGGGACAGGGTCGTTAACTCGATCTGAAAAGTTGTTTTCTCGTTTTAGTATCATACCATATCCACTAAAGATTGTCCTAAGCTTAAAATATGGAAGAAAAAAAACATTTACTCGTGTCGAAAAGACTTCACAACCTCAACCATTACGAAAAGACCCTCGTGGAGGCACCAAAATGACTATGTGGAAAACCTTTGTTTCTTTCGATGTTTTTCGACGAATCTGTAAGGAAACGCTCAAGTTTAAGAGTCATACACATATAAATGGTGAAAATACGAATTTTTTTCACTTTCGCTTCCGGGCCATTTTTCACCCAAAATCCATAGGTGTTAACATAGGAACTTTATGGCCCATTGGGACAGGGTCGTTAACTCGATCTGAAAAGTTGTTTTCTCGTTTTAGTATCATACCATATCCACTAAAGATTGTCCTAAGCTTAAAATATGGAAGAAAAAAAACATTTACTCGTGTCGAAAAGACTTCACAACCTCAACCATTACGAAAAGACCCTCGTGGAGGCACCCGAATGACTATGTGGAAAACCTTTGTTTCTTTCGATGTTTTTCGACGAATTTGTAAGGAAACGCTCAAGTTTAAGAGTCTTACACATATAAATGGTGAAAATACGAATTTTTTTCACTTTCGCTTCCGGGCCATTTTTCACCCAAAATCCATAGGTGTTAACATAGGAACTTTTTGGCCCATTGGGACAGGGTCGTTAACTCGATCTGAAAAGTTGTTTTCTCGTTTTAGTATCATACCATATCCACTAAAGATTGTCCTAAGCTTAAAATATGGAAGAAAAAAAACATTTACTCGTGTGGAAAAGACTTCACAACCTCAACCATTACGAAAAGACCCTCGTGGAGACACCAAAATTACTATGTGGAAAATCTTTGTTTCTTTCGATGTTTTTCGATGAATCCTTAAGGAAACGCTCAAGTTTAAGAGTCTTACACATATAAATGGTGAAAATACGAATTTTTTTCACTTTCGCTTCCGGGCCATTTTTCACCCAAAATCCATAGCTGTTAACATAGGAACTTTTTGGCCCATTGGGACAGGGTCGTTAACTCGATCTGAAAAGTTGTTTTCTCGTTTTAGTATCATACCATATCCACTAAAGATTGTCCTAAGCTTAAAATATGGAAGAAAAAAAACATTTACTCGTGTCGAAAAGACTTCACAACCTCAACCATTACGAAAAGACCCTCGTGGAGGAACCCGAATGACTATGTGGAAAACCTTTGTTTCTTTCGATGTTTTTCGACGAATTTGTAAGGAAACGCTCAAGTTTAAGAGTCTTACACATATAAATGGTGAAAATACGAATTTTTTTCACTTTCGCTTCCGGGCCATTTTTCACCCAAAATCCATAGGTGTTAACATAGGAACTTTTTGGCCCATTGGGACAGGGTCGTTAACTCGATCTGAAAAGTTGTTTTCTCGTTTTAGTATCATACCATATCCACTAAAGATTGTCCTAAGCTTAAAATATGGAAGAAAAAAAACATTTACTCGTGTCGAAAAGACTTCACAACCTCAACCATTACGAAAAGACCCTCGTGGAGGCACCAAAATGACTATGTGGAAAACCTTTGTTTCTTTCGATGTTTTTCGACGAATCTGTAAGGAAACGCTCAAGTTTAAGAGTCTTACACATATAAATGGTGAAAATACGAATTTTTTTCACTTTCGCTTCCGGGCCATTTTTCACCCAAAATCCATAGGTGTTAACATAGGAACTTTTTGGCCCATTGGGACAGGGTCGTTAACTCGATCTGAAAAGTTGTTTTCTCGTTTTAGTATCATACCATATCCACTAAAGATTGTCCTAAGCTTAAAATATGGAAGAAAAAAAACATTTACTCGTGTCGAAAAGACTTCACAACCTCAACCATTACGAAAAGACCCTCGTGGAGGCACCAAAATGACTATGTGGAAAACCTTTGTTTCTTTCGATGTTTTTCGACAAATCTGTAAGGAAACGCTCAAGTTTAAGAGTCTTACACATATAAATGCTGAAAATACGAATTTTTTTCACTTTCGCTTCCGGGCCATTTTTCACCCAAAATCCATAGGTGTTAACATAGGAACTTTTTGGCCCATTGGGACAGGGTCGTTAACTCGATCTGAAAAGTTGTTTTCTCGTTTTAGTATCATACCATATCCACTAAAGATTGTCCTAAGCTTAAAATATGGAAGAAAAAAAACATTTACTCGTGTCGAAAAGACTTCACAACCTCAACCATTACGAAAAGACCCTCGTGGAGGCACCAAAATGACTATGTGAAAAACCTTTGTTTCTTTCGAGGTTTTTCGACAAATCTGTAAGGAAACGCTCAAGTTTAAGAGTCTTACACATATAAATGGTTAAAATACGAATTTTTTTCACTTTCGCTTCCGGGCCATTTTTCACCCAAAATCCATAGGTGTTAACATAGGAACTTTTTGGCCCATTGGGACAGGGTCGTTAACTCGATCTGAAAAGTTGTTTTCTCGTTTTAGTATCATACCATATCCACTAAAGATTGTCCTAAGCTTAAAATATGGAAGAAAAAAAACATTTACTCGTGTCGAAAAGACTTCACAACCTCAACCATTACGAAAAGACCCTCGTGGAGGCACCAAAATGACTATGTGGAAAACCTTTGTTTCTTTCGATGTTTTTCGACGAATCTGTAAGGAAACGCTCAAGTTTAAGAGTCATACACATATAAATGGTGAAAATACGAATTTTTTTCACTTTCGCTTCCGGGCCATTTTTCACCCAAAATCCATAGGTGTTAACATAGGAACTTTATGGCCCATTGGGACAGGGTCGTTAACTCGATCTGAAAAGTTGTTTTCTCGTTTTAGTATCATACCATATCCACTAAAGATTGTCCTAAGCTTAAAATATGGAAGAAAAAAAACATTTACTCGTGTCGAAAAGACTTCACAACCTCAACCATTACGAAAAGACCCTCGTGGAGGCACCCGAATGACTATGTGGAAAACCTTTGTTTCTTTCGATGTTTTTCGACGAATTTGTAAGGAAACGCTCAAGTTTAAGAGTCTTACACATATAAATGGTGAAAATACGAATTTTTTTCACTTTCGCTTCCGGGCCATTTTTCACCCAAAATCCATAGGTGTTAACATAGGAACTTTTTGGCCCATTGGGACAGGGTCGTTAACTCGATCTGAAAAGTTGTTTTCTCGTTTTAGTATCATACCATATCCACTAAAGATTGTCCTAAGCTTAAAATATGGAAGAAAAAAAACATTTACTCGTGTGGAAAAGACTTCACAACCTCAACCATTACGAAAAGACCCTCGTGGAGACACCAAAATTACTATGTGGAAAATCTTTGTTTCTTTCGATGTTTTTCGATGAATCCTTAAGGAAACGCTCAAGTTTAAGAGTCTTACACATATAAATGGTGAAAATACGAATTTTTTTCACTTTCGCTTCCGGGCCATTTTTCACCCAAAATCCATAGCTGTTAACATAGGAACTTTTTGGCCCATTGGGACAGGGTCGTTAACTCGATCTGAAAAGTTGTTTTCTCGTTTTAGTATCATACCATATCCACTAAAGATTGTCCTAAGCTTAAAATATGGAAGAAAAAAAACATTTACTCGTGTCGAAAAGACTTCACAACCTCAACCATTACGAAAAGACCCTCGTGGAGGCACCAAAATGACTATGTGAAAAACCTTTGTTTCTTTCGAGGTTTTTCGACAAATCTGTAAGGAAACGCTCAAGTTTAAGAGTCTTACACATATAAATGGTTAAAATACGAATTTTTTTCACTTTCGCTTCCGGGCCATTTTTCACCCAAAATCCATAGGTGTTAACATAGGAACTTTTTGGCCCATTGGGACAGGGTCGTTAACTCGATCTGAAAAGTTGTTTTCTCGTTTTAGTATCATACCATATCCACTAAAGATTGTCCTAAGCTTAAAATATGGAAGAAAAAAAACATTTACTCGTGTCGAAAAGACTTCACAACCTCAACCATTACGAAAAGACCCTCGTGGAGGCACCAAAATGACTATGTGGAAAACCTTTGTTTCTTTCGATGTTTTTCGACGAATCTGTAAGGAAACGCTCAAGTTTAAGAGTCATACACATATAAATGGTGAAAATACGAATTTTTTTCACTTTCGCTTCCGGGCCATTTTTCACCCAAAATCCATAGGTGTTAACATAGGAACTTTATGGCCCATTGGGACAGGGTCGTTAACTCGATCTGAAAAGTTGTTTTCTCGTTTTAGTATCATACCATATCCACTAAAGATTGTCCTAAGCTTAAAATATGGAAGAAAAAAAACATTTACTCGTGTCGAAAAGACTTCACAACCTCAACCATTACGAAAAGACCCTCGTGGAGGCACCCGAATGACTATGTGGAAAACCTTTGTTTCTTTCGATGTTTTTCGACGAATTTGTAAGGAAACGCTCAAGTTTAAGAGTCTTACACATATAAATGGTGAAAATACGAATTTTTTTCACTTTCGCTTCCGGGCCATTTTTCACCCAAAATCCATAGGTGTTAACATAGGAACTTTTTGGCCCATTGGGACAGGGTCGTTAACTCGATCTGAAAAGTTGTTTTCTCGTTTTAGTATCATACCATATCCACTAAAGATTGTCCTAAGCTTAAAATATGGAAGAAAAAAAACATTTACTCGTGTGGAAAAGACTTCACAACCTCAACCATTACGAAAAGACCCTCGTGGAGACACCAAAATTACTATGTGGAAAATCTTTGTTTCTTTCGATGTTTTTCGATGAATCCTTAAGGAAACGCTCAAGTTTAAGAGTCTTACACATATAAATGGTGAAAATACGAATTTTTTTCACTTTCGCTTCCGGGCCATTTTTCACCCAAAATCCATAGCTGTTAACATAGGAACTTTTTGGCCCATTGGGACAGGGTCGTTAACTCGATCTGAAAAGTTGTTTTCTCGTTTTAGTATCATACCATATCCACTAAAGATTGTCCTAAGCTTAAAATATGGAAGAAAAAAAACATTTACTCGTGTCGAAAAGACTTCACAACCTCAACCATTACGAAAAGACCCTCGTGGAGGAACCCGAATGACTATGTGGAAAACCTTTGTTTCTTTCGATGTTTTTCGACGAATTTGTAAGGAAACGCTCAAGTTTAAGAGTCTTACACATATAAATGGTGAAAATACGAATTTTTTTCACTTTCGCTTCCGGGCCATTTTTCACCCAAAATCCATAGGTGTTAACATAGGAACTTTTTGGCCCATTGGGACAGGGTCGTTAACTCGATCTGAAAAGTTGTTTTCTCGTTTTAGTATCATACCATATCCACTAAAGATTGTCCTAAGCTTAAAATATGGAAGAAAAAAAACATTTACTCGTGTCGAAAAGACTTCACAACCTCAACCATTACGAAAAGACCCTCGTGGAGGCACCAAAATGACTATGTGGAAAACCTTTGTTTCTTTCGATGTTTTTCGACGAATCTGTAAGGAAACGCTCAAGTTTAAGAGTCTTACACATATAAATGGTGAAAATACGAATTTTTTTCACTTTCGCTTCCGGGCCATTTTTCACCCAAAATCCATAGGTGTTAACATAGGAACTTTTTGGCCCATTGGGACAGGGTCGTTAACTCGATCTGAAAAGTTGTTTTCTCGTTTTAGTATCATACCATATCCACTAAAGATTGTCCTAAGCTTAAAATATGGAAGAAAAAAAATCATTTACTCGTGTCGAAGAGACTTCACAACCTCAACCATTACGAAAAGACCCTCGTGGAGGCACCCGAATGACTATGTGGAAAACCTTTGTTTCTTTCGATGTTTTTCGACGAATTTGTAAGGAAAGGCTCAAGTTTAAGAGTCTTACACATATAAATGGTGAAAATACGAATTTTTTTCACTTTCGCTTCCGGGCCATTTTTCACCCAAAATCCATAGGTGTTAACATAGGAACTTTTTGGCCCATTGGGACAGGGTCGTTAACTCGATCTGAAAAGTTGTTTTCTCGTTTTAGTATCATACCATATCCACTAAAGATTGTCCTAAGCTTAAAATATGGAAGAAAAAAAACATTTACTCGTGTGGAAAAGACTTCACAACCTCAACCATTACGAAAAGACCCTCGTGGAGACACCAAAATTACTATGTGGAAAATCTTTGTTTCTTTCGATGTTTTTCGATGAATCCTTAAGGAAACGCTCAAGTTTAAGAGTCTTACACATATAAATGGTGAAAATACGAATTTTTTTCACTTTCGCTTCCGGGCCATTTTTCACCCAAAATCCATAGCTGTTAACATAGGAACTTTTTGGCCCATTGGGACAGGGTCGTTAACTCGATCTGAAAAGTTGTTTTCTCGTTTTAGTATCATACCATATCCACTAAAGATTGTCCTAAGCTTAAAATATGGAAGAAAAAAAACATTTACTCGTGTCGAAAAGACTTCACAACCTCAACCATTACGAAAAGACCCTCGTGGAGGAACCCGAATGACTATGTGGAAAACCTTTGTTTCTTTCGATGTTTTTCGACGAATTTGTAAGGAAACGCTCAAGTTTAAGAGTCTTACACATATAAATGGTGAAAATACGAATTTTTTTCACTTTCGCTTCCGGGCCATTTTTCACCCAAAATCCATAGGTGTTAACATAGGAACTTTTTGGCCCATTGGGACAGGGTCGTTAACTCGATCTGAAAAGTTGTTTTCTCGTTTTAGTATCATACCATATCCACTAAAGATTGTCCTAAGCTTAAAATATGGAAGAAAAAAAACATTTACTCGTGTCGAAAAGACTTCACAACCTCAACCATTACGAAAAGACCCTCGTGGAGGCACCAAAATGACTATGTGGAAAACCTTTGTTTCTTTCGATGTTTTTCGACGAATCTGTAAGGAAACGCTCAAGTTTAAGAGTCTTACACATATAAATGGTGAAAATACGAATTTTTTTCACTTTCGCTTCCGGGCCATTTTTCACCCAAAATCCATAGGTGTTAACATAGCAACTTTTTGGCCCATTGGGACAGGGTCGTTAACTCGATCTGAAAAGTTGTTTTCTCGTTTTAGTATCATACCATATCCACTAAAGATTGTCCTAAGCTTAAAATATGGAAGAAAAAAAATCATTTACTCGTGTCGAAGAGACTTCACAACCTCAACCATTACGAAAAGACCCTCGTGGAGGCACCCGAATGACTATGTGGAAAACCTTTGTTTCTTTCGATGTTTTTCGACGAATTTGTAAGGAAAGGCTCAAGTTTAAGAGTCTTACACATATAAATGGTGAAAATACGAATTTTTTTCACTTTCGCTTCCGGGCCATTTTTCACCCAAAATCCATAGGTGTTAACATAGGAACTTTTTGGCCCATTGGGACAGGGTCGTTAACTCGATCTGAAAAGTTGTTTTCTCGTTTTAGTATCATACCATATCCACTAAAGATTTTCCTAAGCTTAAAATATGGAAGAAAAAAAACATTTACTCGTGTCGAAAAGACTTCACAACCTCAACCATTACGAAAAGACCCTCGTGGAGGCACCAAAATGACTATGTGGAAAACCTTTGTTTCTTTCGATGTTTTTCGACGAATCTGTAAGGAAACGCTCAAGTTTAAGAGTCTTACACATATAAATGCTGAAAATACGAATTTTTTTCACTTTCGCTTCCGGGCCATTTTTCACCCAAAATCCATAGGTGTTAACATAGGAACTTTTTGGCCCATTGGGACAGGGTCGTTAACTCGATCTGAAAAGTTGTTTTCTCGTTTTAGTATCATACCATATCCACTAAAGATTGTCCTAAGCTTAAAATATGGAAGAAAAAAAACATTTACTCGTGTCGAAAAGACTTCACAACCTCAACCATTACGAAAAGACCCTCGTGGAGGCACCAAAATGACTATGTGGAAAACCTTTGTTTCTTTCGATGTTTTTCGACAAATCTGTAAGGAAACGCTCAAGTTTAAGAGTCTTACACATATAAATGCTGAAAATACGAATTTTTTTCACTTTCGCTTCCGGGCCATTTTTCACCCAAAATCCATAGGTGTTAACATAGGAACTTTTTGGCCCATTGGGACAGGGTCGTTAACTCGATCTGAAAAGTTGTTTTCTCGTTTTAGTATCATACCATATCCACTAAAGATTGTCCTAAGCTTAAAATATGGAAGAAAAAAAACATTTACTCGTGTCGAAAATACTTCACAACCTCAACCATTACGAAAAGACCCTCGTGGAGGCACCAAAATGACTATGTGGAAAACCTTTGTTTCTTTCGATGTTTTTCGACAAATCTGTAAGGAAAGGCTCAAGTTTAAGAGTCTTACACATATAAATGGTGAAAATACGAATTTTTTTCACTTTCGCTTCCGGGCCATTTTTCACCCAAAATCCATAGGTGTTAACATAGGAACTTTTTGGCCCATTGGGACAGGGTCGTTAACTCGATCTGAAAAGTTGTTTTCTCGTTTTAGTATCATACCATATCCACTAAAGATTGTCCTAAGCTTAAAATATGGAAGAAAAAAAACATTTACTCGTGTCGAAAAGACTTCACAACCTCAACCATTACGAAAAGACCCTCGTGGAGGCACCAAAATGACTATGTGGAAAACCTTTGTTTCTTTCGATGTTTTTCGACGAATCTGTAAGGAAACGCTCAAGTTTAAGAGTCTTACACATATAAATGCTGAAAATACGAATTTTTTTCACTTTCGCTTCCGGGCCATTTTTCACCCAAAATCCATAGGTGTTAACATAGGAACTTTTTGGCCCATTGGGACAGGGTCGTTAACTCGATCTGAAAAGTTGTTTTCTCGTTTTAGTATCATACCATATCCACTAAAGATTGTCCTAAGCTTAAAATATGGAAGAAAAAAAACATTTACTCGTGTCGAAAAGACTTCACAACCTCAACCATTACGAAAAGACCCTCGTGGAGGCACCCGAATGACTATGTGGAAAACCTTTGTTTCTTTCGATGTTTTTCGACGAATTTGTAAGGAAACGCTCAAGTTTAAGAGTCTTACACATATAAATGGTGAAAAAACGAATTTTTTTCACTTTCGCTTCCGGGCCATTTTTCACCCAAAATCCATAGGTGTTAACATAGGAACTTTTTGGCCCATTGGGACAGGGTCGTTAACTCGATCTGAAAAGTTGTTTTCTCGTTTTAGTATCATACCATATCCACTAAAGATTGTCCTAAGCTTAAAATATCGAAGAAAAAAAACATTTACTCGTGTCGAAAAGACTTCACAACCTCAACCCTTACGAAAAGACCCTCGTGGAGGCACCCGAATGACTATGTGAAAAACCTTTGTTTCTTTCGATGTTTTTCGACGAACCTGTAAGGAAACGCTCAAGTTTAAGAGTCTTACACATATAAATGGTGAAAATACGAATTTTTTTCACTTTCGCTTCCGGGCCATTTTTCACCCAAAATCCATAGGTGTTAACATAGGAACTTTTTGGCCCATTGGGACAGGGTCGTTAACTCGATCTGAAAAGTTGTTTTCTCGTTTTAGTATCATACCATATCCACTAAAGATTGTCCTAAGCTTAAAATATGGAAGAAAAAAAACATTTACTCGTGTCGAAAATACTTCACAACCTCAACCATTACGAAAAGACCCTCGTGGAGGCACCAAAATGACTATGTGAAAAACCTTTGTTTCTTTCGATGTTTTTCGATGAATCCTTAAGGAAACGCTCAAGTTTAAGAGTCTTACACATATAAATGGTGAAAATACGAATTTTTTTCACTTTCGCTTCCGGGCCATTTTTCACCCAAAATCCATAGGTGTTAACATAGGAACTTTTTGGCCCATTGGGACAGGGTCGTTAACTCGATCTGAAAAGTTGTTTTCTCGTTTTAGTATCATACCATATCCACTAAAGATTGTCCTAAGCTTAAAATATGGAAGAAAAAAAACATTTACTCGTGTCGAAAAGACTTCACAACCTCAACCATTACGAAAAGACCCTCGTGGAGGCACCAAAATGACTATGTGGAAAACCTTTGTTTCTTTCGATGTTTTTCGACGAATTTGTAAGGAAACGCTCAAGTTTAAGAGTCTTACACATATAAATGGTGAAAATACGAATTTTTTTCACTTTCGCTTCCGGGCCATTTTTCACCCAAAATCCATAGGTGTTAACATAGGAACTTTTTGGCCCATTGGGACAGGGTCGTTAACTCGATCTGAAAAGTTGTTTTCTCGTTTTAGTATCATACCATATCCACTAAAGATTGTCCTCAGCTTAAAATATGGAAGAAAAAAAACATTTACTCGTGTGGAAAAGACTTCACAACCTCAACCATTACGAAAAGACCCTCGTGGAGGCACCAAAATTACTATGTGGAAAATCTTTGTTTCTTTCGATGTTTTTCGATGAATCCTTAAGGAAACGCTCAAGTTTAAGAGTCTTACACATATAAATGGTGAAAATACGAATTTTTTTCACTTTCGCTTCCGGGCCATTTTTCACCCAAAATCCATAGGTGTTAACATAGGAACTTTTTGGCCCATTGGGACAGGGTCGTTAACTCGATCTGAAAAGTTGTTTTCTCGTTTTAGTATCATACCATATCCACTAAAGATTGTCCTAAGCTTAAAATATGGAAGAAAAAAAACATTTACTCGTGTCGAAAAGACTTCACAACCTCAACCATTACGAAAAGACCCTCGTGGAGGCACCAAAATGACTATGTGGAAAACCTTTGTTTCTTTCGATGTTTTTCGACGAATCTGTAAGGAAACGCTCAAGTTTAAGAGTCTTACACATATAAATGCTGAAAATACGAATTTTTTTCACTTTCGCTTCCGGGCCATTTTTCACCCAAAATCCATAGGTGTTAACATAGGAACTTTTTGGCCCATTGGGACAGGGTCGTTAACTCGATCTGAAAAGTTGTTTTCTCGTTTTAGTATCATACCATATCCACTAAAGATTGTCCTAAGCTTAAAATATGGAAGAAAAAAAACATTTACTCGTGTCGAAAAGACTTCACAACCTCAACCATTACGAAAAGACCCTCGTGGAGGCACCCGAATGACTATGTGGAAAACCTTTGTTTCTTTCGATGTTTTTCGACGAATTTGTAAGGAAACGCTCAAGTTTAAGAGTCTTACACATATAAATGGTGAAAAAACGAATTTTTTTCACTTTCGCTTCCGGGCCATTTTTCACCCAAAATCCATAGGTGTTAACATAGGAACTTTTTGGCCCATTGGGACAGGGTCGTTAACTCGATCTGAAAAGTTGTTTTCTCGTTTTAGTATCATACCATATCCACTAAAGATTGTCCTAAGCTTAAAATATCGAAGAAAAAAAACATTTACTCGTGTCGAAAAGACTTCACAACCTCAACCCTTACGAAAAGACCCTCGTGGAGGCACCCGAATGACTATGTGAAAAACCTTTGTTTCTTTCGATGTTTTTCGACGAACCTGTAAGGAAACGCTCAAGTTTAAGAGTCTTACACATATAAATGGTGAAAATACGAATTTTTTTCACTTTCGCTTCCGGGCCATTTTTCACCCAAAATCCATAGGTGTTAACATAGGAACTTTTTGGCCCATTGGGACAGGGTCGTTAACTCGATCTGAAAAGTTGTTTTCTCGTTTTAGTATCATACCATATCCACTAAAGATTGTCCTAAGCTTAAAATATGGAAGAAAAAAAACATTTACTCGTGTCGAAAATACTTCACAACCTCAACCATTACGAAAAGACCCTCGTGGAGGCACCAAAATGACTATGTGAAAAACCTTTGTTTCTTTCGATGTTTTTCGATGAATCCTTAAGGAAACGCTCAAGTTTAAGAGTCTTACACATATAAATGGTGAAAATACGAATTTTTTTCACTTTCGCTTCCGGGCCATTTTTCACCCAAAATCCATAGGTGTTAACATAGGAACTTTTTGGCCCATTGGGACAGGGTCGTTAACTCGATCTGAAAAGTTGTTTTCTCGTTTTAGTATCATACCATATCCACTAAAGATTGTCCTAAGCTTAAAATATGGAAGAAAAAAAACATTTACTCGTGTCGAAAAGACTTCACAACCTCAACCATTACGAAAAGACCCTCGTGGAGGCACCAAAATGACTATGTGGAAAACCTTTGTTTCTTTCGATGTTTTTCGACGAATTTGTAAGGAAACGCTCAAGTTTAAGAGTCTTACACATATAAATGGTGAAAATACGAATTTTTTTCACTTTCGCTTCCGGGCCATTTTTCACCCAAAATCCATAGGTGTTAACATAGGAACTTTTTGGCCCATTGGGACAGGGTCGTTAACTCGATCTGAAAAGTTGTTTTCTCGTTTTAGTATCATACCATATCCACTAAAGATTGTCCTCAGCTTAAAATATGGAAGAAAAAAAACATTTACTCGTGTGGAAAAGACTTCACAACCTCAACCATTACGAAAAGACCCTCGTGGAGGCACCAAAATTACTATGTGGAAAATCTTTGTTTCTTTCGATGTTTTTCGATGAATCCTTAAGGAAACGCTCAAGTTTAAGAGTCTTACACATATAAATGGTGAAAATACGAATTTTTTTCACTTTCGCTTCCGGGCCATTTTTCACCCAAAATCCATAGGTGTTAACATAGGAACTTTTTGGCCCATTGGGACAGGGTCGTTAACTCGATCTGAAAAGTTGTTTTCTCGTTTTAGTATCATACCATATCCACTAAAGATTGTCCTAAGCTTAAAATATGGAAGAAAAAAAACATTTACTCGTGTGGAAAAGACTTCACAACCTCAACCATTACGAAAAGACCCTCGTGGAGGCACCAAAATGACTATGTGGAAAACCTTTGTTTCTTTCGATGTTTTTCGACGAATTTGTAAGGAAACGCTCAAGTTTAAGAGTCTTACACATATAAATGGTGAAAATACGAATTTTTTTCACTTTCGCTTCCGGGCCATTTTTCACCCAAAATCCATAGGTGTTAACATAGGAACTTTTTGGCCCATTGGGACAGGGTCGTTAACTCGATCTGAAAAGTTGTTTTCTCGTTTTAGTATCATACCATATCCACTAAAGATTGTCCTAAGCTTAAAATATGAAAGAAAAAAAACATTTACTCGTGTCGAAAAGACTTCACAACCTCAACCATTACGAAAAGACCCTCGTGGAGGCACCCGAATGACTATGTGGAAAACCTTTGTTTCTTTCGATGTTTTTCGACGAATTTGTAAGGAAACGCTCAAGTTTAAGAGTCTTACACATATAAATGGTGAAAATACGAATTTTTTTCACTTTCGCTTCCGGGCCATTTTTCACCCAAAATCCATAGGTGTTAACATAGGAACTTTTTGGCCCATTGGGACAGGGTCGTTAACTCGATCTGAAAAGTTGTTTTCTCGTTTTAGTATCATACCATATCCACTAAAGATTGTCCTAAGCTTAAAATATGGAAGAAAAAAAACATTTACTCGTGTCGAAAAGACTTCACAACCTCAACCATTACGAAAAGACCCTCGTGGAGGCACCAAAATGACTATGTGAAAAACCTTTGTTTCTTTCGATATTTTTCGACAAATCTGTAAGGAAACGCTCAAGTTTAAGAGTCTTACACATATAAATGGTTAAAATACGAATTTTTTTCACTTTCGCTTCCGGGCCATTTTTCACCCAAAATCCATAGGTGTTAACATAGGAACTTTTTGGCCCATTGGGACAGGGTCGTTAACTCGATCTGAAAAGTTGTTTTCTCGTTTTAGTATCATACCATATCCACTAAAGATTGTCCTAAGCTTAAAATATGGAAGAAAAAAAACATTTACTCGTGTCGAAAAGACTTCACAACCTCAACCATTACGAAAAGACCCTCGTGGAGGCACCAAAATGACTATGTGGAAAACCTTTGTTTCTTTCGATGTTTTTCGACGAATCTGTAAGGAAACGCTCAAGTTTAAGAGTCTTACACATATAAATGGTGAAAATACGAATTTTTTTCACTTTCGCTTCCGGGCCATTTTTCACCCAAAATCCATAGGTGTTAACATAGGAACTTTTTGGCCCATTGGGACAGGGTCGTTAACTCGATCTGAAAAGTTGTTTTCTCGTTTTAGTATCATACCATATCCACTAAAGATTGTCCTAAGCTTAAAATATGAAAGAAAAAAAACATTTACTCGTGTCGAAAAGACTTCACAACCTCAACCATTACGAAAAGACCCTCGTGGAGGTACCCGAATGACTATGTGGAAAACCTTTGTTTCTTTCGATGTTTTTCGACGAATTTGTAAGGAAAGGCTCAAGTTTAAGAGTCTTACACATATAAATGGTGAAAATACGAATTTTTTTCACTTTCGCTTCCGGGCCATTTTTCACCCAAAATCCATAGGTGTTAACATAGGAACTTTTTGGCCCATTGGGACAGGGTCGTTAACTCGATCTGAAAAGTTGTTTTCTCGTTTTAGTATCATACCATATCCACTAAAGATTGTCCTAAGCTTAAAATATGGAAGAAAAAAAACATTTACTCGTGTCGAAAAGACTTCACAACCTCAACCATTACGAAAAGACCCTCGTGGAGGCACCAAAATGACTATGTGGAAAACCTTTGTTTCTTTCGATGTTTTTCGACGAATCTGTAAGGAAACGCTCAAGTTTAAGAGTCTTACACATATAAATGGTGAAAATACGAATTTTTTTCACTTTCGCTTCCGGGCCATTTTTCACCCAAAATCCATAGGTGTTAACATAGGAACTTTTTGGCCCATTGGGACAGGGTCGTTAACTCGATCTGAAAAGTTGTTTTCTCATTTTAGTATCATACCATATCCACTAAAGATTGTCCTAAGCTTAAAATATGGAAGAAAAAAAACATTTACTCGTGTGGAAAAGACTTCACAACCTCAACCATTACGAAAAGACCCTCGTGGAGGCACCAAAATGACTATGTGGAAAACCTTTGTTTCTTTCGATGTTTTTCGACGAATTTGTAAGGAAACGCTCAAGTTTAAGAGTCTTACACATATAAATGGTGAAAATACGAATTTTTTTCACTTTCGCTTCCGGGCCATTTTTCACCCAAAATCCATAGGTGTTAACATAGGAACTTTTTGGCCCATTGGGACAGGGTCGTTAACTCGATCTGAAAAGTTGTTTTCTCGTTTTAGTATCATACCATATCCACTAAAGATTGTCCTAAGCTTAAAATATGGAAGAAAAAAAACATTTACTCGTGTCGAAAAGACTTCACAACCTCAACCATTACGAAAAGACCCTCGTCGAGGCACCAAAATGACTATGTGAAAAACCTTTGTTTCTTTCGATGTTTTTCGACAAATCTGTAAGGAAACGCTCAAGTTTAAGAGTCTTACACATATAAATGGTTAAAATACGAATTTTTTTCACTTTCGCTTCCGGGCCATTTTTCACCCAAAATCCATAGGTGTTAACATAGGAACTTTTTGGCCCATTGGGACAGGGTCGTTAACTCGATCTGAAAAGTTGTTTTCTCGTTTTAGTATCATACCATATCCACTAAAGATTGTCCTAAGCTTAAAATATGGAAGAAAAAAAACATTTACTCGTGTCGAAAAGACTTCACAACCTCAACCATTACGAAAAGACCCTCGTGGAGGCACCAAAATGACTATGTGGAAAACCTTTGTTTCTTTCGATGTTTTTCGACGAATCTGTAAGGAAACGCTCAAGTTTAAGAGTCTTACACATATAAATGGTGAAAATACGAATTTTTTTCACTTTCGCTTCCGGGCCATTTTTCACCCAAAATCCATAGGTGTTAACATAGGAACTTTTTGGCCCATTGGGACAGGATCGTTAACTCGATCTGAAAAGTTGTTTTCTCGTTTTAGTATCATACCATATCCACTAAAGATTGTCCTAAGCTTAAAATATGGAAGAAAAAAAACATTTACTCGTGTCGAAAAGACTTCACAACCTCAACCCTTACGAAAAGACCCTCGAGGAGGCACCCGAATGACTATGTGGAAAACCTTTGTTTCTTTCGATGTTTTTCGACGAATCTGTAAGGAAACGCTCAAGTTTAAGAGTCTTACACATATAAATGGTGAAAATACGAATTTTTTTCATTTTCGCTTACGGGCTATTTTTCACTCAAAATCCATAGGTGTTAACATAGGAACTTTTTTGCCCATTGGGACAGGGTCGTTAACTCGATCTGAAAAGTTGTTTTCTCGTTTTAGTATCATACCATATCCACTAAAGATTGTCCTAAGCTTAAAATATGGAAGAAAAAAAACATTTACTCGTGTCGAAAAGACTTCACAACCTCAACCCTTACGAAAAGACCCTCGTGGAGGCACCCGAATGACTATGTGGAAAACCTTTGTTTCTTTCGATGTTTTTCGACGAATCTGTAACGAAACGCTCAAGTTTAAGAGTCTTACACATATAAATGGTGAAAATACGAATTTTTTACACTTTCGCTTCCGGGCCATTTTTCACTCAAAATCCATAGGTGTTAACATAGGAACTTTTTGGCCCATTGGGACAGGATCGTTAACTCGATCTGAAAAGTTGTTTACTCATTTTAGTATCATACCATATCCACTAAAGATTGTCCTAAGCTTAAAATATGGAAGAAAAAAAACATTTACTCGTGTCGAAAAGACTTCACAACCTCAACCCTTACGAAAAGACCCTCGAGGAGGCACCCGAATGACTATGTGGAAAACCTTTGTTTCTTTCGATGTTTTTCGACGAATCTGTAAGGAAACGCTCAAGTTTAAGAGTCTTACACATATAAATGGTGAAAATACGAATTTTTTTCATTTTTGCTTCCGGGCTATTTTTCACTCAAAATCCATAGGTGTTAACATAGGAACTTTTTTGCCCATTGGGACAGGGTCGTTAACTCGATCTGAAAAGTTGTTTTCTCATTTTAGTATCATACCATATCCACTAAAGATTGTCCTAAGCTTAAAATATGGAAGAAAAAAAACATTTACTCGTGTCGAAAAGACTTCACAACCTCAACCCTTACGAAAAGACCCTCGAGGAGGCACCCGAATGACTATGTGGAAAACCTTTGTTTCTTTCGATGTTTTTCGACGAATCTGTAACGAAACGCTCAAGTTTAAGAGTCTTACACATATAAATGGTGAAAATACGAATTTTTTACACTTTCGCTTCCGGGCCATTTTTCACTCAAAATCCATAGGTGTTAACATAGGAACTTTTTGGCCCATTGGGACAGGATCGTTAACTCGATCTGAAAAGTTGTTTTCTCGTTTTAGTATCATACCATATCCACTAAAGATTGTCCTAAGATTAAAATATGGAAGAAAAAAAACATTTACTCGTGTCGAAAAGACTTCACAACCTCAACCCTTACGAAAAGACCCTCGAGGAGGCACCCGAATGACTATGTGGAAAACCTTTGTTTCTTTCGATGTTTTTCGACGAATCTGTAAGGAAACGCTCAAGTTTAAGAGTCTTACACATATAAATGGTGAAAATACGAATTTTTTTCATTTTCGCTTCCGGGCTATTTTTCACTCAAAATCCATAGGTGTTAACATAGGAACTTTTTTGCCCATTGGGACAGGGTCGTTAACTCGATCTGAAAAGTTGTTTTCTCGTTTTAGTATCATACCATATCCACTAAAGATTGTCCTAAGCTTAAAATATGGAAGAAAAAAAACATTTACTCGTGTCGAAAAGACTTCACAACCTCAACCCTTACGAAAAGACCCTCGTGGAGGCACCCGAATGACTATGTGGAAAACCTTTGTTTCTTTCGATGTTTTTCGACGAATCTGTAAGGAAACGCTCAAGTTTAAGAGTCTTAAACATATAAATGGTGAAAATACGAATTTTTTACACTTTCGCTTCCGGGCCATTTTTCACTCAAAATCCATAGGTGTTAACATAGGAACTTTTTGGCCCATTGGGACAGGATCGTTAACTCGATCTGAAAAGTTGTTTACTCATTTTAGTATCATACCATATCCACTAAAGATTGTCCTAAGATTAAAATATGGAAGAAAAAAAACATTTACTCGTGTCGAAAAGACTTCACAACCTCAACCCTTACGAAAAGACCCTCGAGGAGGCACCCGAATGACTATGTGGAAAACCTTTGTTTCTTTCGATGTTTTTCGACGAATCTGTAAGGAAACGCTCAAGTTTAAGAGTCTTACACATATAAATGGTGAAAATACGAATTTTTTACACTTTCGCTTCCGGGCCATTTTTCACTCAAAATCCATAGGTGTTAACATAGGAACTTTTTGGCCCATTGGGACAGGATCGTTAACTCGATCTGAAAAGTTGTTTTCTCGTTTTAGTATCATACCATATCCACTAAAGATTGTCCTAAGCTTAAAATATGGAAGAAAAAAAACATTTACTCGTGTCGAAAAGACTTCACAACCTCAACCCTTACGAAAAGACCCTCGTGGAGGCACCCGAATGACTATGTGGAAAACCTTTGTTTCTTTCGATGTTTTTCGACGAATCTGTAAGGAAACGCTCAAGTTTAAGAGTCTTACACATATAAATGGTGAAAATACGAATTTTTTACACTTTCGCTTCCGGGCCATTTTTCACTCAAAATCCATAGGTGTTAACATAGGAACTTTTTGGCCCATTGGGACAGGATCGTTAACTCGATCTGAAAAGTTGTTTTCTCGTTTTAGTATCATACCATATCCACTAAAGATTGTCCTAAGCTTAAAATATGGAAGAAAAAAAACATTTACTCGTGTCGAAAAGACTTCACAACCTCAACCCTTACGAAAAGACCCTCGTGGAGGCACCCGAATGACTATGTGGAAAACCTTTGTTTCTTTCGATGTTTTTCGACGAATCTGTAACGAAACGCTCAAGTTTAAGAGTCTTACACATATAAATGGTGAAAATACGAATTTTTTACACTTTCGCTTCCGGGCCATTTTTCACTCAAAATCCATAGGTGTTAACATAGGAACTTTTTGGCCCATTGGGACAGGATCGTTAACTCGATCTGAAAAGTTGTTTTCTCGTTTTAGTATCATACCATATCCACTAAAGATTGTCCTAAGCTTAAAATATGGAAGAAAAAAAACATTTACTCGTGTCGAAAAGACTTCACAACCTCAACCCTTACGGAAAGACCCTCGAGGAGGCACCCGAATGACTATGTGGAAAACCTTTGTTTCTTTCGATGTTTTTCGACGAATCTGTAAGGAAACGCTCAAGTTTAAGAGTCTTACACATATAAATGGTGAAAATACGAATTTTTTTCATTTTCGCTTCCGGGCTATTTTTCACTCAAAATCCATAGGTGTTAACATAGGAACTTTTTTGCCCATTGGGACAGGGTCGTTAACTCGATCTGAAAAGTTGTTTTCTCGTTTTAGTATCATACCATATCCACTAAAGATTGTCCTAAGCTTAAAATATGGAAGAAAAAAAACATTTACTCGTGTCGAAAAGACTTCACAACCTCAACCCTTACGAAAAGACCCTCGTGGAGGCACCCGAATGACTATGTGGAAAACCTTTGTTTCTTTCGATTTTTTTCGACGAATCTGTAAGGAAACGCTCAAGTTTAAGAGTCTTACACATATAAATGGTGAAAATACGAATTTTTTACACTTTCGCTTCCGGGCCATTTTTCACTCAAAATCCATAGGTGTTAACATAGGAACTTTTTGGCCCATTGGGACAGGATCGTTAACTCGATCTGAAAAGTTGTTTTCTCGTTTTAGTATCATACCATATCCACTAAAGATTGTCCTAAGCTTAAAATATGGAAGAAAAAAAACATTTACTCGTGTCGAAAAGACTTCACAACCTCAACCCTTACGGAAAGACCCTCGAGGAGGCACCCGAATGACTATGTGGAAAACCTTTGTTTCTTTCGATGTTTTTCGACGAATCTGTAAGGAAACGCTCAAGTTTAAGAGTCTTACACATATAAATGGTGAAAATACGAATTTTTTTCATTTTCGCTTCCGGGCTATTTTTCACTCAAAATCCATAGGTGTTAACATAGGAACTTTTTTGCCCATTGGGACAGGGTCGTTAACTCGATCTGAAAAGTTGTTTTCTCGTTTTAGTATCATACCATATCCACTAAAGATTGTCCTAAGCTTAAAATATGGAAGAAAAAAAACATTTACTCGTGTCGAAAAGACTTCACAACCTCAACCCTTACGAAAAGACCCTCGTGGAGGCACCCGAATGACTATGTGGAAACCTTTGTTTCTTTCGATGTTTTTCGACGAATCTGTAAGGAAACGCTCAAGTTTAAGAGTCTTACACATATAAATGGTGAAAATACGAATTTTTTACACTTTCGCTTCCGGGCCATTTTTCACTCAAAATCCATAGGTGTTAACATAGGAACTTTTTTGCCCATTGGGACAGGATCGTTAACTCGATCTGAAAAGTTGTTTTCTCGTTTTAGTATCATACCATATCCACTAAAGATTGTCCTAAGCTTAAAATATGGAAGAAAAAAAACATTTACTCGTGTCGAAAATACTTCACAACCTCAACCCTTACGAAAAGACCCTCGAGGAGGCACCCGAATGACTATGTGGAAAACCTTTGTTTCTTTCGATGTTTTTCGACGAATCTGTAAGGAAACGCTCAAGTTTAAGAGTCTTACACATATAAATGGTGAAAATACGAATTTTTTTCATTTTCGCTTCCGGGCTATTTTTCACTCAAAATCCATAGGTGTTAACATAGGAACTTTTTTGCCCATTGGGACAGGGTCGTTAACTCGATCTGAAAAGTTGTTTTCTCGTTTTAGTATCATACCATATCCACTAAAGATTGTCCTAAGCTTAAAATATGGAAGAAAAAAAACATTTACTCGTGTCGAAAAGACTTCACAACCTCAACCCTTACGAAAAGACCCTCGTGGAGGCACCCGAATGACTATGTGGAAAACCTTTGTTTCTTTCGATGTTTTTCGACGAATCTGTAAGGAAACGCTCAAGTTTAAGAGTCTTACACATATAAATGGTGAAAATACGAATTTTTTACACTTTCGCTTCCGGGCCATTTTTCACTCAAAATCCATAGGTGTTAACATAGGAACTTTTTGGCCCATTGGGACAGGATCGTTAACTCGATCTGAAAAGTTGTTTTCTCGTTTTAGTATCATACGATATCCACTAAAGATTGTCCTAAGCTTAAAATATGGAAGAAAAAAAACATTTACTCGTGTCGAAAAGACTTCACAACCTCAACCCTTACGAAAAGACCCTCGTGGAGGCACCCGAATGACTATGTGGAAAACCTTTGTTTCTTTCGATGTTTTTCGACGAATCTGTAAGGAAACGCTCAAGTTTAAGAGTCTTACACATATAAATGGTGAAAATACGAATTTTTTACACTTTCGCTTCCGGGCCATTTTTCACTCAAAATCCATAGGTGTTAACATAGGAACTTTTTGGCCCATTGGGACAGGATCGTTAACTCGATCTGAAAAGTTGTTTTCTCGTTTTAGTATCATACCATATCCACTAAAGATTGTCCTAAGCTTAAAATATGGAAGAAAAAAAACATTTACTCGTGTCGAAAAGACTTCACAACCTCAACCCTTACGAAAAGACCCTCGAGGAGGCACCCGAATGACTATGTGGAAAACCTTTGTTTCTTTCGATGTTTTTCGACGAATCTGTAAGGAAACGCTCAAGTTTAAGAGTCTTACACATATAAATGGTGAAAATACGAATTTTTTTCATTTTCGCTTCCGGGCTATTTTTCACTCAAAATCCATAGGTGTTAACATAGGAACTTTTTTGCCCATTGGGACAGGGTCGTTAACTCGATCTGAAAAGTTGTTTTCTCGTTTTAGTATCATACCATATCCACTAAAGATTGTCCTAAGCTTAAAATATGGAAGAAAAAAAACATTTACTCGTGTCGAAAAGACTTCACAACCTCAACCCTTACGAAAAGACCCTCGTGGAGGCACCCGAATGACTATGTGGAAAACCTTTGTTTCTTTCGATGTTTTTCGACGAATCATTAAGGAAACGCTCAAGTTTAAGAGTCTTACACATATAAATGGTGAAAATACGAATTTTTTACACTTTCGCTTCCGGGCCATTTTTCACTCAAAATCCATAGGTGTTAACATAGGAACTTTTTGGCCCATTGGGACAGGATCGTTAACTCGATCTGAAAAGTTGTTTTCTCGTTTTAGTATCATACCATATCCACTAAAGATTGTCCTAAGCTTAAAATATGGAAGAAAAAAAACATTTACTCGTGTCGAAAAGACTTCACAACCTCAACCCTTACGAAAAGACCCTCGAGGAGGCACCCGAATGACTATGTGGAAAACCTTTGTTTCTTTCGATGTTTTTCGACGAATCTGTAAGGAAACGCTCAAGTTTAAGAGTCTTACACATATAAATGGTGAAAATACGAATTTTTTTCATTTTCGCTTCCGGGCTATTTTTCACTCAAAATCCATAGGTGTTAACATAGGAACTTTTTTGCCCATTGGGACAGGGTCGTTAACTCGATCTGAAAAGTTGTTTTCTCGTTTTAGTATCATACCATATCCACTAAAGATTGTCCTAAGCTTAAAATATGGAAGAAAAAAAACATTTACTCGTGTCGAAAAGACTTCACAACCTCAACCCTTACGAAAAGACCCTCGTGGAGGCACCCGAATGACTATGTGGAAAACCTTTGTTTCTTTCGATGTTTTTCGACGAATCTGTAAGGAAACGCTCAAGTTTAAGAGTCTTACACATATAAATGGTGAAAATACGAATTTTTTACACTTTCGCTTCCGGGCCATTTTTCACTCAAAATCCATAGGTGTTAACATAGGAACTTTTTGGCCCATTGGGACAGGATCGTTAACTCGATCTGAAAAGTTGTTTACTCATTTTAGTATCATACCATATCCACTAAAGATTGTCCTAAGCTTAAAATATGGAAGAAAAAAAACATTTACTCGTGTCGAAAAGACTTCACAACCTCAACCCTTACGAAAAGACCCTCGTGGAGGCACCCGAATGACTATGTGGAAAACCTTTGTTTCTTTCGATGTTTTTCGACGAATCTGTAAGGAAACGCTCAAGTTTAAGAGTCTTACACATATAAATGGTGAAAATATGAATTTTTTACACTTTCGCTTCCGGGCCATTTTTCACCCAAAATCCATAGGTGTTAACATAGGAACTTTTTGGCCCATTCGGACAGGATCGTTAACTCGATCTGAAAAGTTGTTTTCTCGTTTTAGTATCATACCATATCCACTAAAGATTGTCCTAAGCTTAAAATATGGAAGAAAAAAAACATTTACTCGTGTCGAAAAGACTTCACAACCTCAACCCTTACGAAAAGACCCTCGTGGAGGCACCCGAATGACTATGTGGAAAACCTTTGTTTCTTTCGATGTTTTTCGACGAATCTGTAACGAAACGCTCAAGTTTAAGAGTCTTACACATATAAATTGTGAAAATACGAATTTTTTTCACTTTCGCTTCCGGGCTATTTTTCACTCAAAATCCATAGGTGTTAACATAGGAACTTTTTTGCCCATTGGGACAGGGTCGTTAACTCGATCTGAAAAGTTGTTTTCTCGTTTTAGTATCATACCATATCCACTAAAGATTGTCCTAAGCTTAAAATATGGAAGAAGAAAAACATTTACTCGTGTCGAAAAGACTTCACAACCTCAACCCTTACGAAAAGACCCTCGTGGAGGCACCCGAATGACTATGTGGAAAACCTTTGTTTCTTTCAATGTTTTTCGACGAATCTGTAAGGAAACGCTCAAGTTTAAGAGTCTTACACATATAAATGGTGAAAATACGAATTTTTTACACCTTCGCTTCCGGGCCATTTTTCACTCAAAATCCATAGGTGTTAACATAGGAACTTTTTGGCCCATTGGGACAGGATCGTTAACTCGATCTGAAAAGTTGTTTTCTCGTTTTAGTATCATACCATATCCACTAAAGATTGTCCTAAGCTTAAAATATGGAAGAAAAAAAACATTTACTCGTGTCGAAAAGACTTCACAACCTCAACCCTTACGAAAAGACCCTCGTGGAGGCACCCGAATGACTATGTGGAAAACCTTTGTTTCTTTCGATGTTTTTCGACGAATCTGTAAGGAAACGCTCAAGTTTAAGAGTCTTACACATATAAATGGTGAAAATACGAATTTTTTACACTTTCGCTTCCGGGCCATTTTTCACTCAAAATCCATAGGTGTTAACATAGGAACTTTTTGGCCCATTGGGACAGGATCGTTAACTCGATCTGAAAAGTTGTTTACTCATTTTAGTATCATACCATATCCACTAAAGATTGTCCTAAGCTTAAAATATGGAAGAAAAAAAACATTTACTCGTGTCGAAAAGACTTCACAACCTCAACCCTTACGAAAAGACCCTCGTGGAGGCACCCGAATGACTATGTGGAAAACCTTTGTTTCTTTCGATGTTTTTCGACGAATCTGTAAGGAAACGCTCAAGTTTAAGAGTCTTACACATATAAATGGTGAAAATACGAATTTTTTACACTTTCGCTTCCGGGCCATTTTTCACTCAAAATCCATAGGTGTTAACATAGGAACTTTTTGGCCCATTGGGACAGGATCGTTAACTCGATCTGAAAAGTTGTTTTCTCGTTTTAGTATCATACCATATCCACTAAAGATTGTCCTAAGCTTAAAATATGGAAGAAAAAAAACATTTACTCGTGTCGAAAAGACTTCACAACCTCAACCCTTACGAAAAGACCCTCGAGGAGGCACCCGAATGACTATGTGGAAAACCTTTGTTTCTTTCGATGTTTTTCGACGAATCTGTAAGGAAACGCTCAAGTTTAAGAGTCTTACACATATAAATGGTGAAAATACGAATTTTTTTCATTTTCGCTTCCGGGCTATTTTTCACTCAAAATCCATAGGTGTTAACATAGGAACTTTTTTGCCCATTGGGACAGGGTCGTTAACTCGATCTGAAAAGTTGTTTTCTCGTTTTAGTATCATACCATATCCACTAAAGATTGTCCTAAGCTTAAAATATGGAAGAAAAAAAACATTTACTCGTGTCGAAAAGACTTCACAACCTCAACCCTTACGAAAAGACCCTCGTGGAGGCACCCGAATGACTATGTGGAAAACCTTTGTTTCTTTCGATGTTTTTCGACGAATCTGTAAGGAAACGCTCAAGTTTAAGAGTCTTACACATATAAATGGTGAAAATACGAATTTTTTACACTTTCGCTTCCGGGCCATTTTTCACTCAAAATCCATAGGTGTTAACATAGGAACTTTTTGGCCCATTGGGACAGGATCGTTAACTCGATCTGAAAAGTTGTTTTCTCGTTTTAGTATCATACGATATCCACTAAAGATTGTCCTAAGCTTAAAATATGGAAGAAAAAAAACATTTACTCGTGTCGAAAAGACTTCACAACCTCAACCCTTACGAAAAGACCCTCGTGGAGGCACCCGAATGACTATGTGGAAAACCTTTGTTTCTTTCGATGTTTTTCGACGAATCTGTAAGGAAACGCTCAAGTTTAAGAGTCTTACACATATAAATGGTGAAAATACGAATTTTTTACACTTTCGCTTCCGGGCCATTTTTCACTCAAAATCCATAGGTGTTAACATAGGAACTTTTTGGCCCATTGGGACAGGATCGTTAACTCGATCTGAAAAGTTGTTTTCTCGTTTTAGTATCATACCATATCCACTAAAGATTGTCCTAAGCTTAAAATATGGAAGAAAAAAAACATTTACTCGTGTCGAAAAGACTTCACAACCTCAACCCTTACGAAAAGACCCTCGAGGAGGCACCCGAATGACTATGTGGAAAACCTTTGTTTCTTTCGATGTTTTTCGACGAATCTGTAAGGAAACGCTCAAGTTTAAGAGTCTTACACATATAAATGGTGAAAATACGAATTTTTTTCATTTTCGCTTCCGGGCTATTTTTCACTCAAAATCCATAGGTGTTAACATAGGAACTTTTTTGCCCATTGGGACAGGGTCGTTAACTCGATCTGAAAAGTTGTTTTCTCGTTTTAGTATCATACCATATCCACTAAAGATTGTCCTAAGCTTAAAATATGGAAGAAAAAAAACATTTACTCGTGTCGAAAAGACTTCACAACCTCAACCCTTACGAAAAGACCCTCGTGGAGGCACCCGAATGACTATGTGGAAAACCTTTGTTTCTTTCGATGTTTTTCGACGAATCATTAAGGAAACGCTCAAGTTTAAGAGTCTTACACATATAAATGGTGAAAATACGAATTTTTTACACTTTCGCTTCCGGGCCATTTTTCACTCAAAATCCATAGGTGTTAACATAGGAACTTTTTGGCCCATTGGGACAGGATCGTTAACTCGATCTGAAAAGTTGTTTTCTCGTTTTAGTATCATACCATATCCACTAAAGATTGTCCTAAGCTTAAAATATGGAAGAAAAAAAACATTTACTCGTGTCGAAAAGACTTCACAACCTCAACCCTTACGAAAAGACCCTCGAGGAGGCACCCGAATGACTATGTGGAAAACCTTTGTTTCTTTCGATGTTTTTCGACGAATCTGTAAGGAAACGCTCAAGTTTAAGAGTCTTACACATATAAATGGTGAAAATACGAATTTTTTTCATTTTCGCTTCCGGGCTATTTTTCACTCAAAATCCATAGGTGTTAACATAGGAACTTTTTTGCCCATTGGGACAGGGTCGTTAACTCGATCTGAAAAGTTGTTTTCTCGTTTTAGTATCATACCATATCCACTAAAGATTGTCCTAAGCTTAAAATATGGAAGAAAAAAAACATTTACTCGTGTCGAAAAGACTTCACAACCTCAACCCTTACGAAAAGACCCTCGTGGAGGCACCCGAATGACTATGTGGAAAACCTTTGTTTCTTTCGATGTTTTTCGACGAATCTGTAAGGAAACGCTCAAGTTTAAGAGTCTTACACATATAAATGGTGAAAATACGAATTTTTTACACTTTCGCTTCCGGGCCATTTTTCACTCAAAATCCATAGGTGTTAACATAGGAACTTTTTGGCCCATTGGGACAGGATCGTTAACTCGATCTGAAAAGTTGTTTTCTCGTTTTAGTATCATACCATATCCACTAAAGATTGTCCTAAGCTTAAAATATGGAAGAAAAAAAACATTTACTCGTGTCGAAAAGACTTCACAACCTCAACCCTTACGAAAAGACCCTCGAGGAGGCACCCGAATGACTATGTGGAAAACCTTTGTTTCTTTCGATGTTTTTCGACGAATCTGTAAGGAAACGCTCAAGTTTAAGAGTCTTACACATATAAATGGTGAAAATACGAATTTTTTTCATTTTCGCTTCCGGGCTATTTTTCACTCAAAATCCATAGGTGTTAACATAGGAACTTTTTTGCCCATTGGGACAGGGTCGTTAACTCGATCTGAAAAGTTGTTTTCTCGTTTTAGTATCATACCATATCCACTAAAGATTGTCCTAAGCTTAAAATATGGAAGAAAAAAAACATTTACTCGTGTCGAAAAGACTTCACAACCTCAACCCTTACGAAAAGACCCTCGTGGAGGCACCCGAATGACTATGTGGAAAACCTTTGTTTCTTTCGATGTTTTTCGACGAATCATTAAGGAAACGCTCAAGTTTAAGAGTCTTACACATATAAATGGTGAAAATACGAATTTTTTACACTTTCGCTTCCGGGCCATTTTTCACTCAAAATCCATAGGTGTTAACATAGGAACTTTTTGGCCCATTGGGACAGGATCGTTAACTCGATCTGAAAAGTTGTTTTCTCGTTTTAGTATCATACCATATCCACTAAAGATTGTCCTAAGCTTAAAATATGGAAGAAAAAAAACATTTACTCGTGTCGAAAAGACTTCACAACCTCAACCCTTACGAAAAGACCCTCGAGGAGGCACCCGAATGACTATGTGGAAAACCTTTGTTTCTTTCGATGTTTTTCGACGAATCTGTAAGGAAACGCTCAAGTTTAAGAGTCTTACACATATAAATGGTGAAAATATGAATTTTTTTCATTTTCGCTTCCGGGCTATTTTTCACTCAAAATCCATAGGTGTTAACATAGGAACTTTTTTGCCCATTGGGACAGGGTCGTTAACTCGATCTGAAAAGTTGTTTTCTCGTTTTAGTATCATACCATATCCACTAAAGATTGTCCTAAGCTTAAAATATGGAAGAAAAAAAACATTTACTCGTGTCGAAAAGACTTCACAACCTCAACCCTTACGAAAAGACCCTCGTGGAGGCACCCGAATGACTATGTGGAAAACCTTTGTTTCTTTCGATGTTTTTCGACGAATCTGTAAGGAAACGCTCAAGTTTAAGAGTCTTACACATATAAATGGTGAAAATACGAATTTTTTACACTTTCGCTTCCGGGCCATTTTTCACTCAAAATCCATAGGTGTTAACATAGGAACTTTTTGGCCCATTGGGACAGGATCGTTAACTCGATCTGAAAAGTTGTTTACTCATTTTAGTATCATACCATATCCACTAAAGATTGTCCTAAGCTTAAAATATGGAAGAAAAAAAACATTTACTCGTGTCGAAAAGACTTCACAACCTCAACCCTTACGAAAAGACCCTCGTGGAGGCACCCGAATGACTATGTGGAAAACCTTTGTTTCTTTCGATGTTTTTCGACGAATCTGTAACGAAACGCTCAAGTTTAAGAGTCTTACACATATAAATTGTGAAAATACGAATTTTTTTCACTTTCGCTTCCGGGCTATTTTTCACTCAAAATCCATAGGTGTTAACATAGGAACTTTTTTGCCCATTGGGACAGGGTCGTTAACTCGATCTGAAAAGTTGTTTTCTCGTTTTAGTATCATACCATATCCACTAAAGATTGTCCTAAGCTTAAAATATGGAAGAAGAAAAACATTTACTCGTGTCGAAAAGACTTCACAACCTCAACCCTTACGAAAAGACCCTCGTGGAGGCACCCGAATGACTATGTGGAAAACCTTTGTTTCTTTCAATGTTTTTCGACGAATCTGTAAGGAAACGCTCAAGTTTAAGAGTCTTACACATATAAATGGTGAAAATACGAATTTTTTACACCTTCGCTTCCGGGCCATTTTTCACTCAAAATCCATAGGTGTTAACATAGGAACTTTTTGGCCCATTGGGACAGGATCGTTAACTCGATCTGAAAAGTTGTTTTCTCGTTTTAGTATCATACCATATCCACTAAAGATTGTCCTAAGCTTAAAATATGGAAGAAAAAAAACATTTACTCGTGTCGAAAAGACTTCACAACCTCAACCCTTACGAAAAGACCCTCGTGGAGGCACCCGAATGACTATGTGGAAAACCTTTGTTTCTTTCGATGTTTTTCGACGAATCTGTAAGGAAACGCTCAAGTTTAAGAGTCTTAAACATATAAATGGTGAAAATACGAATTTTTTACACTTTCGCTTCCGGGCCATTTTTCACCCAAAATCCATAGGTGTTAACATAGGAACTTTTTGGCCCATTCGGACAGGATCGTTAACTCGATCTGAAAAGTTGTTTTCTCGTTTTAGTATCATACCATATCCACTAAAGATTGTCCTAAGCTTAAAATATGGAAGAAAAAAAACATTTACTCGTGTCGAAAAGACTTCACAACCTCAACCCTTACGAAAAGACCCTCGTGGAGGCACCCGAATGACTATGTGGAAAACCTTTGTTTCTTTCGATGTTTTTCGACGAATCTGTAAGGAAACGCTCAAGTTTAAGAGTCTTACACATATAAATGGTGAAAATACGAATTTTTTACACTTTCGCTTCCGGGCCATTTTTCACTCAAAATCCATAGGTGTTAACATAGGAACTTTTTGGCCCATTGGGACAGGATCGTTAACTCGATCTGAAAAGTTGTTTTCTCGTTTTAGTATCATACCATATCCACTAAAGATTGTCCTAAGCTTAAAATATGGAAGAAAAAAAACATTTACTCGTGTCGAAAAGACTTCACAACCTCAACCCTTACGAAAAGACCCTCGTGGAGGCACCCGAATGACTATGTGGAAAACCTTTGTTTCTTTCGATGTTTTTCGACGAATCTGTAACGAAACGCTCAAGTTTAAGAGTCTTACACATATAAATGGTGAAAATACGAATTTTTTACACTTTCGCTTCCGGGCCATTTTTCACTCAAAATCCATAGGTGTTAACATAGGAACTTTTTGGCCCATTGGGACAGGATCGTTAACTCGATCTGAAAAGTTGTTTTCTCGTTTTAGTATCATACCATATCCACTAAAGATTGTCCTAAGCTTAAAATATGGAAGAAAAAAAACATTTACTCGTGTCGAAAAGACTTCACAACCTCAACCCTTACGGAAAGACCCTCGAGGAGGCACCCGAATGACTATGTGGAAAACCTTTGTTTCTTTCGATGTTTTTCGACGAATCTGTAAGGAAACGCTCAAGTTTAAGAGTCTTACACATATAAATGGTGAAAATACGAATTTTTTTCATTTTCGCTTCCGGGCTATTTTTCACTCAAAATCCATAGGTGTTAACATAGGAACTTTTTTGCCCATTGGGACAGGGTCGTTAACTCGATCTGAAAAGTTGTTTTCTCGTTTTAGTATCATACCATATCCACTAAAGATTGTCCTAAGCTTAAAATATGGAAGAAAAAAAACATTTACTCGTGTCGAAAAGACTTCACAACCTCAACCCTTACGAAAAGACCCTCGTGGAGGCACCCGAATGACTATGTGGAAAACCTTTGTTTCTTTCGATTTTTTTCGACGAATCTGTAAGGAAACGCTCAAGTTTAAGAGTCTTACACATATAAATGGTGAAAATACGAATTTTTTACACTTTCGCTTCCGGGCCATTTTTCACTCAAAATCCATAGGTGTTAACATAGGAACTTTTTGGCCCATTGGGACAGGATCGTTAACTCGATCTGAAAAGTTGTTTTCTCGTTTTAGTATCATACCATATCCACTAAAGATTGTCCTAAGCTTAAAATATGGAAGAAAAAAAACATTTACTCGTGTCGAAAAGACTTCACAACCTCAACCCTTACGGAAAGACCCTCGAGGAGGCACCCGAATGACTATGTGGAAAACCTTTGTTTCTTTCGATGTTTTTCGACGAATCTGTAAGGAAACGCTCAAGTTTAAGAGTCTTACACATATAAATGGTGAAAATACGAATTTTTTTCATTTTCGCTTCCGGGCTATTTTTCACTCAAAATCCATAGGTGTTAACATAGGAACTTTTTTGCCCATTGGGACAGGGTCGTTAACTCGATCTGAAAAGTTGTTTTCCTCGTTTTAGTATCATACCATATCCACTAAAGATTGTCCTAAGCTTAAAATATGGAAGAAAAAAAACATTTACTCGTGTCGAAAAGACTTCACAACCTCAACCCTTACGAAAAGACCCTCGTGGAGGCACCCGAATGACTATGTGGAAACCTTTGTTTCTTTCGATGTTTTTCGACGAATCTGTAAGGAAACGCTCAAGTTTAAGAGTCTTACACATATAAATGGTGAAAATACGAATTTTTTACACTTTCGCTTCCGGGCCATTTTTCACTCAAAATCCATAGGTGTTAACATAGGAACTTTTTTGCCCATTGGGACAGGATCGTTAACTCGATCTGAAAAGTTGTTTTCTCGTTTTAGTATCATACCATATCCACTAAAGATTGTCCTAAGCTTAAAATATGGAAGAAAAAAAACATTTACTCGTGTCGAAAATACTTCACAACCTCAACCCTTACGAAAAGACCCTCGAGGAGGCACCCGAATGACTATGTGGAAAACCTTTGTTTCTTTCGATGTTTTTCGACGAATCTGTAAGGAAACGCTCAAGTTTAAGAGTCTTACACATATAAATGGTGAAAATACGAATTTTTTTCATTTTCGCTTCCGGGCTATTTTTCACTCAAAATCCATAGGTGTTAACATAGGAACTTTTTTGCCCATTGGGACAGGGTCGTTAACTCGATCTGAAAAGTTGTTTTCTCGTTTTAGTATCATACCATATCCACTAAAGATTGTCCTAAGCTTAAAATATGGAAGAAAAAAAACATTTACTCGTGTCGAAAAGACTTCACAACCTCAACCCTTACGAAAAGACCCTCGTGGAGGCACCCGAATGACTATGTGGAAAACCTTTGTTTCTTTCGATGTTTTTCGACGAATCTGTAAGGAAACGCTCAAGTTTAAGAGTCTTACACATATAAATGGTGAAAATACGAATTTTTTACACTTTCGCTTCCGGGCCATTTTTCACTCAAAATCCATAGGTGTTAACATAGGAACTTTTTGGCCCATTGGGACAGGATCGTTAACTCGATCTGAAAAGTTGTTTTCTCGTTTTAGTATCATACGATATCCACTAAAGATTGTCCTAAGCTTAAAATATGGAAGAAAAAAAACATTTACTCGTGTCGAAAAGACTTCACAACCTCAACCCTTACGAAAAGACCCTCGTGGAGGCACCCGAATGACTATGTGGAAAACCTTTGTTTCTTTCGATGTTTTTCGACGAATCTGTAAGGAAACGCTCAAGTTTAAGAGTCTTACACATATAAATGGTGAAAATACGAATTTTTTACACTTTCGCTTCCGGGCCATTTTTCACTCAAAATCCATAGGTGTTAACATAGGAACTTTTTGGCCCATTGGGACAGGATCGTTAACTCGATCTGAAAAGTTGTTTTCTCGTTTTAGTATCATACCATATCCACTAAAGATTGTCCTAAGCTTAAAATATGGAAGAAAAAAAACATTTACTCGTGTCGAAAAGACTTCACAACCTCAACCCTTACGAAAAGACCCTCGAGGAGGCACCCGAATGACTATGTGGAAAACCTTTGTTTCTTTCGATGTTTTTCGACGAATCTGTAAGGAAACGCTCAAGTTTAAGAGTCTTACACATATAAATGGTGAAAATACGAATTTTTTTCATTTTCGCTTCCGGGCTATTTTTCACTCAAAATCCATAGGTGTTAACATAGGAACTTTTTTGCCCATTGGGACAGGGTCGTTAACTCGATCTGAAAAGTTGTTTTCTCGTTTTAGTATCATACCATATCCACTAAAGATTGTCCTAAGCTTAAAATATGGAAGAAAAAAAACATTTACTCGTGTCGAAAAGACTTCACAACCTCAACCCTTACGAAAAGACCCTCGTGGAGGCACCCGAATGACTATGTGGAAAACCTTTGTTTCTTTCGATGTTTTTCGACGAATCATTAAGGAAACGCTCAAGTTTAAGAGTCTTACACATATAAATGGTGAAAATACGAATTTTTTACACTTTCGCTTCCGGGCCATTTTTCACTCAAAATCCATAGGTGTTAACATAGGAACTTTTTGGCCCATTGGGACAGGATCGTTAACTCGATCTGAAAAGTTGTTTTCTCGTTTTAGTATCATACCATATCCACTAAAGATTGTCCTAAGCTTAAAATATGGAAGAAAAAAAACATTTACTCGTGTCGAAAAGACTTCACAACCTCAACCCTTACGAAAAGACCCTCGAGGAGGCACCCGAATGACTATGTGGAAAACCTTTGTTTCTTTCGATGTTTTTCGACGAATCTGTAAGGAAACGCTCAAGTTTAAGAGTCTTACACATATAAATGGTGAAAATACGAATTTTTTTCATTTTCGCTTCCGGGCTATTTTTCACTCAAAATCCATAGGTGTTAACATAGGAACTTTTTTGCCCATTGGGACAGGGTCGTTAACTCGATCTGAAAAGTTGTTTTCTCGTTTTAGTATCATACCATATCCACTAAAGATTGTCCTAAGCTTAAAATATGGAAGAAAAAAAACATTTACTCGTGTCGAAAAGACTTCACAACCTCAACCCTTACGAAAAGACCCTCGTGGAGGCACCCGAATGACTATGTGGAAAACCTTTGTTTCTTTCGATGTTTTTCGACGAATCTGTAAGGAAACGCTCAAGTTTAAGAGTCTTACACATATAAATGGTGAAAATACGAATTTTTTACACTTTCGCTTCCGGGCCATTTTTCACTCAAAATCCATAGGTGTTAACATAGGAACTTTTTGGCCCATTGGGACAGGATCGTTAACTCGATCTGAAAAGTTGTTTACTCATTTTAGTATCATACCATATCCACTAAAGATTGTCCTAAGCTTAAAATATGGAAGAAAAAAAACATTTACTCGTGTCGAAAAGACTTCACAACCTCAACCCTTACGAAAAGACCCTCGTGGAGGCACCCGAATGACTATGTGGAAAACCTTTGTTTCTTTCGATGTTTTTCGACGAATCTGTAAGGAAACGCTCAAGTTTAAGAGTCTTACACATATAAATGGTGAAAATATGAATTTTTTACACTTTCGCTTCCGGGCCATTTTTCACCCAAAATCCATAGGTGTTAACATAGGAACTTTTTGGCCCATTCGGACAGGATCGTTAACTCGATCTGAAAAGTTGTTTTCTCGTTTTAGTATCATACCATATCCACTAAAGATTGTCCTAAGCTTAAAATATGGAAGAAAAAAAACATTTACTCGTGTCGAAAAGACTTCACAACCTCAACCCTTACGAAAAGACCCTCGTGGAGGCACCCGAATGACTATGTGGAAAACCTTTGTTTCTTTCGATGTTTTTCGACGAATCTGTAACGAAACGCTCAAGTTTAAGAGTCTTACACATATAAATTGTGAAAATACGAATTTTTTTCACTTTCGCTTCCGGGCTATTTTTCACTCAAAATCCATAGGTGTTAACATAGGAACTTTTTTGCCCATTGGGACAGGGTCGTTAACTCGATCTCAAAAGTTGTTTTCTCGTTTTAGTATCATACCATATCCACTAAAGATTGTCCTAAGCTTAAAATATGGAAGAAGAAAAACATTTACTCGTGTCGAAAAGACTTCACAACCTCAACCCTTACGAAAAGACCCTCGTGGAGGCACCCGAATGACTATGTGGAAAACCTTTGTTTCTTTCAATGTTTTTCGACGAATCTGTAAGGAAACGCTCAAGTTTAAGAGTCTTACACATATAAATGGTGAAAATACGAATTTTTTACACCTTCGCTTCCGGGCCATTTTTCACTCAAAATCCATAGGTGTTAACATAGGAACTTTTTGGCCCATTGGGACAGGATCGTTAACTCGATCTGAAAAGTTGTTTTCTCGTTTTAGTATCATACCATATCCACTAAAGATTGTCCTAAGCTTAAAATATGGAAGAAAAAAAACATTTACTCGTGTCGAAAAGACTTCACAACCTCAACCCTTACGAAAAGACCCTCGTGGAGGCACCCGAATGACTATGTGGAAAACCTTTGTTTCTTTCGATGTTTTTCGACGAATCTGTAAGGAAACGCTCAAGTTTAAGAGTCTTACACATATAAATGGTGAAAATACGAATTTTTTACACTTTCGCTTCCGGGCCATTTTTCACTCAAAATCCATAGGTGTTAACATAGGAACTTTTTGGCCCATTGGGACAGGATCGTTAACTCGATCTGAAAAGTTGTTTACTCATTTTAGTATCATACCATATCCACTAAAGATTGTCCTAAGCTTAAAATATGGAAGAAAAAAAACATTTACTCGTGTCGAAAAGACTTCACAACCTCAACCCTTACGAAAAGACCCTCGTGGAGGCACCCGAATGACTATGTGGAAAACCTTTGTTTCTTTCGATGTTTTTCGACGAATCTGTAAGGAAACGCTCAAGTTTAAGAGTCTTACACATATAAATGGTGAAAATACGAATTTTTTACACTTTCGCTTCCGGGCCATTTTTCACTCAAAATCCATAGGTGTTAACATAGGAACTTTTTGGCCCATTGGGACAGGATCGTTAACTCGATCTGAAAAGTTGTTTTCTCGTTTTAGTATCATACCATATCCACTAAAGATTGTCCTAAGCTTAAAATATGGAAGAAAAAAAACATTTACTCGTGTCGAAAAGACTTCACAACCTCAACCCTTACGAAAAGACCCTCGAGGAGGCACCCGAATGACTATGTGGAAAACCTTTGTTTCTTTCGATGTTTTTCGACGAATCTGTAAGGAAACGCTCAAGTTTAAGAGTCTTACACATATAAATGGTGAAAATACGAATTTTTTTCATTTTCGCTTCCGGGCTATTTTTCACTCAAAATCCATAGGTGTTAACATAGGAACTTTTTTGCCCATTGGGACAGGGTCGTTAACTCGATCTGAAAAGTTGTTTTCTCGTTTTAGTATCATACCATATCCACTAAAGATTGTCCTAAGCTTAAAATATGGAAGAAAAAAAACATTTACTCGTGTCGAAAAGACTTCACAACCTCAACCCTTACGAAAAGACCCTCGTGGAGGCACCCGAATGACTATGTGGAAAACCTTTGTTTCTTTCGATGTTTTTCGACGAATCTGTAAGGAAACGCTCAAGTTTAAGAGTCTTACACATATAAATGGTGAAAATACGAATTTTTTACACTTTCGCTTCCGGGCCATTTTTCACTCAAAATCCATAGGTGTTAACATAGGAACTTTTTGGCCCATTGGGACAGGATCGTTAACTCGATCTGAAAAGTTGTTTTCTCGTTTTAGTATCATACGATATCCACTAAAGATTGTCCTAAGCTTAAAATATGGAAGAAAAAAAACATTTACTCGTGTCGAAAAGACTTCACAACCTCAACCCTTACGAAAAGACCCTCGTGGAGGCACCCGAATGACTATGTGGAAAACCTTTGTTTCTTTCGATGTTTTTCGACGAATCTGTAAGGAAACGCTCAAGTTTAAGAGTCTTACACATATAAATGGTGAAAATACGAATTTTTTACACTTTCGCTTCCGGGCCATTTTTCACTCAAAATCCATAGGTGTTAACATAGGAACTTTTTGGCCCATTGGGACAGGATCGTTAACTCGATCTGAAAAGTTGTTTTCTCGTTTTAGTATCATACCATATCCACTAAAGATTGTCCTAAGCTTAAAATATGGAAGAAAAAAAACATTTACTCGTGTCGAAAAGACTTCACAACCTCAACCCTTACGAAAAGACCCTCGAGGAGGCACCCGAATGACTATGTGGAAAACCTTTGTTTCTTTCGATGTTTTTCGACGAATCTGTAAGGAAACGCTCAAGTTTAAGAGTCTTACACATATAAATGGTGAAAATACGAATTTTTTTCATTTTCGCTTCCGGGCTATTTTTCACTCAAAATCCATAGGTGTTAACATAGGAACTTTTTTGCCCATTGGGACAGGGTCGTTAACTCGATCTGAAAAGTTGTTTTCTCGTTTTAGTATCATACCATATCCACTAAAGATTGTCCTAAGCTTAAAATATGGAAGAAAAAAAACATTTACTCGTGTCGAAAAGACTTCACAACCTCAACCCTTACGAAAAGACCCTCGTGGAGGCACCCGAATGACTATGTGGAAAACCTTTGTTTCTTTCGATGTTTTTCGACGAATCATTAAGGAAACGCTCAAGTTTAAGAGTCTTACACATATAAATGGTGAAAATACGAATTTTTTACACTTTCGCTTCCGGGCCATTTTTCACTCAAAATCCATAGGTGTTAACATAGGAACTTTTTGGCCCATTGGGACAGGATCGTTAACTCGATCTGAAAAGTTGTTTTCTCGTTTTAGTATCATACCATATCCACTAAAGATTGTCCTAAGCTTAAAATATGGAAGAAAAAAAACATTTACTCGTGTCGAAAAGACTTCACAACCTCAACCCTTACGAAAAGACCCTCGAGGAGGCACCCGAATGACTATGTGGAAAACCTTTGTTTCTTTCGATGTTTTTCGACGAATCTGTAAGGAAACGCTCAAGTTTAAGAGTCTTACACATATAAATGGTGAAAATACGAATTTTTTTCATTTTCGCTTCCGGGCTATTTTTCACTCAAAATCCATAGGTGTTAACATAGGAACTTTTTTGCCCATTGGGACAGGGTCGTTAACTCGATCTGAAAAGTTGTTTTCTCGTTTTAGTATCATACCATATCCACTAAAGATTGTCCTAAGCTTAAAATATGGAAGAAAAAAAACATTTACTCGTGTCGAAAAGACTTCACAACCTCAACCCTTACGAAAAGACCCTCGTGGAGGCACCCGAATGACTATGTGGAAAACCTTTGTTTCTTTCGATGTTTTTCGACGAATCTGTAAGGAAACGCTCAAGTTTAAGAGTCTTACACATATAAATGGTGAAAATACGAATTTTTTACACTTTCGCTTCCGGGCCATTTTTCACTCAAAATCCATAGGTGTTAACATAGGAACTTTTTGGCCCATTGGGACAGGATCGTTAACTCGATCTGAAAAGTTGTTTACTCATTTTAGTATCATACCATATCCACTAAAGATTGTCCTAAGCTTAAAATATGGAAGAAAAAAAACATTTACTCGTGTCGAAAAGACTTCACAACCTCAACCCTTACGAAAAGACCCTCGTGGAGGCACCCGAATGACTATGTGGAAAACCTTTGTTTCTTTCGATGTTTTTCGACGAATCTGTAACGAAACGCTCAAGTTTAAGAGTCTTACACATATAAATTGTGAAAATACGAATTTTTTTCACTTTCGCTTCCGGGCTATTTTTCACTCAAAATCCATAGGTGTTAACATAAGAACTTTTTTGCCCATTGGGACAGGGTCGTTAACTCGATCTGAAAAGTTGTTTTCTCGTTTTAGTATCATACCATATCCACTAAAGATTGTCCTAAGCTTAAAATATGGAAGAAGAAAAACATTTACTCGTGTCGAAAAGACTTCACAACCTCAACCCTTACGAAAAGACCCTCGTGGAGGCACCCGAATGACTATGTGGAAAACCTTTGTTTCTTTCAATGTTTTTCGACGAATCTGTAAGGAAACGCTCAAGTTTAAGAGTCTTACACATATAAATGGTGAAAATACGAATTTTTTACACCTTCGCTTCCGGGCCATTTTTCACTCAAAATCCATAGGTGTTAACATAGGAACTTTTTGGCCCATTGGGACAGGATCGTTAACTCGATCTGAAAAGTTGTTTTCTCGTTTTAGTATCATACCATATCCACTAAAGATTGTCCTAAGCTTAAAATATGGAAGAAAAAAAACATTTACTCGTGTCGAAAAGACTTCACAACCTCAACCCTTACGAAAAGACCCTCGTGGAGGCACCCGAATGACTATGTGGAAAACCTTTGTTTCTTTCGATGTTTTTCGACGAATCTGTAAGGAAACGCTCAAGTTTAAGAGTCTTAAACATATAAATGGTGAAAATACGAATTTTTTACACTTTCGCTTCCGGGCCATTTTTCACCCAAAATCCATAGGTGTTAACATAGGAACTTTTTGGCCCATTCGGACAGGATCGTTAACTCGATCTGAAAAGTTGTTTTCTCGTTTTAGTATCATACCATATCCACTAAAGATTGTCCTAAGCTTAAAATATGGAAGAAAAAAAACATTTACTCGTGTCGAAAAGACTTCACAACCTCAACCCTTACGAAAAGACCCTCGTGGAGGCACCCGAATGACTATGTGGAAAACCTTTGTTTCTTTCGATGTTTTTCGACGAATCTGTAACGAAACGCTCAAGTTTAAGAGTCTTACACATATAAATTGTGAAAATACGAATTTTTTTCACTTTCGCTTCCGGGCTATTTTTCACTCAAAATCCATAGGTGTTAACATAGGAACTTTTTTGCCCATTGGGACAGGGTCGTTAACTCGATCTGAAAAGTTGTTTTCTCGTTTTAGTATCATACCATATCCACTAAAGATTGTCCTAAGCTTAAAATATGGAAGAAGAAAAACATTTACTCGTGTCGAAAAGACTTCACAACCTCAACCCTTACGAAAAGACCCTCGTGGAGGCACCCGAATGACTATGTGGAAAACCTTTGTTTCTTTCAATGTTTTTCGACGAATCTGTAAGGAAACGCTCAAGTTTAAGAGTCTTACACATATAAATGGTGAAAATACGAATTTTTTACACCTTCGCTTCCGGGCCATTTTTCACTCAAAATCCATAGGTGTTAACATAGGAACTTTTTGGCCCATTGGGACAGGATCGTTAACTCGATCTGAAAAGTTGTTTTCTCGTTTTAGTATCATACCATATCCACTAAAGATTGTCCTAAGCTTAAAATATGGAAGAAAAAAAACATTTACTCGTGTCGAAAAGACTTCACAACCTCAACCCTTACGAAAAGACCCTCGTGGAGGCACCCGAATGACTATGTGGAAAACCTTTGTTTCTTTCGATGTTTTTCGACGAATCTGTAAGGAAACGCTCAAGTTTAAGAGTCTTACACATATAAATGGTGAAAATACGAATTTTTTACACTTTCGCTTCCGGGCCATTTTTCACTCAAAATCCATAGGTGTTAACATAGGAACTTTTTGGCCCATTGGGACAGGATCGTTAACTCGATCTGAAAAGTTGTTTACTCATTTTAGTATCATACCATATCCACTAAAGATTGTCCTAAGCTTAAAATATGGAAGAAAAAAAACATTTACTCGTGTCGAAAAGACTTCACAACCTCAACCCTTACGAAAAGACCCTCGAGGAGGCACCCGAATGACTATGTGGAAAACCTTTGTTTCTTTCGATGTTTTTCGACGAATCTGTAAGGAAACGCTCAAGTTTAAGAGTCTTACACATATAAATGGTGAAAATACGAATTTTTTTCATTTTCGCTTCCGGGCTATTTTTCACTCAAAATCCATAGGTGTTAACATAGGAACTTTTTTGCCCATTGGGACAGGGTCGTTAACTCGATCTGAAAAGTTGTTTTCTCGTTTTAGTATCATACCATATCCACTAAAGATTGTCCTAAGCTTAAAATATGGAAGAAAAAAAACATTTACTCGTGTCGAAAAGACTTCACAACCTCAACCCTTACGAAAAGACCCTCGTGGAGGCACCCGAATGACTATGTGGAAAACCTTTGTTTCTTTCGATGTTTTTCGACGAATCTGTAAGGAAACGCTCAAGTTTAAGAGTCTTACACATATAAATGGTGAAAATACGAATTTTTTACACTTTCGCTTCCGGGCCATTTTTCACTCAAAATCCATAGGTGTTAACATAGGAACTTTTTGGCCCATTGGGACAGGATCGTTAACTCGATCTGAAAAGTTGTTTTCTCGTTTTAGTATCATACCATATCCACTAAAGATTGTCCTAAGCTTAAAATATGGAAGAAAAAAAACATTTACTCGTGTCGAAAAGACTTCACAACCTCAACCCTTACGAAAAGACCCTCGAGGAGGCACCCGAATGACTATGTGGAAAACCTTTGTTTCTTTCGATGTTTTTCGACGAATCTGTAAGGAAACGCTCAAGTTTAAGAGTCTTACACATATAAATGGTGAAAATACGAATTTTTTTCATTTTCGCTTCCGGGCTATTTTTCACTCAAAATCCATAGGTGTTAACATAGGAACTTTTTTGCCCATTGGGACAGGGTCGTTAACTCGATCTGAAAAGTTGTTTTCTCGTTTTAGTATCATACCATATCCACTAAAGATTGTCCTAAGCTTAAAATATGGAAGAAAAAAAACATTTACTCGTGTCGAAAAGACTTCACAACCTCAACCCTTACGAAAAGACCCTCGTGGAGGCACCCGAATGACTATGTGGAAAACCTTTGTTTCTTTCGATGTTTTTCGATGAATCTGTAAGGAAACGCTCAAGTTTAAGAGTCTTACACATATAAATGGTGAAAATGCGAATTTTTTACACTTTCGCTTCCGGGCCATTTTTCACTCAAAATCCATAGGTGTTAACATAGGAACTTTTTGGCCCATTGGGACAGGATCGTTAACTCGATCTGAAAAGTTGTTTTCTCGTTTTAGTATCATACCATATCCACTAAAGATTGTCCTAAGCTTAAAATATGGAAGAAAAAAAACATTTACTCGTGTCGAAAAGACTTCACAACCTCAACCCTTACGAAAAGACCCTCGTGGAGGCACCCGAATGACTATGTGGAAAACCTTTGTTTCTTTCGATGTTTTTCGACGAATCTGTAAGGAAACGCTCAAGTTTAAGAGTCTTAAACATATAAATGGTGAAAATACGAATTTTTTACACTTTCGCTTCCGGGCCATTTTTCACTCAAAATCCATAGGTGTTAACATAGGAACTTTTTGGCCCATTGGGACAGGATCGTTAACTCGATCTGAAAAGTTGTTTACTCATTTTAGTATCATACCATATCCACTAAAGATTGTCCTAAGCTTAAAATATGGAAGAAAAAAAACATTTACTCGTGTCGAAAAGACTTCACAACCTCAACCCTTACGAAAAGACCCTCGTGGAGGCACCCGAATGACTATGTGGAAAACCTTTGTTTCTTTCGATGTTTTTCGACGAATCTGTAACGAAACGCTCAAGTTTAAGAGTCTTACACATATAAATTGTGAAAATACGAATTTTTTTCACTTTCGCTTCCGGGCTATTTTTCACTCAAAATCCATAGGTGTTAACATAGGAACTTTTTTGCCCATTGGGACAGGGTCGTTAACTCGATCTGAAAAGTTGTTTTCTCGTTTTAGTATCATACCATATCCACTAAAGATTGTCCTAAGCTTAAAATATGGAAGAAGAAAAACATTTACTCGTGTCGAAAAGACTTCACAACCTCAACCCTTACGAAAAGACCCTCGTGGAGGCACCCGAATGACTATGTGGAAAACCTTTGTTTCTTTCGATGTTTTTCGACGAATCTGTAAGGAAACGCTCAAGTTTAAGAGTCTTACACATATAAATGGTGAAAATACGAATTTTTTACACTTTCGCTTCCGGGCCATTTTTCACTCAAAATCCATAGGTGTTAACATAGGAACTTTTTGGCCCATTGGGACAGGATCGTTAACTCGATCTGAAAAGTTGTTTTCTCGTTTTAGTATCATACCATATCCACTAAAGATTGTCCTAAGCTTAAAATATGGAAGAAAAAAAACATTTACTCGTGTCGAAAAGACTTCACAACCTCAACCCTTACGAAAAGACCCTCGTGGAGGCACCCGAATGACTATGTGGAAAACCTTTGTTTCTTTCGATGTTTTTCGATGAATCTGTAAGGAAACGCTCAAGTTTAAGAGTCTTACACATATAAATGGTGAAAATGCGAATTTTTTACACTTTCGCTTCCGGGCCATTTTTCACTCAAAATCCATAGGTGTTAACATAGGAACTTTTTGGCCCATTGGGACAGGATCGTTAAGTCGATCTGAAAAGTTGTTTTCTCGTTTTAGTATCATACCATATCCACTAAAGATTGTCCTAAGCTTAAAATATGGAAGAAAAAAAACATTTACTCGTGTCGAAAAGACTTCACAACCTCAACCCTTACGAAAAGACCCTCGTGGAGGCACCCGAATGACTATGTGGAAAACCTTTGTTTCTTTCGATGTTTTTCGACGAATCTGTAAGGAAACGCTCAAGTTTAAGAGTCTTAAACATATAAATGGTGAAAATACGAATTTTTTACACTTTCGCTTCCGGGCCATTTTTCACTCAAAATCCATAGGTGTTAACATAGGAACTTTTTGGCCCATTGGGACAGGATCGTTAACTCGATCTGAAAAGTTGTTTACTCATTTTAGTATCATACCATATCCACTAAAGATTGTCCTAAGCTTAAAATATGGAAGAAAAAAAACATTTACTCGTGTCGAAAAGACTTCACAACCTCAACCCTTACGAAAAGACCCTCGTGGAGGCACCCGAATGACTATGTGGAAAACCTTTGTTTCTTTCGATGTTTTTCGACGAATCTGTAAGGAAACGCTCAAGTTTAAGAGTCTTACACATATAAATTGTGAAAATACGAATTTTTTTCACTTTCGCTTCCGGGCTATTTTTCACTCAAAATCCATAGGTGTTAACATAGGAACTTTTTTGCCCATTGGGACAGGGTCGTTAACTCGATCTGAAAAGTTGTTTTCTCGTTTTAGTATTATACCATATCCACTAAAGATTGTCCTAAGCTTAAAATATGGAAGAAAAAAAACATTTACTCGTGTCGAAAAGACTTCACAACCTCAACCCTTACGAAAAGACCCTCGTGGAGGCACCCGAATGACTATGTGGAAAACCTTTGTTTCTTTCGATGTTTTTCGACGAATCTGTAAGGAAACGCTCAAGTTTAAGAGTCTTACACATATAAATGGTGAAAATACGAATTTTTTACACTTTCGCTTCCGGGCCATTTTTCACTCAAAATCCATAGGTGTTAACATAGGAACTTTTTGGCCCATTGGGACAGGATCGTTAAGTCGATCTGAAAAGTTGTTTTCTCGTTTTAGTATCATACCATATCCACTAAAGATTGTCCTAAGCTTAAAATATGGAAGAAAAAAAACATTTACTCGTGTCGAAAAGACTTCACAACCTCAACCCTTACGAAAAGACCCTCGTGGAGGCACCCGAATGACTATGTGGAAAACCTTTGTTTCTTTCGATGTTTTTCGACGAATCTGTAACGAAACGCTCAAGTTTAAGAGTCTTACACATATAAATTGTGAAAATACGAATTTTTTTCACTTTCGCTTCCGGGCTATTTTTCACTCAAAATCCATAGGTGTTAACATAGGAACTTTTTTGCCCATTGGGACAGGGTCGTTAACTCGATCTGAAAAGTTGTTTTCTCGTTTTAGTATCATACCATATCCACTAAAGATTGTCCTAAGCTTAAAATATGGAAGAAGAAAAACATTTACTCGTGTCGAAAAGACTTCACAACCTCAACCCTTACGAAAAGACCCTCGTGGAGGCACCCGAATGACTATGTGGAAAACCTTTGTTTCTTTCGATGTTTTTCGACGAATCTGTAAGGAAACGCTCAAGTTTAAGAGTCTTACACATATAAATGGTGAAAATACGAATTTTTTACACTTTCGCTTCCGGGCCATTTTTCACTCAAAATCCATAGGTGTTAACATAGGAACTTTTTGGCCCATTGGGACAGGATCGTTAACTCGATCTGAAAAGTTGTTTTCTCGTTTTAGTATCATACCATATCCACTAAAGATTGTCCTAAGCTTAAAATATGGAAGAAAAAAAACATTTACTCGTGTCGAAAAGACTTCACAACCTCAACCCTTACGAAAAGACCCTCGTGGAGGCACCCGAATGACTATGTGGAAAACCTTTGTTTCTTTCGATGTTTTTCGATGAATCTGTAAGGAAACGCTCAAGTTTAAGAGTCTTACACATATAAATGGTGAAAATGCGAATTTTTTACACTTTCGCTTCCGGGCCATTTTTCACTCAAAATCCATAGGTGTTAACATAGGAACTTTTTGGCCCATTGGGACAGGATCGTTAACTCGATCTGAAAAGTTGTTTTCTCGTTTTAGTATCATACCATATCCACTAAAGATTGTCCTAAGCTTAAAATATGGAAGAAAAAAAACATTTACTCGTGTCGAAAAGACTTCACAACCTCAACCCTTACGAAAAGACCCTCGTAGAGGCACCCGAATGACTATGTGGAAAACCTTTGTTTCTTTCGATGTTTTTCGACGAATCTGTAAGGAAACGCTCAAGTTTAAGAGTCTTAAACATATAAATGGTGAAAATACGAATTTTTTACACTTTCGCTTCCGGGCCATTTTTCACTCAAAATCCATAGGTGTTAACATAGGAACTTTTTGGCCCATTGGGACAGGATCGTTAACTCGATCTGAAAAGTTGTTTTCTCGTTTTAGTATCATACCATATCCACTAAAGATTGTCCTAAGCTTAAAATATGGAAGAAAAAAAACATTTACTCGTGTCGAAAAGACTTCACAACCTCAACCCTTACGAAAAGACCCTCGTGGAGGCACCCGAATGACTATGTGGAAAACCTTTGTTTCTTTCGATGTTTTTCGACGAATCTGTAAGGAAACGCTCAAGTTTAAGAGTCTTACACATATAAATTGTGAAAATACGAATTTTTTTCACTTTCGCTTCCGGGCTATTTTTCACTCAAAATCCATAGGTGTTAACATAGGAACTTTTTTGCCCATTGGGACAGGGTCGTTAACTCGATCTGAAAAGTTGTTTTCTCGTTTTAGTATTATACCATATCCACTAAAGATTGTCCTAAGCTTAAAATATGGAAGAAAAAAAACATTTACTCGTGTCGAAAAGACTTCACAACCTCAACCCTTACGAAAAGACCCTCGTGGAGGCACCCGAATGACTATGTGGAAAACCTTTGTTTCTTTCGATGTTTTTCGACGAATCTGTAAGGAAACGCTCAAGTTTAAGAGTCTTACACATATAAATGGTGAAAATACGAATTTTTTACACTTTCGCTTCCGGGCCATTTTTCACTCAAAATCCATAGGTGTTAACATAGGAACTTTTTGGCCCATTGGGACAGGATCGTTAAGTCGATCTGAAAAGTTGTTTTCTCGTTTTAGTATCATACCATATCCACTAAAGATTGTCCTAAGCTTAAAATATGGAAGAAAAAAAACATTTACTCGTGTCGAAAAGACTTCACAACCTCAACCCTTACGAAAAGACCCTCGTGGAGGCACCCGAATGACTATGTGGAAAACCTTTGTTTCTTTCGATGTTTTTCGACGAATCTGTAACGAAACGCTCAAGTTTAAGAGTCTTACACATATAAATTGTGAAAATACGAATTTTTTTCACTTTCGCTTCCGGGCTATTTTTCACTCAAAATCCATAGGTGTTAACATAGGAACTTTTTTGCCCATTGGGACAGGGTCGTTAACTCGATCTGAAAAGTTGTTTTCTCGTTTTAGTATCATACCATATCCACTAAAGATTGTCCTAAGCTTAAAATATGGAAGAAAAAAAACATTTACTCGTGTCGAAAAGACTTCAGAACCTCAACCCTTACGAAAAGACCCTCGTGGAGGCACCCGAATGACTATGTCGAAAACCTTTGTTTCTTTCGATGTTTTTCGACGAATCTGTAAGGAAACGCTCAAGTTTAAGAGTCTTACACATATAAATTGTGAAAATACGAATTTTTTTCACTTTCGCTTCCGGGCTATTTTTAACTCAAAATCCATAGGTGTTAACATAGGAACTTTTTTGCCCATTGGGACAGGGTCGTTAACTCGATCTGAAAAGTTGTTTTCTCGTTTTAGTATCATACCATATCCACTAAAGATTGTCCTAAGCTTAAAATATGGAAGAAAAAAAACATTTACTCGTGTCGAAAAGACTTCACAACCTCAACCCTTACGAAAAGACCCTCGTGGAGGCACCCGAATGACTATGTGGAAAACCTTTGTTTCTTTCGATGTTTTTCGACGAATCTGTAAGGAAACGCTCAAGTTTAAGAGTCTTACACATATAAATTGTGAAAATACGAATTTTTTTCACTTTCGCTTCCGGGCTATTTTTCACTCAAAATCCATAGGTGTTAACATAGGAACTTTTTTGCCCATTGGGACAGGGTCGTTAACTCGATCTGAAAAGTTGTTTTCTCGTTTTAGTATCATACCATATCCACTAAAGATTGTCCTAAGCTTAAAATATGGAAGAAAAAAAACATTTACTCGTGTCGAAAAGACTTCACAACCTCAACCCTTACGAAAAGACCCTCGTGGAGGCACCCGAATGACTATGTGGAAAACCTTTGTTTCTTTCGATGTTTTTCGACGAATCTGTAACGAAACGCTCAAGTTTAAGAGTCTTACACATATAAATTGTGAAAATACGAATTTTTTCACTTTCGCTTCCGGGCCATTTTTCACTCAAAATCCATAGGTGTTAACATAGGAACTTTTTTGCCCATTGGGACAGGGTCGTTAACTCGATCTGAAAAGTTGTTTTCTCGTTTTAGTATCATACCATATCCACTAAAGATTGTCCTAAGCTTAAAATATGGAAAAAAAAAAACATTTACTCGTGTCGAAAAGACTTCACAACCTCAACCCTTACGAAAAGACGCTCGTGGAGGCACCCGAATGACTATGTGGAAAACCTTTGTTTCTTTCGATGTTTTTCGATGAATCTGTAAGGAAACGCTCAAGTTTAAGAGTCTTACACATATAAATTGTGAAAATACGAATTTTTTTCACTTTCGCTTCCGGGCTATTTTTCACTCAAAATCCATAGGTGTTAACATAGGAACTTTTTTGCCCATTGGGACAGGGTCGTTAACTCGATCTGAAAAGTTGTTTTCTCGTTTTAGTATCATACCATATCCACTAAAGATTGTCCTAAGCTTAAAATATGGAAGAAAAAAAACATTTACTCGTGTCGAAAAGACTTCACAACCTCAACCCTTACGAAAAGACCCTCGTGGAGGCACCCGAATGACTATGTGGAAAACCTTTGTTTCTTTCGATGTTTTTCGACGAATCTGTAACGAAACGCTCAAGTTTAAGAGTCTTACACATATAAATTGTGAAAATACGAATTTTTTTCACTTTCGCTTCCGGGCTATTTTTCACTCAAAATCCATAGGTGTTAACATAGGAACTTTTTTGCCCATTGGGACAGGGTCGTTAACTCGATCTGAAAAGTTGTTTTCTCGTTTTAGTATCATACCATATCCACTAAAGATTGTCCTAAGCTTAAAATATGGAAGAAGAAAAACATTTACTCGTGTCGAAAAGACTTCACAACCTCAACCCTTACGAAAAGACCCTCGTGGAGGCACCCGAATGACTATGTGGAAAACCTTTGTTTCTTTCGATGTTTTTCGACGAATCTGTAAGGAAACGCTCAAGTTTAAGAGTCTTACACATATAAATGGTGAAAATACGAATTTTTTACACTTTCGCTTCCGGGCCATTTTTCACTCAAAATCCATAGGTGTTAACATAGGAACTTTTTGGCCCATTGGGACAGGATCGTTAACTCGATCTGAAAAGTTGTTTTCTCGTTTTAGTATCATACCATATCCACTAAAGATTGTCCTAAGCTTAAAATATGGAAGAAAAAAAACATTTACTCGTGTCGAAAAGACTTCACAACCTCAACCCTTACGAAAAGACCCTCGTGGAGGCACCCGAATGACTATGTGGAAAACCTTTGTTTCTTTCGATGTTTTTCGACGAATCTGTAAGGAAACGCTCAAGTTTAAGAGTCTTACACATATAAATGGTGAAAATACGAATTTTTTACACTTTCGCTTCCGGGCCATTTTTCACTCAAAATCCATAGGTGTTAACATAGGAACTTTTTTGCCCATTGGGACAGGGTCGTTAACTCGATCTGAAAAGTTGTTTTCTCGTTTTAGTATCATACCATATCCACTAAAGATTGTCCTAAGCTTAAAATATGGAAGAAAAAAAACATTTACTCGTGTCGAAAAGACTTCACAACCTCAACCCTTACGAAAAGACCCTCGTGGAGGCACCCGAATGACTATGTGGAAAACCTTTGTTTCTTTCGATGTTTTTCGACGAATCTGTAAGGAAACGCTCAAGTTTAAGAGTCTTACACATATAAATTGTGAAAATACGAATTTTTTTCACTTTCGCTTCCGGGCTATTTTTCACTCAAAATCCATAGGTGTTAACATAGGAACTTTTTTGCCCATTGGGACAGGGTCGTTAACTCGATCTGAAAAGTTGTTTTCTCGTTTTAGTATCATACCATATCCACTAAAGATTGTCCTAAGCTTAAAATATGAAAGAAAAAAAACATTTACTCGTGTCGAAAAGACTTCACAACCTCAACCCTTACGAAAAGACCCTCGTGGAGGCACCCGAATGACTATGTGGAAAACCTTTGTTTCTTTCGATGTTTTTCGACGAATCTGTAACGAAACGCTCAAGTTTAAGAGTCTTACACATATAAATTGTGAAAATACGAATTTTTTCACTTTCGCTTCCGGGCCATTTTTCACTCAAAATCCATAGGTGTTAACATAGGAACTTTTTTGCCCATTGGGACAGGGTCGTTAACTCGATCTGAAAAGTTGTTTTCTCGTTTTAGTATCATACCATATCCACTAAAGATTGTCCTAAGCTTAAAATATGGAAAAAAAAAAACATTTACTCGTGTCGAAAAGACTTCACAACCTCAACCCTTACGAAAAGACGCTCGTGGAGGCACCCGAATGACTATGTGGAAAACCTTTGTTTCTTTCGATGTTTTTCGATGAATCTGTAAGGAAACGCTCAAGTTTAAGAGTCTTACACATATAAATTGTGAAAATACGAATTTTTTTCACTTTCGCTTCCGGGCTATTTTTCACTCAAAATCCATAGGTGTTAACATAGGAACTTTTTTGCCCATTGGGACAGGGTCGTTAACTCGATCTGAAAAGTTGTTTTCTCGTTTTAGTATCATACCATATCCACTAAAGATTGTCCTAAGCTTAAAATATGGAAGAAAAAAAACATTTACTCGTGTCGAAAAGACTTCACAACCTCAACCCTTACGAAAAGACCCTCGTGGAGGCACCCGAATGACTATGTGGAAAACCTTTGTTTCTTTCGATGTTTTTCGACGAATCTGTAACGAAACGCTCAAGTTTAAGAGTCTTACACATATAAATTGTGAAAATACGAATTTTTTTCACTTTCGCTTCCGGGCTATTTTTCACTCAAAATCCATAGGTGTTAACATAGGAACTTTTTTGCCCATTGGGACAGGGTCGTTAACTCGATCTGAAAAGTTGTTTTCTCGTTTTAGTATCATACCATATCCACTAAAGATTGTCCTAAGCTTAAAATATGGAAGAAGAAAAACATTTACTCGTGTCGAAAAGACTTCACAACCTCAACCCTTACGAAAAGACCCTCGTGGAGGCACCCGAATGACTATGTGGAAAACCTTTGTTTCTTTCGATGTTTTTCGACGAATCTGTAAGGAAACGCTCAAGTTTAAGAGTCTTACACATATAAATGGTGAAAATACGAATTTTTTACACTTTCGCTTCCGGGCCATTTTTCACTCAAAATCCATAGGTGTTAACATAGGAACTTTTTGGCCCATTGGGACAGGATCGTTAACTCGATCTGAAAAGTTGTTTTCTCGTTTTAGTATCATACCATATCCACTAAAGATTGTCCTAAGCTTAAAATATGGAAGAAAAAAAACATTTACTCGTGTCGAAAAGACTTCACAACCTCAACCCTTACGAAAAGACCCTCGTGGAGGCACCCGAATGACTATGTGGAAAACCTTTGTTTCTTTCGATGTTTTTCGACGAATCTGTAAGGAAACGCTCAAGTTTAAGAGTCTTACACATATAAATTGTGAAAATACGAATTTTTTTCACTTTCGCTTCCGGGCTATTTTTCACTCAAAATCCATAGGTGTTAACATAGGAACTTTTTTGCCCATTGGGACAGGGTCGTTAACTCGATCTGAAAAGTTGTTTTCTCGTTTTAGTATCATACCATATCCACTAAAGATTGTCCTAAGCTTAAAATATGAAAGAAAAAAAACATTTACTCGTGTCGAAAAGACTTCACAACCTCAACCCTTACGAAAAGACCCTCGTGGAGGCACCCGAATGACTATGTGGAAAACCTTTGTTTCTTTCGATGTTTTTCGACGAATCTGTAACGAAACGCTCAAGTTTAAGAGTCTTACACATATAAATTGTGAAAATACGAATTTTTTCACTTTCGCTTCCGGGCCATTTTTCACTCAAAATCCATAGGTGTTAACATAGGAACTTTTTTGCCCATTGGGACAGGGTCGTTAACTCGATCTGAAAAGTTGTTTTCTCGTTTTAGTATCATACCATATCCACTAAAGATTGTCCTAAGCTTAAAATATGGAAAAAAAAAAACATTTACTCGTGTCGAAAAGACTTCACAACCTCAACCCTTACGAAAAGACGCTCGTGGAGGCACCCGAATGACTATGTGGAAAACCTTTGTTTCTTTCGATGTTTTTCGATGAATCTGTAAGGAAACGCTCAAGTTTAAGAGTCTTACACATATAAATTGTGAAAATACGAATTTTTTTCACTTTCGCTTCCGGGCTATTTTTCACTCAAAATCCATAGGTGTTAACATAGGAACTTTTTTGCCCATTGGGACAGGGTCGTTAACTCGATCTGAAAAGTTGTTTTCTCGTTTTAGTATCATACCATATCCACTAAAGATTGTCCTAAGCTTAAAATATGGAAGAAAAAAAACATTTACTCGTGTCGAAAAGACTTCACAACCTCAACCCTTACGAAAAGACCCTCGTGGAGGCACCCGAATGACTATGTGGAAAACCTTTGTTTCTTTCGATGTTTTTCGACGAATCTGTAACGAAACGCTCAAGTTTAAGAGTCTTACACATATAAATTGTGAAAATACGAATTTTTTTCACTTTCGCTTCCGGGCTATTTTTCACTCAAAATCCATAGGTGTTAACATAGGAACTTTTTTGCCCATTGGGACAGGGTCGTTAACTCGATCTGAAAAGTTGTTTTCTCGTTTTAGTATCATACCATATCCACTAAAGATTGTCCTAAGCTTAAAATATGGAAGAAGAAAAACATTTACTCGTGTCGAAAAGACTTCACAACCTCAACCCTTACGAAAAGACCCTCGTGGAGGCACCCGAATGACTATGTGGAAAACCTTTGTTTCTTTCGATGTTTTTCGACGAATCTGTAAGGAAACGCTCAAGTTTAAGAGTCTTACACATATAAATGGTGAAAATACGAATTTTTTACACTTTCGCTTCCGGGCCATTTTTCACTCAAAATCCATAGGTGTTAACATAGGAACTTTTTGGCCCATTGGGACAGGATCGTTAACTCGATCTGAAAAGTTGTTTTCTCGTTTTAGTATCATACCATATCCACTAAAGATTGTCCTAAGCTTAAAATATGGAAGAAAAAAAACATTTACTCGTGTCGAAAAGACTTCACAACCTCAACCCTTACGAAAAGACCCTCGTGGAGGCACCCGAATGACTATGTGGAAAACCTTTGTTTCTTTCGATGTTTTTCGACGAATCTGTAAGGAAACGCTCAAGTTTAAGAGTCTTACACATATAAATGGTGAAAATACGAATTTTTTACACTTTCGCTTCCGGGCCATTTTTCACTCAAAATCCATAGGTGTTAACATAGGAACTTTTTGGCCCATTGGGACAGGATCGTTAACTCGATCTGAAAAGTTGTTTTCTCGTTTTAGTATCATACCATATCCACTAAAGATTGTCCTAAGCTTAAAATATGGAAGAAAAAAAACATTTACTCGTGTCGAAAAGACTTCACAACCTCAACCCTTACGAAAAGACCCTCGAGGAGGCACCCGAATGACTATGTGGAAAACCTTTGTTTCTTTCGATGTTTTTCGACGAATCTGTAAGGAAACGCTCAAGTTTAAGAGTCTTACACATATAAATGGTGAAAATACGAATTTTTTTCATTTTCGCTTCCGGGCTATTTTTCACTCAAAATCCATAGGTGTTAACATAGGAACTTTTTTGCCCATTGGGACAGGGTCGTTAACTCGATCTGAAAAGTTGTTTTCTCGTTTTAGTATCATACCATATCCACTAAAGATTGTCCTAAGCTTAAAATATGGAAGAAAAAAAACATTTACTCGTGTCGAAAAGACTTCACAACCTCAACCCTTACGAAAAGACCCTCGTGGAGGCACCCGAATGACTATGTGGAAAACCTTTGTTTCTTTCGATGTTTTTCGACGAATCATTAAGGAAACGCTCAAGTTTAAGAGTCTTACACATATAAATGGTGAAAATACGAATTTTTTACACTTTCGCTTCCGGGCCATTTTTCACTCAAAATCCATAGGTGTTAACATAGGAACTTTTTGGCCCATTGGGACAGGATCGTTAACTCGATCTGAAAAGTTGTTTTCTCGTTTTAGTATCATACCATATCCACTAAAGATTGTCCTAAGCTTAAAATATGGAAGAAAAAAAACATTTACTCGTGTCGAAAAGACTTCACAACCTCAACCCTTACGAAAAGACCCTCGAGGAGGCACCCGAATGACTATGTGGAAAACCTTTGTTTCTTTCGATGTTTTTCGACGAATCTGTAAGGAAACGCTCAAGTTTAAGAGTCTTACACATATAAATGGTGAAAATACGAATTTTTTTCATTTTCGCTTCCGGGCTATTTTTCACTCAAAATCCATAGGTGTTAACATAGGAACTTTTTTGCCCATTGGGACAGGGTCGTTAACTCGATCTGAAAAGTTGTTTTCTCGTTTTAGTATCATACCATATCCACTAAAGATTGTCCTAAGCTTAAAATATGGAAGAAAAAAAACATTTACTCGTGTCGAAAAGACTTCACAACCTCAACCCTTACGAAAAGACCCTCGTGGAGGCACCCGAATGACTATGTGGAAAACCTTTGTTTCTTTCGATGTTTTTCGACGAATCTGTAAGGAAACGCTCAAGTTTAAGAGTCTTACACATATAAATGGTGAAAATACGAATTTTTTACACTTTCGCTTCCGGGCCATTTTTCACTCAAAATCCATAGGTGTTAACATAGGAACTTTTTGGCCCATTGGGACAGGATCGTTAACTCGATCTGAAAAGTTGTTTACTCATTTTAGTATCATACCATATCCACTAAAGATTGTCCTAAGCTTAAAATATGGAAGAAAAAAAACATTTACTCGTGTCGAAAAGACTTCACAACCTCAACCCTTACGAAAAGACCCTCGTGGAGGCACCCGAATGACTATGTGGAAAACCTTTGTTTCTTTCGATGTTTTTCGACGAATCTGTAAGGAAACGCTCAAGTTTAAGAGTCTTACACATATAAATGGTGAAAATATGAATTTTTTACACTTTCGCTTCCGGGCCATTTTTCACCCAAAATCCATAGGTGTTAACATAGGAACTTTTTGGCCCATTCGGACAGGATCGTTAACTCGATCTGAAAAGTTGTTTTCTCGTTTTAGTATCATACCATATCCACTAAAGATTGTCCTAAGCTTAAAATATGGAAGAAAAAAAACATTTACTCGTGTCGAAAAGACTTCACAACCTCAACCCTTACGAAAAGACCCTCGTGGAGGCACCCGAATGACTATGTGGAAAACCTTTGTTTCTTTCGATGTTTTTCGACGAATCTGTAACGAAACGCTCAAGTTTAAGAGTCTTACACATATAAATTGTGAAAATACGAATTTTTTTCACTTTCGCTTCCGGGCTATTTTTCACTCAAAATCCATAGGTGTTAACATAGGAACTTTTTTGCCCATTGGGACAGGGTCGTTAACTCGATCTGAAAAGTTGTTTTCTCGTTTTAGTATCATACCATATCCACTAAAGATTGTCCTAAGCTTAAAATATGGAAGAAGAAAAACATTTACTCGTGTCGAAAAGACTTCACAACCTCAACCCTTACGAAAAGACCCTCGTGGAGGCACCCGAATGACTATGTGGAAAACCTTTGTTTCTTTCAATGTTTTTCGACGAATCTGTAAGGAAACGCTCAAGTTTAAGAGTCTTACACATATAAATGGTGAAAATACGAATTTTTTACACCTTCGCTTCCGGGCCATTTTTCACTCAAAATCCATAGGTGTTAACATAGGAACTTTTTGGCCCATTGGGACAGGATCGTTAACTCGATCTGAAAAGTTGTTTTCTCGTTTTAGTATCATACCATATCCACTAAAGATTGTCCTAAGCTTAAAATATGGAAGAAAAAAAACATTTACTCGTGTCGAAAAGACTTCACAACCTCAACCCTTACGAAAAGACCCTCGTGGAGGCACCCGAATGACTATGTGGAAAACCTTTGTTTCTTTCGATGTTTTTCGACGAATCTGTAAGGAAACGCTCAAGTTTAAGAGTCTTAAACATATAAATGGTGAAAATACGAATTTTTTACACTTTCGCTTCCGGGCCATTTTTCACTCAAAATCCATAGGTGTTAACATAGGAACTTTTTGGCCCATTCGGACAGGATCGTTAACTCGATCTGAAAAGTTGTTTTCTCGTTTTAGTATCATACCATATCCACTAAAGATTGTCCTAAGCTTAAAATATGGAAGAAAAAAAACATTTACTCGTGTCGAAAAGACTTCACAACCTCAACCCTTACGAAAAGACCCTCGTGGAGGCACCCGAATGACTATGTGGAAAACCTTTGTTTCTTTCGATGTTTTTCGACGAATCTGTAACGAAACGCTCAAGTTTAAGAGTCTTACACATATAAATTGTGAAAATACGAATTTTTTTCACTTTCGCTTCCGGGCTATTTTTCACTCAAAATCCATAGGTGTTAACATAGGAACTTTTTTGCCCATTGGGACAGGGTCGTTAACTCGATCTGAAAAGTTGTTTTCTCGTTTTAGTATCATACCATATCCACTAAAGATTGTCCTAAGCTTAAAATATGGAAGAAGAAAAACATTTACTCGTGTCGAAAAGACTTCACAACCTCAACCCTTACGAAAAGACCCTCGTGGAGGCACCCGAATGACTATGTGGAAAACCTTTGTTTCTTTCAATGTTTTTCGACGAATCTGTAAGGAAACGCTCAAGTTTAAGAGTCTTACACATATAAATGGTGAAAATACGAATTTTTTACACCTTCGCTTCCGGGCCATTTTTCACTCAAAATCCATAGGTGTTAACATAGGAACTTTTTGGCCCATTGGGACAGGATCGTTAACTCGATCTGAAAAGTTGTTTTCTCGTTTTAGTATCATACCATATCCACTAAAGATTGTCCTAAGCTTAAAATATGGAAGAAAAAAAACATTTACTCGTGTCGAAAAGACTTCACAACCTCAACCCTTACGAAAAGACCCTCGTGGAGGCACCCGAATGACTATGTGGAAAACCTTTGTTTCTTTCGATGTTTTTCGACGAATCTGTAAGGAAACGCTCAAGTTTAAGAGTCTTACACATATAAATGGTGAAAATACGAATTTTTTACACTTTCGCTTCCGGGCCATTTTTCACTCAAAATCCATAGGTGTTAACATAGGAACTTTTTGGCCCATTGGGACAGGATCGTTAACTCGATCTGAAAAGTTGTTTACTCATTTTAGTATCATACCATATCCACTAAAGATTGTCCTAAGCTTAAAATATGGAAGAAAAAAAACATTTACTCGTGTCGAAAAGACTTCACAACCTCAACCCTTACGAAAAGACCCTCGAGGAGGCACCCGAATGACTATGTGGAAAACCTTTGTTTCTTTCGATGTTTTTCGACGAATCTGTAAGGAAACGCTCAAGTTTAAGAGTCTTACACATATAAATGGTGAAAATACGAATTTTTTTCATTTTCGCTTCCGGGCTATTTTTCACTCAAAATCCATAGGTGTTAACATAGGAACTTTTTTGCCCATTGGGACAGGGTCGTTAACTCGATCTGAAAAGTTGTTTTCTCGTTTTAGTATCATACCATATCCACTAAAGATTGTCCTAAGCTTAAAATATGGAAGAAAAAAAACATTTACTCGTGTCGAAAAGACTTCACAACCTCAACCCTTACGAAAAGACCCTCGTGGAGGCACCCGAATGACTATGTGGAAAACCTTTGTTTCTTTCGATGTTTTTCGACGAATCTGTAAGGAAACGCTCAAGTTTAAGAGTCTTACACATATAAATGGTGAAAATACGAATTTTTTACACTTTCGCTTCCGGGCCATTTTTCACTCAAAATCCATAGGTGTTAACATAGGAACTTTTTGGCCCATTGGGACAGGATCGTTAACTCGATCTGAAAAGTTGTTTTCTCGTTTTAGTATCATACCATATCCACTAAAGATTGTCCTAAGCTTAAAATATGGAAGAAAAAAAACATTTACTCGTGTCGAAAAGACTTCACAACCTCAACCCTTACGAAAAGACCCTCGAGGAGGCACCCGAATGACTATGTGGAAAACCTTTGTTTCTTTCGATGTTTTTCGACGAATCTGTAAGGAAACGCTCAAGTTTAAGAGTCTTACACATATAAATGGTGAAAATACGAATTTTTTTCATTTTCGCTTCCGGGCTATTTTTCACTCAAAATCCATAGGTGTTAACATAGGAACTTTTTTGCCCATTGGGACAGGGTCGTTAACTCGATCTGAAAAGTTGTTTTCTCGTTTTAGTATCATACCATATCCACTAAAGATTGTCCTAAGCTTAAAATATGGAAGAAAAAAAACATTTACTCGTGTCGAAAAGACTTCACAACCTCAACCCTTACGAAAAGACCCTCGTGGAGGCACCCGAATGACTATGTGGAAAACCTTTGTTTCTTTCGATGTTTTTCGATGAATCTGTAAGGAAACGCTCAAGTTTAAGAGTCTTACACATATAAATGGTGAAAATGCGAATTTTTTACACTTTCGCTTCCGGGCCATTTTTCACTCAAAATCCATAGGTGTTAACATAGGAACTTTTTGGCCCATTGGGACAGGATCGTTAACTCGATCTGAAAAGTTGTTTTCTCGTTTTAGTATCATACCATATCCACTAAAGATTGTCCTAAGCTTAAAATATGGAAGAAAAAAAACATTTACTCGTGTCGAAAAGACTTCACAACCTCAACCCTTACGAAAAGACCCTCGTGGAGGCACCCGAATGACTATGTGGAAAACCTTTGTTTCTTTCGATGTTTTTCGACGAATCTGTAAGGAAACGCTCAAGTTTAAGAGTCTTAAACATATAAATGGTGAAAATACGAATTTTTTACACTTTCGCTTCCGGGCCATTTTTCACTCAAAATCCATAGGTGTTAACATAGGAACTTTTTGGCCCATTGGGACAGGATCGTTAACTCGATCTGAAAAGTTGTTTACTCATTTTAGTATCATACCATATCCACTAAAGATTGTCCTAAGCTTAAAATATGGAAGAAAAAAAACATTTACTCGTGTCGAAAAGACTTCACAACCTCAACCCTTACGAAAAGACCCTCGTGGAGGCACCCGAATGACTATGTGGAAAACCTTTGTTTCTTTCGATGTTTTTCGACGAATCTGTAACGAAACGCTCAAGTTTAAGAGTCTTACACATATAAATTGTGAAAATACGAATTTTTTTCACTTTCGCTTCCGGGCTATTTTTCACTCAAAATCCATAGGTGTTAACATAGGAACTTTTTTGCCCATTGGGACAGGGTCGTTAACTCGATCTGAAAAGTTGTTTTCTCGTTTTAGTATCATACCATATCCACTAAAGATTGTCCTAAGCTTAAAATATGGAAGAAGAAAAACATTTACTCGTGTCGAAAAGACTTCACAACCTCAACCCTTACGAAAAGACCCTCGTGGAGGCACCCGAATGACTATGTGGAAAACCTTTGTTTCTTTCGATGTTTTTCGACGAATCTGTAAGGAAACGCTCAAGTTTAAGAGTCTTACACATATAAATGGTGAAAATACGAATTTTTTACACTTTCGCTTCCGGGCCATTTTTCACTCAAAATCCATAGGTGTTAACATAGGAACTTTTTGGCCCATTGGGACAGGATCGTTAACTCGATCTGAAAAGTTGTTTTCTCGTTTTAGTATCATACCATATCCACTAAAGATTGTCCTAAGCTTAAAATATGGAAGAAAAAAAACATTTACTCGTGTCGAAAAGACTTCACAACCTCAACCCTTACGAAAAGACCCTCGTGGAGGCACCCGAATGACTATGTGGAAAACCTTTGTTTCTTTCGATGTTTTTCGATGAATCTGTAAGGAAACGCTCAAGTTTAAGAGTCTTACACATATAAATGGTGAAAATGCGAATTTTTTACACTTTCGCTTCCGGGCCATTTTTCACTCAAAATCCATAGGTGTTAACATAGGAACTTTTTGGCCCATTGGGACAGGATCGTTAACTCGATCTGAAAAGTTGTTTTCTCGTTTTAGTATCATACCATATCCACTAAAGATTGTCCTAAGCTTAAAATATGGAAGAAAAAAAACATTTACTCGTGTCGAAAAGACTTCACAACCTCAACCCTTACGAAAAGACCCTCGTGGAGGCACCCGAATGACTATGTGGAAAACCTTTGTTTCTTTCGATGTTTTTCGACGAATCTGTAAGGAAACGCTCAAGTTTAAGAGTCTTACACATATAAATGGTGAAAATACGAATTTTTTACACTTTCGCTTCCGGGCCATTTTTCACTCAAAATCCATAGGTGTTAACATAGGAACTTTTTGGCCCATTGGGACAGGATCGTTAACTCGATCTGAAAAGTTGTTTACTCATTTTAGTATCATACCATATCCACTAAAGATTGTCCTAAGCTTAAAATATGGAAGAAAAAAAACATTTACTCGTGTCGAAAAGACTTCACAACCTCAACCCTTACGAAAAGACCCTCGAGGAGGCACCCGAATGACTATGTGGAAAACCTTTGTTTCTTTCGATGTTTTTCGACGAATCTGTAAGGAAACGCTCAAGTTTAAGAGTCTTACACATATAAATGGTGAAAATACGAATTTTTTTCATTTTCGCTTCCGGGCTATTTTTCACTCAAAATCCATAGGTGTTAACATAGGAACTTTTTTGCCCATTGGGACAGGGTCGTTAACTCGATCTGAAAAGTTGTTTTCTCGTTTTAGTATCATACCATATCCACTAAAGATTGTCCTAAGCTTAAAATATGGAAGAAAAAAAACATTTACTCGTGTCGAAAAGACTTCACAACCTCAACCCTTACGAAAAGACCCTCGTGGAGGCACCCGAATGACTATGTGGAAAACCTTTGTTTCTTTCGATGTTTTTCGACGAATCTGTAAGGAAACGCTCAAGTTTAAGAGTCTTACACATATAAATGGTGAAAATACGAATTTTTTACACTTTCGCTTCCGGGCCATTTTTCACTCAAAATCCATAGGTGTTAACATAGGAACTTTTTGGCCCATTGGGACAGGATCGTTAACTCGATCTGAAAAGTTGTTTTCTCGTTTTAGTATCATACCATATCCACTAAAGATTGTCCTAAGCTTAAAATATGGAAGAAAAAAAACATTTACTCGTGTCGAAAAGACTTCACAACCTCAACCCTTACGAAAAGACCCTCGAGGAGGCACCCGAATGACTATGTGGAAAACCTTTGTTTCTTTCGATGTTTTTCGACGAATCTGTAAGGAAACGCTCAAGTTTAAGAGTCTTACACATATAAATGGTGAAAATACGAATTTTTTTCATTTTCGCTTCCGGGCTATTTTTCACTCAAAATCCATAGGTGTTAACATAGGAACTTTTTTGCCCATTGGGACAGGGTCGTTAACTCGATCTGAAAAGTTGTTTTCTCGTTTTAGTATCATACCATATCCACTAAAGATTGTCCTAAGCTTAAAATATGGAAGAAAAAAAACATTTACTCGTGTCGAAAAGACTTCACAACCTCAACCCTTACGAAAAGACCCTCGTGGAGGCACCCGAATGACTATGTGGAAAACCTTTGTTTCTTTCGATGTTTTTCGATGAATCTGTAAGGAAACGCTCAAGTTTAAGAGTCTTACACATATAAATGGTGAAAATGCGAATTTTTTACACTTTCGCTTCCGGGCTATTTTTCACTCAAAATCCATAGGTGTTAACATAGGAACTTTTTGGCCCATTGGGACAGGATCGTTAACTCGATCTGAAAAGTTGTTTTCTCGTTTTAGTATCATACCATATCCACTAAAGATTGTCCTAAGCTTAAAATATGGAAGAAAAAAAACATTTACTCGTGTCGAAAAGACTTCACAACCTCAACCCTTACGAAAAGACCCTCGTGGAGGCACCCGAATGACTATGTGGAAAACCTTTGTTTCTTTCGATGTTTTTCGACGAATCTGTAAGGAAACGCTCAAGTTTAAGAGTCTTAAACATATAAATGGTGAAAATACGAATTTTTTACACTTTCGCTTCCGGGCCATTTTTCACTCAAAATCCATAGGTGTTAACATAGGAACTTTTTGGCCCATTGGGACAGGATCGTTAACTCGATCTGAAAAGTTGTTTACTCATTTTAGTATCATACCATATCCACTAAAGATTGTCCTAAGCTTAAAATATGGAAGAAAAAAAACATTTACTCGTGTCGAAAAGACTTCACAACCTCAACCCTTACGAAAAGACCCTCGTGGAGGCACCCGAATGACTATGTGGAAAACCTTTGTTTCTTTCGATGTTTTTCGACGAATCTGTAACGAAACGCTCAAGTTTAAGAGTCTTACACATATAAATTGTGAAAATACGAATTTTTTTCACTTTCGCTTCCGGGCTATTTTTCACTCAAAATCCATAGGTGTTAACATAGGAACTTTTTTGCCCATTGGGACAGGGTCGTTAACTCGATCTGAAAAGTTGTTTTCTCGTTTTAGTATCATACCATATCCACTAAAGATTGTCCTAAGCTTAAAATATGGAAGAAGAAAAACATTTACTCGTGTCGAAAAGACTTCACAACCTCAACCCTTACGAAAAGACCCTCGTGGAGGCACCCGAATGACTATGTGGAAAACCTTTGTTTCTTTCGATGTTTTTTGACGAATCTGTAAGGAAACGCTCAAGTTTAAGAGTCTTACACATATAAATGGTGAAAATACGAATTTTTTACACTTTCGCTTCCGGGCCATTTTTCACTCAAAATCCATAGGTGTTAACATAGGAACTTTTTGGCCCATTGGGACAGGATCGTTAACTCGATCTGAAAAGTTGTTTTCTCGTTTTAGTATCATACCATATCCACTAAAGATTGTCCTAAGCTTAAAATATGGAAGAAAAAAAACATTTACTCGTGTCGAAAAGACTTCACAACCTCAACCCTTACGAAAAGACCCTCGTGGAGGCACCCGAATGACTATGTGGAAAACCTTTGTTTCTTTCGATGTTTTTCGATGAATCTGTAAGGAAACGCTCAAGTTTAAGAGTCTTACACATATAAATGGTGAAAATGCGAATTTTTTACACTTTCGCTTCCGGGCCATTTTTCACTCAAAATCCATAGGTGTTAACATAGGAACTTTTTGGCCCATTGGGACAGGATCGTTAACTCGATCTGAAAAGTTGTTTTCTCGTTTTAGTATCATACCATATCCACTAAAGATTGTCCTAAGCTTAAAATATGGAAGAAAAAAAACATTTACTCGTGTCGAAAAGACTTCACAACCTCAACCCTTACGAAAAGACCCTCGTGGAGGCACCCGAATGACTATGTGGAAAACCTTTGTTTCTTTCGATGTTTTTCGATGAATCTGTAAGGAAACGCTCAAGTTTAAGAGTCTTACACATATAAATGGTGAAAATGCGAATTTTTTACACTTTCGCTTCCGGGCTATTTTTCACTCAAAATCCATAGGTGTTAACATAGGAACTTTTTGGCCCATTGGGACAGGATCGTTAACTCGATCTGAAAAGTTGTTTTCTCGTTTTAGTATCATACCATATCCACTAAAGATTGTCCTAAGCTTAAAATATGGAAGAAAAAAAACATTTACTCGTGTCGAAAAGACTTCACAACCTCAACCCTTACGAAAAGACCCTCGTGGAGGCACCCGAATGACTATGTGGAAAACCTTTGTTTCTTTCGATGTTTTTCGACGAATCTGTAAGGAAACGCTCAAGTTTAAGAGTCTTAAACATATAAATGGTGAAAATACGAATTTTTTACACTTTCGCTTCCGGGCCATTTTTCACTCAAAATCCATAGGTGTTAACATAGGAACTTTTTGGCCCATTGGGACAGGATCGTTAACTCGATCTGAAAAGTTGTTTACTCATTTTAGTATCATACCATATCCACTAAAGATTGTCCTAAGCTTAAAATATGGAAGAAAAAAAACATTTACTCGTGTCGAAAAGACTTCACAACCTCAACCCTTACGAAAAGACCCTCGTGGAGGCACCCGAATGACTATGTGGAAAACCTTTGTTTCTTTCGATGTTTTTCGACGAATCTGTAACGAAACGCTCAAGTTTAAGAGTCTTACACATATAAATTGTGAAAATACGAATTTTTTTCACTTTCGCTTCCGGGCTATTTTTCACTCAAAATCCATAGGTGTTAACATAGGAACTTTTTTGCCCATTGGGACAGGGTCGTTAACTCGATCTGAAAAGTTGTTTTCTCGTTTTAGTATCATACCATATCCACTAAAGATTGTCCTAAGCTTAAAATATGGAAGAAGAAAAACATTTACTCGTGTCGAAAAGACTTCACAACCTCAACCCTTACGAAAAGACCCTCGTGGAGGCACCCGAATGACTATGTGGAAAACCTTTGTTTCTTTCGATGTTTTTTGACGAATCTGTAAGGAAACGCTCAAGTTTAAGAGTCTTACACATATAAATGGTGAAAATACGAATTTTTTACACTTTCGCTTCCGGGCCATTTTTCACTCAAAATCCATAGGTGTTAACATAGGAACTTTTTGGCCCATTGGGACAGGATCGTTAACTCGATCTGAAAAGTTGTTTTCTCGTTTTAGTATCATACCATATCCACTAAAGATTGTCCTAAGCTTAAAATATGGAAGAAAAAAAACATTTACTCGTGTCGAAAAGACTTCACAACCTCAACCCTTACGAAAAGACCCTCGTGGAGGCACCCGAATGACTATGTGGAAAACCTTTGTTTCTTTCGATGTTTTTCGATGAATCTGTAAGGAAACGCTCAAGTTTAAGAGTCTTACACATATAAATGGTGAAAATGCGAATTTTTTACACTTTCGCTTCCGGGCCATTTTTCACTCAAAATCCATAGGTGTTAACATAGGAACTTTTTGGCCCATTGGGACAGGATCGTTAACTCGATCTGAAAAGTTGTTTTCTCGTTTTAGTATCATACCATATCCACTAAAGATTGTCCTAAGCTTAAAATATGGAAGAAAAAAAACATTTACTCGTGTCGAAAAGACTTCACAACCTCAACCCTTACGAAAAGACCCTCGTGGAGGCACCCGAATGACTATGTGGAAAACCTTTGTTTCTTTCGATGTTTTTCGACGAATCTGTAAGGAAACGCTCAAGTTTAAGAGTCTTAAACATATAAATGGTGAAAATACGAATTTTTTACACTTTCGCTTCCGGGCCATTTTTCACTCAAAATCCATAGGTGTTAACATAGGAACTTTTTGGCCCATTGGGACAGGATCGTTAACTCGATCTGAAAAGTTGTTTACTCATTTTAGTATCATACCATATCCACTAAAGATTGTCCTAAGCTTAAAATATGGAAGAAAAAAAACATTTACTCGTGTCGAAAAGACTTCACAACCTCAACCCTTACGAAAAGACCCTCGTGGAGGCACCCGAATGACTATGTGGAAAACCTTTGTTTCTTTCGATGTTTTTCGACGAATCTGTAAGGAAACGCTCAAGTTTAAGAGTCTTACACATATAAATTGTGAAAATACGAATTTTTTTCACTTTCGCTTCCGGGCTATTTTTCACTCAAAATCCATAGGTGTTAACATAGGAACTTTTTTGCCCATTGGGACAGGGTCGTTAACTCGATCTGAAAAGTTGTTTTCTCGTTTTAGTATTATACCATATCCACTAAAGATTGTCCTAAGCTTAAAATATGGAAGAAAAAAAACATTTACTCGTGTCGAAAAGACTTCACAACCTCAACCCTTACGAAAAGACCCTCGTGGAGGCACCCGAATGACTATGTGGAAAACCTTTGTTTCTTTCGATGTTTTTCGACGAATCTGTAAGGAAACGCTCAAGTTTAAGAGTCTTACACATATAAATGGTGAAAATACGAATTTTTTACACTTTCGCTTCCGGGCCATTTTTCACTCAAAATCCATAGGTGTTAACATAGGAACTTTTTGGCCCATTGGGACAGGATCGTTAAGTCGATCTGAAAAGTTGTTTTCTCGTTTTAGTATCATACCATATCCACTAAAGATTGTCCTAAGCTTAAAATATGGAAGAAAAAAAACATTTACTCGTGTCGAAAAGACTTCACAACCTCAACCCTTACGAAAAGACCCTCGTGGAGGCACCCGAATGACTATGTGGAAAACCTTTGTTTCTTTCGATGTTTTTCGACGAATCTGTAACGAAACGCTCAAGTTTAAGAGTCTTACACATATAAATTGTGAAAATACGAATTTTTTTCACTTTCGCTTCCGGGCTATTTTTCACTCAAAATCCATAGGTGTTAACATAGGAACTTTTTTGCCCATTGGGACAGGGTCGTTAACTCGATCTGAAAAGTTGTTTTCTCGTTTTAGTATCATACCATATCCACTAAAGATTGTCCTAAGCTTAAAATATGGAAGAAGAAAAACATTTACTCGTGTCGAAAAGACTTCACAACCTCAACCCTTACGAAAAGACCCTCGTGGAGGCACCCGAATGACTATGTGGAAAACCTTTGTTTCTTTCGATGTTTTTCGATGAATCTGTAAGGAAACGCTCAAGTTTAAGAGTCTTACACATATAAATGGTGAAAATACGAATTTTTTACACTTTCGCTTCCGGGCCATTTTTCACTCAAAATCCATAGGTGTTAACATAGGAACTTTTTGGCCCATTGGGACAGGATCGTTAACTCGATCTGAAAAGTTGTTTTCTCGTTTTAGTATCATACCATATCCACTAAAGATTGTCCTAAGCTTAAAATATGGAAGAAAAAAAACATTTACTCGTGTCGAAAAGACTTCACAACCTCAACCCTTACGAAAAGACCCTCGTGGAGGCACCCGAATGACTATGTGGAAAACCTTTGTTTCTTTCGATGTTTTTCGACGAATCTGTAACGAAACGCTCAAGTTTAAGAGTCTTACACATATAAATTGTGAAAATACGAATTTTTTTCACTTTCGCTTCCGGGCTATTTTTCACTCAAAATCCATAGGTGTTAACATAGGAACTTTTTTGCCCATTGGGACAGGGTCGTTAACTCGATCTGAAAAGTTGTTTTCTCGTTTTAGTATCATACCATATCCACTAAAGATTGTCCTAAGCTTAAAATATGGAAGAAGAAAAACATTTACTCGTGTCGAAAAGACTTCACAACCTCAACCCTTACGAAAAGACCCTCGTGGAGGCACCCGAATGACTATGTGGAAAACCTTTGTTTCTTTCGATGTTTTTCGACGAATCTGTAAGGAAACGCTCAAGTTTAAGAGTCTTACACATATAAATGGTGAAAATACGAATTTTTTACACTTTCGCTTCCGGGCCATTTTTCACTCAAAATCCATAGGTGTTAACATAGGAACTTTTTGGCCCATTGGGACAGGATCGTTAACTCGATCTGAAAAGTTGTTTTCTCGTTTTAGTATCATACCATATCCACTAAAGATTGTCCTAAGCTTAAAATATGGAAGAAAAAAAACATTTACTCGTGTCGAAAAGACTTCACAACCTCAACCCTTACGAAAAGACCCTCGTGGAGGCACCCGAATGACTATGTGGAAAACCTTTGTTTCTTTCGATGTTTTTCGATGAATCTGTAAGGAAACGCTCAAGTTTAAGAGTCTTACACATATAAATGGTGAAAATGCGAATTTTTTACACTTTCGCTTCCGGGCCATTTTTCACTCAAAATCCATAGGTGTTAACATAGGAACTTTTTGGCCCATTGGGACAGGATCGTTAACTCGATCTGAAAAGTTGTTTTCTCGTTTTAGTATCATACCATATCCACTAAAGATTGTCCTAAGCTTAAAATATGGAAGAAAAAAAACATTTACTCGTGTCGAAAAGACTTCACAACCTCAACCCTTACGAAAAGACCCTCGTGGAGGCACCCGAATGACTATGTGGAAAACCTTTGTTTCTTTCGATGTTTTTCGACGAATCTGTAAGGAAACGCTCAAGTTTAAGAGTCTTAAACATATAAATGGTGAAAATACGAATTTTTTACACTTTCGCTTCCGGGCCATTTTTCACTCAAAATCCATAGGTGTTAACATAGGAACTTTTTGGCCCATTGGGACAGGATCGTTAACTCGATCTGAAAAGTTGTTTACTCATTTTAGTATCATACCATATCCACTAAAGATTGTCCTAAGCTTAAAATATGGAAGAAAAAAAACATTTACTCGTGTCGAAAAGACTTCACAACCTCAACCCTTACGAAAAGACCCTCGTGGAGGCACCCGAATGACTATGTGGAAAACCTTTGTTTCTTTCGATGTTTTTCGACGAATCTGTAAGGAAACGCTCAAGTTTAAGAGTCTTACACATATAAATTGTGAAAATACGAATTTTTTTCACTTTCGCTTCCGGGCTATTTTTCACTCAAAATCCATAGGTGTTAACATAGGAACTTTTTTGCCCATTGGGACAGGGTCGTTAACTCGATCTGAAAAGTTGTTTTCTCGTTTTAGTATTATACCATATCCACTAAAGATTGTCCTAAGCTTAAAATATGGAAGAAAAAAAACATTTACTCGTGTCGAAAAGACTTCACAACCTCAACCCTTACGAAAAGACCCTCGTGGAGGCACCCGAATGACTATGTGGAAAACCTTTGTTTCTTTCGATGTTTTTCGACGAATCTGTAAGGAAACGCTCAAGTTTAAGAGTCTTACACATATAAATGGTGAAAATACGAATTTTTTACACTTTCGCTTCCGGGCCATTTTTCACTCAAAATCCATAGGTGTTAACATAGGAACTTTTTGGCCCATTGGGACAGGATCGTTAAGTCGATCTGAAAAGTTGTTTTCTCGTTTTAGTATCATACCATATCCACTAAAGATTGTCCTAAGCTTAAAATATGGAAGAAAAAAAACATTTACTCGTGTCGAAAAGACTTCACAACCTCAACCCTTACGAAAAGACCCTCGTGGAGGCACCCGAATGACTATGTGGAAAACCTTTGTTTCTTTCGATGTTTTTCGACGAATCTGTAACGAAACGCTCAAGTTTAAGAGTCTTACACATATAAATTGTGAAAATACGAATTTTTTTCACTTTCGCTTCCGGGCTATTTTTCACTCAAAATCCATAGGTGTTAACATAGGAACTTTTTTGCCCATTGGGACAGGGTCGTTAACTCGATCTGAAAAGTTGTTTTCTCGTTTTAGTATCATACCATATCCACTAAAGATTGTCCTAAGCTTAAAATATGGAAGAAAAAAAACATTTACTCGTGTCGAAAAGACTTCAGAACCTCAACCCTTACGAAAAGACCCTCGTGGAGGCACCCGAATGACTATGTCGAAAACCTTTGTTTCTTTCGATGTTTTTCGACGAATCTGTAAGGAAACGCTCAAGTTTAAGAGTCTTACACATATAAATTGTGAAAATACGAATTTTTTTCACTTTCGCTTCCGGGCTATTTTTAACTCAAAATCCATAGGTGTTAACATAGGAACTTTTTTGCCCATTGGGACAGGGTCGTTAACTCGATCTGAAAAGTTGTTTTCTCGTTTTAGTATCATACCATATCCACTAAAGATTGTCCTAAGCTTAAAATATGGAAGAAAAAAAACATTTACTCGTGTCGAAAAGACTTCACAACCTCAACCCTTACGAAAAGACCCTCGTGGAGGCACCCGAATGACTATGTGGAAAACCTTTGTTTCTTTCGATGTTTTTCGACGAATCTGTAAGGAAACGCTCAAGTTTAAGAGTCTTACACATATAAATTGTGAAAATACGAATTTTTTTCACTTTCGCTTCCGGGCTATTTTTCACTCAAAATCCATAGGTGTTAACATAGGAACTTTTTTGCCCATTGGGACAGGGTCGTTAACTCGATCTGAAAAGTTGTTTTCTCGTTTTAGTATCATACCATATCCACTAAAGATTGTCCTAAGCTTAAAATATGGAAGAAAAAAAACATTTACTCGTGTCGAAAAGACTTCACAACCTCAACCCTTACGAAAAGACCCTCGTGGAGGCACCCGAATGACTATGTGGAAAACCTTTGTTTCTTTCGATGTTTTTCGACGAATCTGTAACGAAACGCTCAAGTTTAAGAGTCTTACACATATAAATTGTGAAAATACGAATTTTTTCACTTTCGCTTCCGGGCCATTTTTCACTCAAAATCCATAGGTGTTAACATAGGAACTTTTTTGCCCATTGGGACAGGGTCGTTAACTCGATCTGAAAAGTTGTTTTCTCGTTTTAGTATCATACCATATCCACTAAAGATTGTCCTAAGCTTAAAATATGGAAAAAAAAAAACATTTACTCGTGTCGAAAAGACTTCACAACCTCAACCCTTACGAAAAGACGCTCGTGGAGGCACCCGAATGACTATGTGGAAAACCTTTGTTTCTTTCGATGTTTTTCGATGAATCTGTAAGGAAACGCTCAAGTTTAAGAGTCTTACACATATAAATTGTGAAAATACGAATTTTTTTCACTTTCGCTTCCGGGCTATTTTTCACTCAAAATCCATAGGTGTTAACATAGGAACTTTTTTGCCCATTGGGACAGGGTCGTTAACTCGATCTGAAAAGTTGTTTTCTCGTTTTAGTATCATACCATATCCACTAAAGATTGTCCTAAGCTTAAAATATGGAAGAAAAAAAACATTTACTCGTGTCGAAAAGACTTCACAACCTCAACCCTTACGAAAAGACCCTCGTGGAGGCACCCGAATGACTATGTGGAAAACCTTTGTTTCTTTCGATGTTTTTCGACGAATCTGTAACGAAACGCTCAAGTTTAAGAGTCTTACACATATAAATTGTGAAAATACGAATTTTTTTCACTTTCGCTTCCGGGCTATTTTTCACTCAAAATCCATAGGTGTTAACATAGGAACTTTTTTGCCCATTGGGACAGGGTCGTTAACTCGATCTGAAAAGTTGTTTTCTCGTTTTAGTATCATACCATATCCACTAAAGATTGTCCTAAGCTTAAAATATGGAAGAAGAAAAACATTTACTCGTGTCGAAAAGACTTCACAACCTCAACCCTTACGAAAAGACCCTCGTGGAGGCACCCGAATGACTATGTGGAAAACCTTTGTTTCTTTCGATGTTTTTCGACGAATCTGTAAGGAAACGCTCAAGTTTAAGAGTCTTACACATATAAATGGTGAAAATACGAATTTTTTACACTTTCGCTTCCGGGCCATTTTTCACTCAAAATCCATAGGTGTTAACATAGGAACTTTTTGGCCCATTGGGACAGGATCGTTAACTCGATCTGAAAAGTTGTTTTCTCGTTTTAGTATCATACCATATCCACTAAAGATTGTCCTAAGCTTAAAATATGGAAGAAAAAAAACATTTACTCGTGTCGAAAAGACTTCACAACCTCAACCCTTACGAAAAGACCCTCGTGGAGGCACCCGAATGACTATGTGGAAAACCTTTGTTTCTTTCGATGTTTTTCGACGAATCTGTAAGGAAACGCTCAAGTTTAAGAGTCTTACACATATAAATGGTGAAAATACGAATTTTTTACACTTTCGCTTCCGGGCCATTTTTCACTCAAAATCCATAGGTGTTAACATAGGAACTTTTTTGCCCATTGGGACAGGGTCGTTAACTCGATCTGAAAAGTTGTTTTCTCGTTTTAGTATCATACCATATCCACTAAAGATTGTCCTAAGCTTAAAATATGGAAGAAAAAAAACATTTACTCGTGTCGAAAAGACTTCACAACCTCAACCCTTACGAAAAGACCCTCGTGGAGGCACCCGAATGACTATGTGGAAAACCTTTGTTTCTTTCGATGTTTTTCGACGAATCTGTAAGGAAACGCTCAAGTTTAAGAGTCTTACACATATAAATTGTGAAAATACGAATTTTTTTCACTTTCGCTTCCGGGCTATTTTTCACTCAAAATCCATAGGTGTTAACATAGGAACTTTTTTGCCCATTGGGACAGGGTCGTTAACTCGATCTGAAAAGTTGTTTTCTCGTTTTAGTATCATACCATATCCACTAAAGATTGTCCTAAGCTTAAAATATGGAAGAAAAAAAACATTTACTCGTGTCGAAAAGACTTCACAACCTCAACCCTTACGAAAAGACCCTCGTGGAGGCACCCGAATGACTATGTGGAAAACCTTTGTTTCTTTCGATGTTTTTCGACGAATCTGTAACGAAACGCTCAAGTTTAAGAGTCTTACACATATAAATTGTGAAAATACGAATTTTTTCACTTTCGCTTCCGGGCCATTTTTCACTCAAAATCCATAGGTGTTAACATAGGAACTTTTTGGCCCATTGGGACAGGGTCGTTAACTCGATCTGAAAAGTTGTTTTCTCGTTTTAGTATCATACCATATCCACTAAAGATTGTCCTAAGCTTAAAATATGGAAAAAAAAAAACATTTACTCGTGTCGAAAAGACTTCACAACCTCAACCCTTACGAAAAGACGCTCGTGGAGGCACCCGAATGACTATGTGGAAAACCTTTGTTTCTTTCGATGTTTTTCGATGAATCTGTAAGGAAACGCTCAAGTTTAAGAGTCTTACACATATAAATGGTGAAAATACGAATTTTTTTCACTTTCGCTTCCGGGCTATTTTTCACTCAAAATCCATAGGTGTTAACATAGGAACTTTTTTGCCCATTGGGACAGGGTCGTTAACTCGATCTGAAAAGTTGTTTTCTCGTTTTAGTATCATACCATATCCACTAAAGATTGTCCTAAGCTTAAAATATGGAAGAAAAAAAACATTTACTCGTGTCGAAAAGACTTCACAACCTCAACCCTTACGAAAAGACCCTCGTGGAGGCACCCGAATGACTATGTGGAAAACCTTTGTTTCTTTCGATGTTTTTCGACGAATCTGTAAGGAAACGCTCAAGTTTAAGAGTCTTACACATATAAATGGTGAAAATACGAATTTTTTACACTTTCGCTTCCGGGCCATTTTTCACTCAAAATCCATAGGTGTTAACATAGGAACTTTTTGGCCCATTGGGACAGGATCGTTAACTCGATCTGAAAAGTTGTTTACTCATTTTAGTATCATACCATATCCACTAAAGATTGTCCTAAGCTTAAAATATGGAAGAAAAAAAACATTTACTCGTGTCGAAAAGACTTCACAACCTCAACCCTTACGAAAAGACCCTCGTGGAGGCACCCGAATGACTATGTGGAAAACCTTTGTTTCTTTCGATGTTTTTCGACGAATCTGTAAGGAAACGCTCAAGTTTAAGAGTCTTACACATATAAATTGTGAAAATACGAATTTTTTTCACTTTCGCTTCCGGGCCATTTTTCACTCAAAATCCATAGGTGTTAACATAGGAACTTTTTGGCCCATTGGGACAGGATCGTTAACTCGATCTGAAAAGTTGTTTTCTCGTTTTAGTATCATACCATATCCACTAAAGATTGTCCTAAGCTTAAAATATGGAAGAAAAAAAACATTTACTCGTGTCGAAAAGACTTCACAACCTCAACCCTTACGAAAAGACCCTCGTGGAGGCACCCGAATGACTATGTGGAAAACCTTTGTTTCTTTCGATGTTTTTCGACGAATCTGTAAGGAAACGCTCAAGTTTAAGAGTCTTACACATATAAATTGTGAAAATACGAATTTTTTTCACTTTCGCTTCCGGGCCATTTTTCACTCAAAATCCATAGGTGTTAACATAGGAACTTTTTGGCCCATTGGGACAGGGTCGTTAACTCGATCTGAAAAGTTGTTTTCTCATTTTAGTATCATACCATATCCACTAAAGATTGTCCTAAGCTTAAAATATGGAAGAAAAAAAACATTTACTCGTGTCGAAAAGACTTCACAACCTCAACCCTTACGAAAAGACCCTCGTGGAGGCACCCGAATGACTATGTAGAAAACCTTTGTTTCTTTCGATGTTTTTCGACGAATCTGTAAGGAAACGCTCAAGTTTAAGAGTCTTACACATATAAATGGTGAAAATACGAATTTTTTACACTTTCGCTTCCGGGCCATTTTTCACTCAAAATCCATAGGTGTTAACATAGGAACTTTTTGGCCCATTGGGACAGGATCGTTAACTCGATCTGAAAAGTTGTTTTCTCGTTTTAGTATCATACCATATCCACTAAAGATTGTCCTAAGCTTAAAATATGGAAGAAAAAAAACATTTACTCGTGTCGAAAAGACTTCACAACCTCAACCCTTACGAAAAGACCCTCGTGGAGGCACCCGAATGACTATGTGGAAAACCTTTGTTTCTTTCGATGTTTTTCGACGAATCTGTAAGGAAACGCTCAAGTTTAAGAGTCTTACACATATAAATGGTGAAAATACGAATTTTTTACACTTTCGCTTCCGGGCCATTTTTCACTCAAAATCCATAGGTGTTAACATAGGAACTTTTTGGCCCATTGGGACAGGATCGTTAACTCGATCTGAAAAGTTGTTTACTCATTTTAGTATCATACCATATCCACTAAAGATTGTCCTAAGCTTAAAATATGGAAGAAAAAAAACATTTACTCGTGTCGAAAAGACTTCACAACCTCAACCCTTACGAAAAGACCCTCGTGGAGGCACCCGAATGACTATGTGGAAAACCTTTGTTTCTTTCGATGTTTTTCGACGAATCTGTAAGGAAACGCTCAAGTTTAAGAGTCTTACACATATAAATTGTGAAAATACGAATTTTTTTCACTTTCGCTTCCGGGCTATTTTTCACTCAAAATCCATAGGTGTTAACATAGGAACTTTTTTGCCCATTGGGACAGGGTCGTTAACTCGATCTGAAAAGTTGTTTTCTCGTTTTAGTATCATACCATATCCACTAAAGATTGTCCTAAGCTTAAAATATGGAAGAAAAAAAACATTTACTCGTGTCGAAAAGACTTCACAACCTCAACCCTTACGAAAAGACCCTCGTGGAGGCACCCGAATGACTATGTGGAAAACCTTTGTTTCTTTCGATGTTTTTCGACGAATCTGTAAGGAAACGCTCAAGTTTAAGAGTCTTACACATATAAATTGTGAAAATACGATTTTTTTTCACTTTCGCTTCCGGGCCATTTTTCACTCAAAATCCATAGGTGTTAACATAGGAACTTTTTGGCCCATTGGGACAGGGTCGTTAACTCGATCTGAAAAGTTGTTTTCTCATTTTAGTATCATACCATATCCACTAAAGATTGTCCTAAGCTTAAAATATGGAAGAAAAAAAACATTTACTCGTGTCGAAAAGACTTCACAACCTCAACCCTTACGAAAAGACCCTCGTGGAGGCACCCGAATGACTATGTAGAAAACCTTTGTTTCTTTCGATGTTTTTCGACGAATCTGTAAGGAAACGCTCAAGTTTAAGAGTCTTACACATATAAATGGTGAAAATACGAATTTTTTACACTTTCGCTTCCGGGCCATTTTTCACTCAAAATCCATAGGTGTTAACATAGGAACTTTTTGGCCCATTGGGACAGGATCGTTAACTCGATCTGAAAAGTTGTTTTCTCGTTTTAGTATCATACCATATCCACTAAAGATTGTCCTAAGCTTAAAATATGGAAGAAAAAAAACATTTACTCGTGTCGAAAAGACTTCACAACCTCAACCCTTACGAAAAGACCCTCGTGGAGGCACCCGAATGACTATGTGGAAAACCTTTGTTTCTTTCGATGTTTTTCGACGAATCTGTAAGGAAACGCTCAAGTTTAAGAGTCTTACACATATAAATGGTGAAAATACGAATTTTTTACACTTTCGCTTCCGGGCCATTTTTCACTCAAAATCCATAGGTGTTAACATAGGAACTTTTTGGCCCATTGGGACAGGATCGTTAACTCGATCTGAAAAGTTGTTTACTCATTTTAGTATCATACCATATCCACTAAAGATTGTCCTAAGCTTAAAATATGGAAGAAAAAAAACATTTACTCGTGTCGAAAAGACTTCACAACCTCAACCCTTACGAAAAGACCCTCGTGGAGGCACCCGAATGACTATGTGGAAAACCTTTGTTTCTTTCGATGTTTTTCGACGAATCTGTAAGGAAACGCTCAAGTTTAAGAGTCTTACACATATAAATTGTGAAAATACGAATTTTTTTCACTTTCGCTTCCGGGCTATTTTTCACTCAAAATCCATAGGTGTTAACATAGGAACTTTTTTGCCCATTGGGACAGGGTCGTTAACTCGATCTGAAAAGTTGTTTTCTCGTTTTAGTATCATACCATATCCACTAAAGATTGTCCTAAGCTTAAAATATGGAAGAAAAAAAACATTTACTCGTGTCGAAAAGACTTCACAACCTCAACCCTTACGAAAAGACCCTCGTGGAGGCACCCGAATGACTATGTGGAAAACCTTTGTTTCTTTCGATGTTTTTCGACGAATCTGTAAGGAAACGCTCAAGTTTAAGAGTCTTACACATATAAATTGTGAAAATACGAATTTTTTTCACTTTCGCTTCCGGGCCATTTTTCACTCAAAATCCATAGGTGTTAACATAGGAACTTTTTGGCCCATTGGGACAGGGTCGTTAACTCGATCTGAAAAGTTGTTTTCTCATTTTAGTATCATACCATATCCACTAAAGATTGTCCTAAGCTTAAAATATGGAAGAAAAAAAACATTTACTCGTGTCGAAAAGACTTCACAACCTCAACCCTTACGAAAAGACCCTCGTGGAGGCACCCGAATGACTATGTAGAAAACCTTTGTTTCTTTCGATGTTTTTCGACGAATCTGTAAGGAAACGCTCAAGTTTAAGAGTCTTACACATATAAATGGTGAAAATACGAATTTTTTACACTTTCGCTTCCGGGCCATTTTTCACTCAAAATCCATAGGTGTTAACATAGGAACTTTTTGGCCCATTGGGACAGGATCGTTAACTCGATCTGAAAAGTTGTTTTCTCGTTTTAGTATCATACCATATCCACTAAAGATTGTCCTAAGCTTAAAATATGGAAGAAAAAAAACATTTACTCGTGTCGAAAAGACTTCACAACCTCAACCCTTACGAAAAGACCCTCGTGGAGGCACCCGAATGACTATGTGGAAAACCTTTGTTTCTTTCGATGTTTTTCGACGAATCTGTAAGGAAACGCTCAAGTTTAAGAGTCTTACACATATAAATGGTGAAAATACGAATTTTTTACACTTTCGCTTCCGGGCCATTTTTCACTCAAAATCCATAGGTGTTAACATAGGAACTTTTTGGCCCATTGGGACAGGATCGTTAACTCGATCTGAAAAGTTGTTTTCTCGTTTTAGTATCATACCATATCCACTAAAGATTGTCCTAAGCTTAAAATATGGAAGAAAAAAAACATTTACTCGTGTCGAAAAGACTTCACAACCTCAACCCTTACGAAAAGACCCTCGAGGAGGCACCCGAATGACTATGTGGAAAACCTTTGTTTCTTTCGATGTTTTTCGACGAATCTGTAAGGAAACGCTCAAGTTTAAGAGTCTTACACATATAAATGGTGAAAATACGAATTTTTTTCATTTTCGCTTCCGGACTATTTTTCACTCAAAATCCATAGGTGTTAACATAGGAACTTTTTTGCCCATTGGGACAGGGTCGTTAACTCGATCTGAAAAGTTGTTTTCTCGTTTTAGTATCATACCATATCCACTAAAGATTGTCCTAAGCTTAAAATATGGAAGAAAAAAAACATTTACTCGTGTCGAAAAGACTTCACAACCTCAACCCTTACGAAAAGACCCTCGTGGAGGCACCCGAATGACTATGTGGAAAACCTTTGTTTCTTTCGATGTTTTTCGACGAATCTGTAAGGAAACGCTCAAGTTTAAGAGTCTTACACATATAAATGGTGAAAATACGAATTTTTTTCACTTTCGCTTCCGGGCCATTTTTCACTCAAAATCCATAGGTGTTAACATAGGAACTTTTTGGCCCATTGGGACAGGGTCGTTAACTCGATCTGAAAAGTTGTTTTCTCATTTTAGTATCATACCATATCAACTAAAGATTGTCCTAAGCTTAAAATATGGAAGAAAAAAAACATTTACTCGTGTCGAAAAGACTTCACAACCTCAACCCTTACGAAAAGACCCTCGTGGAGGCACCCGAATGACTATGTAGAAAACCTTTGTTTCTTTCGATGTTTTTCGACGAATCTGTAAGGAAACGCTCAAGTTTAAGAGTCTTACACATATAAATGGTGAAAATACGAATTTTTTACACTTTCGCTTCCGGGCCATTTTTCACTCAAAATCCATAGGTGTTAACATAGGAACTTTTTGGCCCATTGGGACAGGATCGTTAACTCGATCTGAAAAGTTGTTTTCTCGTTTTAGTATCATACCATATCCACTAAAGATTGTCCTAAGCTTAAAATATGGAAGAAAAAAAACATTTACTCGTGTCGAAAAGACTTCACAACCTCAACCCTTACGAAAAGACCCTCGTGGAGGCACCCGAATGACTATGTGGAAAACCTTTGTTTCTTTCGATGTTTTTCGACGAATCTGTAAGGAAACGCTCAAGTTTAAGAGTCTTACACATATAAATGGTGAAAATACGAATTTTTTACACTTTCGCTTCCGGGCCATTTTTCACTCAAAATCCATAGGTGTTAACATAGGAACTTTTTGGCCCATTGGGACAGGATCGTTAACTCGATCTGAAAAGTTGTTTTCTCGTTTTAGTATCATACCATATCCACTAAAGATTGTCCTAAGCTTAAAATATGGAAGAAAAAAAACATTTACTCGTGTCGAAAAGACTTCACAACCTCAACCCTTACGAAAAGACCCTCGAGGAGGCACCCGAATGACTATGTGGAAAACCTTTGTTTCTTTCGATGTTTTTCGACGAATCTGTAAGGAAACGCTCAAGTTTAAGAGTCTTACACATATAAATGGTGAAAATACGAATTTTTTTCATTTTCGCTTCCGGACTATTTTTCACTCAAAATCCATAGGTGTTAACATAGGAACTTTTTTGCCCATTGGGACAGGGTCGTTAACTCGATCTGAAAAGTTGTTTTCTCGTTTTAGTATCATACCATATCCACTAAAGATTGTCCTAAGCTTAAAATATGGAAGAAAAAAAACATTTACTCGTGTCGAAAAGACTTCACAACCTCAACCCTTACGAAAAGACCCTCGTGGAGGCACCCGAATGACTATGTGGAAAACCTTTGTTTCTTTCGATGTTTTTCGACGAATCTGTAAGGAAACGCTCAAGTTTAAGAGTCTTACACATATAAATGGTGAAAATACGAATTTTTTACACTTTCGCTTCCGGGCCATTTTTCACTCAAAATCCATAGGTGTTAACATAGGAACTTTTTGGCCCATTGGGACAGGATCGTTAACTCGATCTGAAAAGTTGTTTACTCATTTTAGTATCATACCATATCCACTAAAGATTGTCCTAAGCTTAAAATATGGAAGAAAAAAAACATTTACTCGTGTCGAAAAGACTTCACAACCTCAACCCTTACGAAAAGACCCTCGTGGAGGCACCCGAATGACTATGTGGAAAACCTTTGTTTCTTTCGATGTTTTTCGACGAATCTGTAAGGAAACGCTCAAGTTTAAGAGTCTTACACATATAAATTGTGAAAATACGAATTTTTTTCACTTTCGCTTCCGGGCTATTTTTCACTCAAAATCCATAGGTGTTAACATAGGAACTTTTTGCCCATTGGGACAGGGTCGTTAACTCGATCTGAAAAGTTGTTTTCTCGTTTTAGTATCATACCATATCCACTAAAGATTGTCCTAAGCTTAAAATATGGAAGAAAAAAAACATTTACTCGTGTCGAAAAGACTTCACAACCTCAACCCTTACGAAAAGACCCTCGTGGAGGCACCCGAATGACTATGTGGAAAACCTTTGTTTCTTTCGATGTTTTTCGACGAATCTGTAAGGAAACGCTCAAGTTTAGGAGTCTTACACATATAAATTGTGAAAATACGAATTTTTTTCACTTTCGCTTCCGGGCCATTTTTCACTCAAAATCCATAGGTGTTAACATAGGAACTTTTTGGCCCATTGGGACAGGGTCGTTAACTCGATCTGAAAAGTTGTTTTCTCATTTTAGTATCATACCATATCCACTAAAGATTGTCCTAAGCTTAAAATATGGAAGAAAAAAAACATTTACTCGTGTCGAAAAGACTTCACAACCTCAACCCTTACGAAAAGACCCTCGTGGAGGCACCCGAATGACTATGTAGAAAACCTTTGTTCCTTTCGATGTTTTTCGACGAATCTGTAAGGAAACGCTCAAGTTTAAGAGTCTTACACATATAAATGGTGAAAATACGAATTTTTTACACTTTCGCTTCCGGGCCATTTTTCACTCAAAATCCATAGGTGTTAACATAGGAACTTTTTGGCCCATTGGGACAGGATCGTTAACTCGATCTGAAAAGTTGTTTACTCATTTTAGTATCATACCATATCCACTAAAGATTGTCCTAAGCTTAAAATATGGAAGAAAAAAAACATTTACTCGTGTCGAAAAGACTTCAGAACCTCAACCCTTACGAAAAGACCCTCGTGGAGGCACCCGAATGACTATGTCGAAAACCTTTGTTTCTTTCGATGTTTTTCGACGAATCTGTAAGGAAACGCTCAAGTTTAAGAGTCTTACACATATAAATTGTGAAAATACGAATTTTTTTCACTTTCGCTTCCGGGCCATTTTTCACTCAAAATCCATAGGTGTTAACATAGGAACTTTTTGGCCCATTGGGACAGGGTCGTTAACTCGATCTGAAAAGTTGTTTTCTCATTTTAGTATCATACCATATCCACTAAAGATTGTCCTAAGCTTAAAATATGGAAGAAGAAAAACATTTACTCGTGTCGAAAAGACTTCACAACCTCAACCCTTACGAAAAGACCCTCGTGGAGGCACCCGAATGACTATGTGGAAAACCTTTGTTTCTTTCGATGTTTTTCGATGAATCTGTAAGGAAACGCTCAAGTTTAAGAGTCTTACACATATAAATGGTGAAAATACGAATTTTTTACACTTTCGCTTCCGGGCCATTTTTCACTCAAAATCCATAGGTGTTAACATAGGAACTTTTTGGCCCATTGGGACAGGGTCGTTAACTCGATCTGAAAAGTTGTTTTCTCGTTTTAGTATCATACCATATCCACTAAAGATTGTCCTAAGCTTAAAATATGGAAGAAAAAAAACATTTACTCATGTCGAAAAGACTTCACAACCTCAACCCTTACGAAAAGACCCTCGTGGAGGCACCCGAATGACTATGTGGAAAACCTTTGTTTCTTTCGATGTTTTTCGACGAATCTGTAAGGAAACGCTCAAGTTTAAGAGTCTTACACATATAAATGGTGAAAATACGAATTTTTTACACTTTCGCTTCCGGGCCATTTTTCACTCAAAATCCATAGGTGTTAACATAGGAACTTTTTGGCCCATTGGGACAGGATCGTTAACTCGATCTGAAAAGTTGTTTTCTCGTTTTAGTATCATACCATATCCACTAAAGATTGTCCTAAGCTTAAAATATGGAAGAAAAAAAACATTTACTCGTGTCGAAAAGACTTCACAACCTCAACCCTTACGAAAAGACCCTCGTGGAGGCACCCGAATGACTATGTAGAAAACCTTTGTTTCTTTCGATGTTTTTCGACGAATCTGTAAGGAAACGCTCAAGTTTAAGAGTCTTACACATATAAATGGTGAAAATACGAATTTTTTACACTTTCGCTTCCGGGCCATTTTTCACTCAAAATCCATAGGTGTTAACATAGGAACTTTTTGGCCCATTGGGACAGGATCGTTAACTCGATCTGAAAAGTTGTTTACTCATTTTAGTATCATACCATATCCACTAAAGATTGTCCTAAGCTTAAAATATGGAAGAAAAAAAACATTTACTCGTGTCGAAAAGACTTCACAACCTCAACCCTTACGAAAAGACCCTCGTGGAGGCACCCGAATGACTATGTGGAAAACCTTTGTTTCTTTCGATGTTTTTCGACGAATCTGTAAGGAAACGCTCAAGTTTAAGAGTCTTACACATATAAATTGTGAAAATACGAATTTTTTTCACTTTCGCTTCCGGGCCATTTTTCACTCAAAATCCATAGGTGTTAACATAGGAACTTTTTGGCCCATTGGGACAGGGTCGTTAACTCGATCTGAAAAGTTGTTTTCTCATTTTAGTATCATACCATATCCACTAAAGATTGTCCTAAGCTTAAAATATGGAAGAAAAAAAACATTTACTCGTGTCGAAAAGACTTCACAACCTCAACCCTTACGAAAAGACCCTCGTGGAGGCACCCGAATGACTATGTGGAAAACCTTTGTTTCTTTCGATGTTTTTCGACGAATCTGTAAGGAAACGCTCAAGTTTAAGAGTCTTACACATATAAATGGTGAAAATACGAATTTTTTACACTTTCGCTTCCGGGCCATTTTTCACTCAAAATCCATAGGTGTTAACATAGGAACTTTTTGGCCCATTGGGACAGGATCGTTAACTCGATCTGAAAAGTTGTTTTCTCGTTTTAGTATCATACCATATCCACTAAAGATTGTCCTAAGCTTAAAATATGGAAGAAAAAAAACATTTACTCGTGTCGAAAAGACTTCACAACCTCAACCCTTACGAAAAGACCCTCGTGGAGGCACCCGAATGACTATGTAGAAAACCTTTGTTTCTTTCGATGTTTTTCGACGAATCTGTAAGGAAACGCTCAAGTTTAAGAGTCTTACACATATAAATGGTGAAAATACGAATTTTTTACACTTTCGCTTCCGGGCCATTATTCACTCAAAATCCATAGGTGTTAACATAGGAACTTTTTTGCCCATTGGGACAGGGTCGTTAACTCGATCTGAAAAGTTGTTTTCTCGTTTTAGTATCATACCATATCCACTAAAGATTGTCCTAAGCTTAAAATATGGAAGAAAAAAAACATTTACTCGTGTCGAAAAGACTTCACAACCTCAACCCTTACGAAAAGACCCTCGTGGAGGCACCCGAATGACTATGTGGAAAACCTTTGTTTCTTTCGATGTTTTTCGACGAATCTGTAAGGAAACGCTCAAGTTTAAGAGTCTTACACATATAAATGGTGAAAATACGAATTTTTTACACTTTCGCTTCCGGGCCATTTTTCACTCAAAATCCATAGGTGTTAACATAGGAACTTTTTGGCCCATTGGGACAGGATCGTTAACTCGATCTGAAAAGTTGTTTTCTCGTTTTAGTATCATACCATATCCACTAAAGATTGTCCTAAGCTTAAAATATGGAAGAAAAAAAACATTTACTCGTGTCGAAAAGACTTCACAACCTCAACCCTTACGAAAAGACCCTCGTGGAGGCACCCGAATGACTATGTAGAAAACCTTTGTTTCTTTCGATGTTTTTCGATGAATCTGTAAGGAAACGCTCAAGTTTAAGAGTCTTACACATATAAATGGTGAAAATACGAATTTTTTACACTTTCGCTTCCGGGCCATTTTTCACTCAAAATCCATAGGTGTTAACATAGGAACTTTTTTGCCCATTGGGACAGGGTCGTTAACTCGATCTGAAAAGTTGTTTTCTCGTTTTAGTATCATACCATATCCACTAAAGATTGTCCTAAGCTTAAAATATGGAAGAAAAAAAACATTTACTCGTGTCGAAAAGACTTCACAACCTCAACCCTTACGAAAAGACCCTCGTGGAGGCACCCGAATGACTATGTGGAAAACCTTTATTTCTTTCGATGTTTTTCGACGAATCTGTAAGGAAACGCTCAAGTTTAAGAGTCTTACACATATAAATTGTGAAAATACGAATTTTTTTCACTTTCGCTTCCGGGCCATTTTTCACTCAAAATCCATAGGTGTTAACATAGGAACTTTTTGGCCCATTGGGACAGGGTCGTTAACTCGATCTGAAAAGTTGTTTTCTCATTTTAGTATCATACCATATCCACTAAAGATTGTCCTAAGCTTAAAATATGGAAGAAAAAAAACATTTACTCGTGTCGAAAAGACTTCACAACCTCAACCCTTACGAAAAGACCCTCGTGGAGGCACCCGAATGACTATGTGGAAAACCTTTGTTTCTTTCGATGTTTTTCGACGAATCTGTAAGGAAACGCTCAAGTTTAAGAGTCTTACACATATAAATGGTGAAAATACGAATTTTTTACACTTTCGCTTCCGGGCCATTTTTCACTCAAAATCCATAGGTGTTAACATAGGAACTTTTTGGCCCATTGGGACAGGATCGTTAACTCGATCTGAAAAGTTGTTTTCTCGTTTTAGTATCATACCATATCCACTAAAGATTGTCCTAAGCTTAAAATATGGAAGAAAAAAAACATTTACTCGTGTCGAAAAGACTTCACAACCTCAACCCTTACGAAAAGACCCTCGTGGAGGCACCCGAATGACTATGTAGAAAACCTTTGTTTCTTTCGATGTTTTTCGATGAATCTGTAAGGAAACGCTCAAGTTTAAGAGTCTTACACATATAAATGGTGAAAATACGAATTTTTTACACTTTCGCTTCCGGGCCATTTTTCACTCAAAATCCATAGGTGTTAACATAGGAACTTTTTTGCCCATTGGGACAGGGTCGTTAACTCGATCTGAAAAGTTGTTTTCTCGTTTTAGTATCATACCATATCCACTAAAGATTGTCCTAAGCTTAAAATATGGAAGAAAAAAAACATTTACTCGTGTCGAAAAGACTTCACAACCTCAACCCTTACGAAAAGACCCTCGTGGAGGCACCCGAATGACTATGTAGAAAACCTTTGTTTCTTTCGATGTTTTTCGACGAATCTGTAAGAAAACGCTCAAGTTTAAGAGTCTTACACATATAAATGGTGTAAATACGAATTTTTTACACTTTCGCTTCCGGGCCATTTTTCACTCAAAATCCATAGGTGTTAACATAGGAACTTTTTGGCCCATTGGGACAGGATCGTTAACTCGATCTGAAAAGTTGTTTACTCATTTTACTATCATACCATATCCACTAAAGATTGTCCTAAGCTTAAAATATGGAAGAAAAAAAACATTTACTCGTGTCGAAAAGACTTCAGAACCTCAACCCTTACGAAAAGACCCTCGTGGAGGCACCCGAATGACTATGTGGAAAACCTTTGTTTCTTTCGATGTTTTTCGACGAATCTGTAAGGAAACGCTCAAGTTTAAGAGTCTTACACATATAAATTGTGAAAATACGAATTTTTTTCACTTTCGCTTCCGGGCCATTTTTCACTCAAAATCCATAGGTGTTAACATAGGAACTTTTTGGCCCATTGGGACAGGGTCGTTAACTCGATCTGAAAAGTTGTTTTCTCATTTTAGTATCATACCATATCCACTAAAGATTGTCCTAAGCTTAAAATATGGAAGAAAAAAAACATTTACTCGTGTCGAAAAGACTTCACAACCTCAACCCTTACGAAAAGACCCTCGTGGAGGCACCCGAATGACTATGTGGAAAACCTTTGTTTCTTTCGATGTTTTTCGACGAATCTGTAACGAAACGCTCAAGTTTAAGAGTCTTACACATATAAATTGTGAAAATACGAATTTTTTACACTTTCGCTTCCGGGCCATTTTTCACTCAAAATCCATAGGTGTTAACATAGGAACTTTTTGGCCCATTGGGACAGGATCGTTAACTCGATCTGAAAAGTTGTTTTCTCGTTTTAGTATCATACCATATCCACTAAAGATTGTCCTAAGCTTAAAATATGGAAGAAAAAAAACATTTACTCGTGTCGAAAAGACTTCACAACCTCAACCCTTACGAAAAGACCCTCGTGGAGGCACCCGAATGACTATGTAGAAAACCTTTGTTTCTTTCGATGTTTTTCGACGAATATGTAAGGAAACGCTCAAGTTTAAGAGTCTTACACATATAAATGGTGAAAATACGAATTTTTTACACTTTCGCTTCCGGGCCATTTTTCACTCAAAATCCATAGGTGTTAACATAGGAACTTTTTTGCCCATTGGGACAGGGTCGTTAACTCGATCTGAAAAGTTGTTTTCTCGTTTTAGTATCATACCATATCCACTGAAGATTGTCCTAAGCTTAAAATATGGAAGAAAAAAAACATTTACTCGTGTCGAAAAGACTTCACAACCTCAACCCTTACGAAAAGACCCTCGTGGAGGCACCCGAATGACTATGTGGAAAACCTTTGTTTCTTTCGATGTTTTTCGACGAATCTGTAAGGAAACGCTCAAGTTTAAGAGTCTTACACATATAAATGGTGAAAATACGAATTTTTTACACTTTCGCTTCCGGGCCATTTTTCACTCAAAATCCATAGGTGTTAACATAGGAACTTTTTGGCCCATTGGGACAGGATCGTTAACTCGATCTGAAAAGTTGTTTTCTCGTTTTAGTATCATACCATATCCACTAAAGATTGTCCTAAGCTTAAAATATGGAAGAAAAAAAACATTTACTCGTGTCGAAAAGACTTCACAACCTCAACCCTTACGAAAAGACCCTCGTGGAGGCACCCGAATGACTATGTAGAAAACCTTTGTTTCTTTCGATGTTTTTCGACGAATCTGTAAGGAAACGCTCAAGTTTAAGAGTCTTACACATATAAATGGTGAAAATACGAATTTTTTACACTTTCGCTTCCGGGCCATTTTTCACTCAAAATCCATAGGTGTTAACATAGGAACTTTTTGGCCCATTGGGACAGGATCGTTAACTCGATCTGAAAAGTTGTTTACTCATTTTAGTATCATACCATATCCACTAAAGATTGTCCTAAGCTTAAAATATGGAAGAAAAAAAACATTTACTCGTGTCGAAAAGTCTTCAGAACCTCAACCCTTACGAAAAGACCCTCGTGGAGGCACCCGAATGACTATGTGGAAAACCTTTGTTTCTTTCGATGTTTTTCGACGAATCTGTAAGGAAACGCTCAAGTTTAAGAGTCTTACACATATAAATTGTGAAAATACGAATTTTTTTCACTTTCGCTTCCGGGCCATTTTTCACTCAAAATCCATAGGTGTTAACATAGGAACTTTTTGGCCCATTGGGACAGGGTCGTTAACTCGATCTGAAAAGTTGTTTTCTCATTTTAGTATCATACCATATCCACTAAAGATTGTCCTAAGCTTAAAATATGGAAGAAAAAAAACATTTACTCGTGTCGAAAAGACTTCACAACCTCAACCCTTACGAAAAGACCCTCGTGGAGGCACCCGAATGACTATGTGGAAAACCTTTGTTTCTTTCGATGTTTTTCGACGAATCTGTAAGGAAACGCTCAAGTTTAAGAGTCTTACACATATAAATGGTGAAAATACAAATTTTTTACACTTTCGCTTCCGGGCCATTTTTCACTCAAAATCCATAGGTGTTAACATAGGAACTTTTTGGCCCATTGGGACAGGATCGTTAACTCGATCTGAAAAGTTGTTTTCTCGTTTTAGTATCATACCATATCCACTAAAGATTGTCCTAAGCTTAAAATATGGAAGAAAAAAAACATTTACTCGTGTCGAAAAGACTTCACAACCTCAACCCTTACGAAAAGACCCTCGTGGAGGCACCCGAATGACTATGTAGAAAACCTTTGTTTCTTTCGATGTTTTTCGACGAATCTGTAAGGAAACGCTCAAGTTTAAGAGTCTTACACATATAAATGGTGAAAATACGAATTTTTTACACTTTCGCTTCCGGGCCATTTTTCACTCAAAATCCATAGGTGTTAACATAGGAACTTTTTGGCCCATTGGGACAGGATCGTTAACTCGATCTGAAAAGTTGTTTACTCATTTTAGTATCATACCATATCCACTAAAGATTGTCCTAAGCTTAAAATATGGAAGAAAAAAAACATTTACTCGTGTCGAAAAGACTTCACAACCTCAACCCTTACGAAAAGACCCTCGTGGAGGCACCCGAATGACTATGTGGAAAACCTTTGTTTCTTTCGATGTTTTTCGACGAATCTGTAAGGAAACGCTCAAGTTTAAGAGTCTTACACATATAAATTGTGAAAATACGAATTTTTTTCACTTTCGCTTCCGGGCCATTTTTCACTCAAAATCCATAGGTGTTAACATAGGAACTTTTTGGCCCATTGGGACAGGGTCGTTAACTCGATCTGAAAAGTTGTTTTCTCATTTTAGTATCATACCATATCCACTAAAGATTGTCCTAAGCTTAAAATATGGAAGAAAAAAAACATTTACTCGTGTCGAAAAGACTTCACAACCTCAACCCTTACGAAAAGACCCTCGTGGAGGCACCCGAATGACTATGTGGAAAACCTTTGTTTCTTTCGATGTTTTTCGACGAATCTGTAAGGAAACGCTCAAGTTTAAGAGTCTTACACATATAAATGGTGAAAGTACGAATTTTTTACACTTTCGCTTCCGGGCCATTTTTCACTCAAAATCCATAGGTGTTAACATAGGAACTTTTTGGCCCATTGGGACAGGATCGTTAACTCGATCTGAAAAGTTGTTTTCTCGTTTTAGTATCATACCATATCCACTAAAGATTGTCCTAAGCTTAAAATATGGAAGAAAAAAAACATTTACTCGTGTCGAAAAGACTTCACAACCTCAACCCTTACGAAAAGACCCTCGTGGAGGCACCCGAATGACTATGTGGAAAACCTTTGTTTCTTTCGATGTTTTTCGACGAATCTGTAAGGAAACGCTCAAGTTTAAGAGTCTTACACATATAAATGGTGAAAATATGAATTTTTTACACTTTCGCTTCCGGGCCATTTTTCACTCAAAATCCATAGGTGTTAACATAGGAACTTTTTGGCCCATTGGGACAGGGTCGTTAACTCGATCTGAAAAGTTGTTTTCTCATTTTAGTATCATACCATATCCACTAAAGATTGTCCTAAGCTTAAAATATGGAAGAAAAAAAACATTTACTCGTGTCGAAAAGACTTCACAACCTCAACCCTTACGAAAAGACCCTCGTGGAGGCACCCGAATGACTATGTGGAAAACCTTTGTTTCTTTCGATGTTTTTCGACGAATCTGTAAGGAAACGCTCAAGTTTTAGAGTCTTACACATATAAATGGTGAAAATACGAATTTTTTTCACTTTCGCTTCCGGGCCATTTTTCACTCAAAATCCATAGGTGTTAACATAGGAACTTTTTTGCCCATTGGGACAGGGTCGTTAACTCGATCTGAAAAGTTGTTTTCTCGTTTTAGTATCATACCATATCCACTAAAGATTGTCCTAAGCTTAAAATATGGAAGAAAAAAAACATTTACTCGTGTCGAAAAGACTTCACAACCTCAACCCTTACGAAAAGACCCTCGTGGAGGCACCCGAATGACTATGTGGAAAACCTTTGTTTCTTTCGATGTTTTTCGACGAATCTGTAAGGAAACGCTCAAGTTTAAGACTCTTACACATATAAATGGTGAAAATACGAATTTTTTACACTTTCGCTTCCGGGCCATTTTTCACTCAAAATCCATAGGTGTTAACATAGGAACTTTTTGGCCCATTGGGACAGGATCGTTAACTCGATCTGAAAAGTTGTTTTCTCATTTTAGTATCATACCATATCCACTAAAGATTGTCCTAAGCTTAAAATATGGAAGAAAAAAAACATTTACTCGTGTCGAAAAGACTTCACAACCTCAACCCTTACGAAAAGACCCTCGAGGAGGCACCCGAATGACTATGTGGAAAACCTTTGTTTCTTTCGATGTTTTTCGACGAATCTGTAAGGAAACGCTCAAGTTTAAGAGTCTTACACATATAAATGGTGAAAATACGAATTTTTTACACTTTCGCTTCCGGGCCATTTTTCACTCAAAATCCATAGGTGTTAACATAGGAACTTTTTGGCCCATTGGGACAGGATCGTTAACTCGATCTGAAAAGTTGTTTACTCATTTTAGTATCATACCATATCCACTAAAGATTGTCCTAAGCTTAAAATATGGAAGAAAAAAAACATTTACTCGTGTCGAAAAGACTTCACAACCTCAACCCTTACGAAAAGACCCTCGTGGAGGCACCCGAATTACTATGTGGAAAACCTTTAATTCTTTCGATGTTTTTCGACGAATCTGTAAGGAAACGCTCAAGTTTAAGAGTCTTACACATATAAATTGTGAAAATACGAATTTTTTTCACTTTCGCTTCCGGGCTATTTTTCACTCAAAATCCATAGGTGTTAACATAGGAACTTTTTTGCCCATTGGGACAGGGTCGTTAACTCGATCTGAAAAGTTGTTTTCTCGTTTTAGTATCATACCATATCCACTAAAGATTGTCCTAAGCTTAAAATATGGAAGAAAAAAAACATTTACTCGTGTCGAAAAGACTTCACAACCTCAACCCTTACGAAAAGACCCTCGTGGAGGCACCCGAATGACTATGTGGAAAACCTTTGTTTCTTTCGATGTTTTTCGACGAATCTGTAAGGAAACGCTCAAGTTTAAGAGTCTTACACATATAAATGGTGAAAATACGAATTTTTTACACTTTCGCTTCCGGGCCATTTTTCACTCAAAATCCATAGGTGTTAACATAGGAACTTTTTGGCCCATTGGGACAGGATCGTTAACTCGATCTGAAAAGTTGTTTACTCATTTTAGTATCATACCATATCCACTAAAGATTGTCCTAAGCTTAAAATATGGAAGAAAAAAAACATTTACTCGTGTCGAAAAGACTTCACAACCTCAACCCTTACGAAAAGACCCTCGTGGAGGCACCCGAATGACTATGTGGAAAACCTTTGTTTCTTTCGATGTTTTTCGACGAATCTGTAAGGAAACGCTCAAGTTTAAGAGTCTTACACATATAAATTGTGAAAATACGAATTTTTTTCACTTTCGCTTCCGGGCTATTTTTCACTCAAAATCCATAGGTGTTAACATAGGAACTTTTTTGCCCATTGGGACAGGGTCGTTAACTCGATCTGAAAAGTTGTTTTCTCGTTTTAGTATCATACCATATCCACTAAAGATTGTCCTAAGCTTAAAATATGGAAGAAAAAAAACATTTACTCGTGTCGAAAAGACTTCACAACCTCAACCCTTACGAAAAGACCCTCGTGGAGGCACCCGAATGACTATGTGGAAAACCTTTGTTTCTTTCGATGTTTTTCGACGAATCTGTAAGGAAACGCTCAAGTTTAAGAGTCTTACACATATAAATTGTGAAAATACGAATTTTTTTCACTTTCGCTTCCGGGCTATTTTTCACTCAAAATCCATAGGTGTTAACATAGGAACTTTTTTGCCCATTGGGACAGGGTCGTTAACTCGATCTGAAAAGTTGTTTTCTCGTTTTAGTATCATACCATATCCACTAAAGATTGTCCTAAGCTTAAAATATGGAAGAAAAAAAACATTTACTCGTGTCGAAAAGACTTCACAACCTCAACCCTTACGAAAAGACCCTCGTGGAGGCACCCGAATGACTATGTGGAAAACCTTTGTTTCTTTCGATGTTTTTCGACGAATCTGTAACGAAACGCTCAAGTTTAAGAGTCTTACACATATAAATTGTGAAAATACGAATTTTTTCACTTTCGCTTCCGGGCCATTTTTCACTCAAAATCCATAGGTGTTAACATAGGAACTTTTTTGCCCATTGGGACAGGGTCGTTAACTCGATCTGAAAAGTTGTTTTCTCGTTTTAGTATCATACCATATCCACTAAAGATTGTCCTAAGCTTAAAATATGGAAGAAAAAAAACATTTACTCGTGTCGAAAAGACTTCACAACCTCAACCCTTACGAAAAGACCCTCGTGGAGGCACCCGAATGACTATGTGGAAAACCTTTGTTTCTTTCGATGTTTTTCGACGAATCTGTAAGGAAACGCTCAAGTTTAAGAGTCTTACACATATAAATTGTGAAAATACGAATTTTTTTCACTTTCGCTTCCGGGCTATTTTTCACTCAAAATCCATAGGTGTTAACATAGGAACTTTTTTGCCCATTGGGACAGGGTCGTTAACTCGATCTGAAAAGTTGTTTTCTCATTTTAGTATCATACCATATCCACTAAAGATTGTCCTAAGCTTAAAATATGGAAAAAAAAAAACATTTACTCGTGTCGAAAAGACTTCACAACCTCAACCCTTACGAAAAGACCCTCGTGGAGGCACCCGAATGACTATGTGGAAAACCTTTGTTTCTTTCGATGTTTTTCGATGAATCTGTAAGGAAACGCTCAAGTTTAAGAGTCTTACACATATAAATTGTGAAAATACGAATTTTTTTCACTTTCGCTTCCGGGCTATTTTTCACTCAAAATCCATAGGTGTTAACATAGGAACTTTTTTGCCCATTGGGACAGGGTCGTTAACTCGATCTGAAAAGTTGTTTTCTCGTTTTAGTATCATACCATATCCACTAAAGATTGTCCTAAGCTTAAAATATGGAAGAAAAAAAACATTTACTCGTGTCGAAAAGACTTCACAACCTCAACCCTTACGAAAAGACCCTCGTGGAGGCACCCGAATGACTATGTGGAAAACCTTTGTTTCTTTCGATGTTTTTCGACGAATCTGTAAGGAAACGCTCAAGTTTAAGAGTCTTACACATATAAATTGTGAAAATACGAATTTTTTTCACTTTCGCTTCCGGGCTATTTTTAACTCAAAATCCATAGGTGTTAACATAGGAACTTTTTTGCCCATTGGGACAGGGTCGTTAACTCGATCTGAAAAGTTGTTTTCTCGTTTTAGTATCATACCATATCCACTAAAGATTGTCCTAAGCTTAAAATATGGAAGAAAAAAAACATTTACTCGTGTCGAAAAGACTTCACAACCTCAACCCTTACGAAAAGACCCTCGTGGAGGCACCCGAATGACTATGTGGAAAACCTTTGTTTCTTTCGATGTTTTTCGACGAATCTGTAAGGAAACGCTCAAGTTTAAGAGTCTTACACATATAAATTGTGAAAATACGAATTTTTTTCACTTTCGCTTCCGGGCTATTTTTCACTCAAAATCCATAGGTGTTAACATAGGAACTTTTTTGCCCATTGGGACAGGGTCGTTAACTCGATCTGAAAAGTTGTTTTCTCGTTTTAGTATCATACCATATCCACTAAAGATTGTCCTAAGCTTAAAATATGGAAGAAAAAAAACATTTACTCGTGTCGAAAAGACTTCACAACCTCAACCCTTACGAAAAGACCCTCGTGGAGGCACCCGAATGACTATGTGGAAAACCTTTGTTTCGTTCGATGTTTTTCGACGAATCTGTAAGGAAACGCTCAAGTTTAAGAGTCTTACACATATAAATGGTGAAAATACGAATTTTTTCACTTTCGCTTCCGGGCCATTTTTCACTCAAAATCCATAGGTGTTAACATAGGAACTTTTTGGCCCATTGGGACAGGATCGTTAACTCGATCTGAAAAGTTGTTTTCTCGTTTTAGTATCATACCATATCCACTAAAGATTGTCCTAAGCTTAAAATATGGAAGAAAAAAAACATTTACTCGTGTCGAAAAGACTTCACAACCTCAACCCTTACGAAAAGACCCTCGTGGAGGCACCCGAATGACTATGTGGAAAACCTTTGTTTCTTTCGATGTTTTTCGACGAATCTGTAACGAAACGCTCAAGTTTAAGAGTCTTACACATATAAATTGTGAAAATACGAATTTTTTTCACTTTCGCTTCCGGGCTATTTTTCACTCAAAATCCATAGGTGTTAACATAGGAACTTTTTTGCCCATTGGGACAGGGTCGTTAACTCGATCTGAAAAGTTGTTTTCTCGTTTTAGTATCATACCATATCCACTAAAGATTGTCCTAAGCTTAAAATATGGAAAAAAAAAAACATTTACTCGTGTCGAAAAGACTTCACAACCTCAACCCTTACGAAAAGACCCTCGTGGAGGCACCCGAATGACTATGTGGAAAACCTTTGTTTCTTTCGATGTTTTTCGATGAATCTGTAAGGAAACGCTCAAGTTTAAGAGTCTTACACATATAAATTGTGAAAATACGAATTTTTTTCACTTTCGCTTCCGGGCTATTTTTCACTCAAAATCCATAGGTGTTAACATAGGAACTTTTTTGCCCATTGGGACAGGGTCGTTAACTCGATCTGAAAAGTTGTTTTCTCGTTTTAGTATCATACCATATCCACTAAAGATTGTCCTAAGCTTAAAATATGGAAGAAAAAAAACATTTACTCGTGTCGAAAAGACTTCACAACCTCAACCCTTACGAAAAGACCCTCGTGGAGGCACCCGAATGACTATGTGGAAAACCTTTGTTTCTTTCGATGTTTTTCGACGAATCTGTAAGGAAACGCTCAAGTTTAAGAGTCTTACACATATAAATTGTGAAAATACGAATTTTTTTCACTTTCGCTTCCGGGCTATTTTTAACTCAAAATCCATAGGTGTTAACATAGGAACTTTTTTGCCCATTGGGACAGGGTCGTTAACTCGATCTGAAAAGTTGTTTTCTCGTTTTAGTATCATACCATATCCACTAAAGATTGTCCTAAGCTTAAAATATGGAAAAAAAAAAACATTTACTCGTGTCGAAAAGACTTCACAACCTCAACCCTTACGAAAAGACCCTCGTGGAGGCACCCGAATGACTATGTGGAAAACCTTTGTTTCTTTCGATGTTTTTCGACGAATCTGTAAGGAAACGCTCAAGTTTAAGAGTCTTACACATATAAATTGTGAAAATACGAATTTTTTTCACTTTCGCTTCCGGGCTATTTTTCACTCAAAATCCATAGGTGTTAACATAGGAACTTTTTTGCCCATTGGGACAGGGTCGTTAACTCGATCTGAAAAGTTGTTTTCTCGTTTTAGTATCATACCATATCCACTAAAGATTGTCCTAAGCTTAAAATATGGAAGAAAAAAAACATTTACTCGTGTCGAAAAGACTTCACAACCTCAACCCTTACGAAAAGACCCTCGTGGAGGCACCCGAATGACTATGTGGAAAACCTTTGTTTCTTTCGATGTTTTTCGACGAATCTGTAACGAAACGCTCAAGTTTAAGAGTCTTACACATATAAATTGTGAAAATACGAATTTTTTCACTTTCGCTTCCGGGCCATTTTTCACTCAAAATCCATATGTGTTAACATAGGAACTTTTTTGCCCATTGGGACAGGGTCGTTAACTCGATCTGAAAAGTTGTTTTCTCGTTTTAGTATCATACCATATCCACTAAAGATTTTCCTAAGCTTAAAATATGGAAGAAAAAAAACATTTACTCGTGTCGAAAAGACTTCACAACCTCAACCCTTACGAAAAGACCCTCGTGGAGGCACCCGAATGACTATGTGGAAAACCTTTGTTTCTTTCGATGTTTTTCGATGAATCTGTAAGGAAACGCTCAAGTTTAAGAGTCTTACACATATAAATTGTGAAAATACGAATTTTTTTCACTTTCGCTTCCGGGCTATTTTTCACTCAAAATCCATAGGTGTTAACATAGGAACTTTTTTGCCCATTGGGACAGGGTCGTTAACTCGATCTGAAAAGTTGTTTTCTCGTTTTAGTATCATACCATATCCACTAAAGATTGTCCTAAGCTTAAAATATGGAAGAAAAAAAACATTTACTCGTGTCGAAAAGACTTCACAACCTCAACCCTTACGAAAAGACCCTCGTGGAGGCACCCGAATGACTATGTGGAAAACCTTTGTTTCTTTCGATGTTTTTCGACGAATCTGTAAGGAAACGCTCAAGTTTAAGAGTCTTACACATATAAATTGTGAAAATACGAATTTTTTTCACTTTCGCTTCCGGGCTATTTTTCACTCAAAATCCATAGGTGTTAACATAGGAACTTTTTTGCCCATTGGGACAGGGTCGTTAACTCGATCTGAAAAGTTGTTTTCTCGTTTTAGTATCATACCATATCCACTAAAGATTGTCCTAAGCTTAAAATATGGAAGAAAAAAAACATTTACTCGTGTCGAAAAGACTTCACAACCTCAACCCTTACGAAAAGACCCTCGTGGAGGCACCCGAATGACTATGTGGAAAACCTTTGTTTCTTTCGATGTTTTTCGACGAATCTGTAAGGAAACGCTCAAGTTTAAGAGTCTTACACATATAAATGGTGAAAATACGAATTTTTTCACTTTCGCTTCCGGGCCATTTTTCACTCAAAATCCATAGGTGTTAACATAGGAACTTTTTGGCCCATTGGGACAGGATCGTTAACTCGATCTGAAAAGTTGTTTTCTCGTTTTAGTATCATACCATATCCACTAAAGATTGTCCTAAGCTTAAAATATGGAAGAAAAAAAACATTTACTCGTGTCGAAAAGACTTCACAACCTCAACCCTTACGAAAAGACCCTCGTGGAGGCACCCGAATGACTATGTGGAAAACCTTTGTTTCTTTCGATGTTTTTCGACGAATCTGTAACGAAACGCTCAAGTTTAAGAGTCTTACACATATAAATTGTGAAAATACGAATTTTTTTCACTTTCGCTTCCGGGCTATTTTTCACTCAAAATCCATAGGTGTTAACATAGGAACTTTTTTGCCCATTGGGACAGGGTCGTTAACTCGATCTGAAAAGTTGTTTTCTCGTTTTAGTATCATACCATATCCACTAAAGATTGTCCTAAGCTTAAAATATGGAAAAAAAAAAACATTTACTCGTGTCGAAAAGACTTCACAACCTCAACCCTTACGAAAAGACCCTCGTGGAGGCACCCGAATGACTATGTGGAAAACCTTTGTTTCTTTCGATGTTTTTCGATGAATCTGTAAGGAAACGCTCAAGTTTAAGAGTCTTACACATATAAATTGTGAAAATACGAATTTTTTTCACTTTCGCTTCCGGGCTATTTTTCACTCAAAATCCATAGGTGTTAACATAGGAACTTTTTTGCCCATTGGGACAGGGTCGTTAACTCGATCTGAAAAGTTGTTTTCTCGTTTTAGTATCATACCATATCCACTAAAGATTGTCCTAAGCTTAAAATATGGAAGAAAAAAAACATTTACTCGTGTCGAAAAGACTTCACAACCTCAACCCTTACGAAAAGACCCTCGTGGAGGCACCCGAATGACTATGTGGAAAACCTTTGTTTCTTTCGATGTTTTTCGACGAATCTGTAAGGAAACGCTCAAGTTTAAGAGTCTTACACATATAAATTGTGAAAATACGAATTTTTTTCACTTTCGCTTCCGGGCTATTTTTAACTCAAAATCCATAGGTGTTAACATAGGAACTTTTTTGCCCATTGGGACAGGGTCGTTAACTCGATCTGAAAAGTTGTTTTCTCGTTTTAGTATCATACCATATCCACTAAAGATTGTCCTAAGCTTAAAATATGGAAAAAAAAAAACATTTACTCGTGTCGAAAAGACTTCACAACCTCAACCCTTACGAAAAGACCCTCGTGGAGGCACCCGAATGACTATGTGGAAAACCTTTGTTTCTTTCGATGTTTTTCGACGAATCTGTAAGGAAACGCTCAAGTTTAAGAGTCTTACACATATAAATTGTGAAAATACGAATTTTTTTCACTTTCGCTTCCGGGCTATTTTTCACTCAAAATCCATAGGTGTTAACATAGGAACTTTTTTGCCCATTGGGACAGGGTCGTTAACTCGATCTGAAAAGTTGTTTTCTCGTTTTAGTATCATACCATATCCACTAAAGATTGTCCTAAGCTTAAAATATGGAAGAAAAAAAACATTTACTCGTGTCGAAAAGACTTCACAACCTCAACCCTTACGAAAAGACCCTCGTGGAGGCACCCGAATGACTATGTGGAAAACCTTTGTTTCTTTCGATGTTTTTCGACGAATCTGTAACGAAACGCTCAAGTTTAAGAGTCTTACACATATAAATTGTGAAAATACGAATTTTTTCACTTTCGCTTCCGGGCCATTTTTCACTCAAAATCCATATGTGTTAACATAGGAACTTTTTTGCCCATTGGGACAGGGTCGTTAACTCGATCTGAAAAGTTGTTTTCTCGTTTTAGTATCATACCATATCCACTAAAGATTGTCCTAAGCTTAAAATATGGAAGAAAAAAAACATTTACTCGTGTCGAAAAGACTTCACAACCTCAACCCTTACGAAAAGACCCTCGTGGAGGCACCCGAATGACTATGTGGAAAACCTTTGTTTCTTTCGATGTTTTTCGACGAATCTGTAAGGAAACGCTCAAGTTTAAGAGTCTTACACATATAAATGGTGAAAATACGAATTTTTTCACTTTCGCTTCCGGGCCATTTTTCACTCAAAATCCATAGGTGTTAACATAGGAACTTTTTGGCCCATTGGGACAGGATCGTTAACTCGATCTGAAAAGTTGTTTTCTCGTTTTAGTATCATACCATATCCACTAAAGATTGTCCTAAGCTTAAAATATGGAAGAAAAAAAACATTTACTCGTGTCGAAAAGACTTCACAACCTCAACCCTTACGAAAAGACCCTCGTGGAGGCACCCGAATGACTATGTGGAAAACCTTTGTTTCTTTCGATGTTTTTCGACGAATCTGTAACGAAACGCTCAAGTTTAAGAGTCTTACACATATAAATTGTGATAATACGAATTTTTTTCACTTTCGCTTCCGGGCTATTTTTCACTCAAAATCCATAGGTGTTAACATAGGAACTTTTTTGCCCATTGGGACAGGGTCGTTAACTCGATCTGAAAAGTTGTTTTCTCGTTTTAGTATCATACCATATCCACTAAAGATTGTCCTAAGCTTAAAATATGGAAAAAAAAAACATTTACTCGTGTCGAAAAGACTTCACAACCTCAACCCTTACGAAAAGACCCTCGTGGAGGCACCCGAATGACTATGTGGAAAACCTTTGTTTCTTTCGATGTTTTTCGATGAATCTGTAAGGAAACGCTCAAGTTTAAGAGTCTTACACATATAAATTGTGAAAATACGAATTTTTTTCACTTTCGCTTCCGGGCTATTTTTCACTCAAAATCCATAGGTGTTAACATAGGAACTTTTTTGCCCATTGGGACAGGGTCGTTAACTCGATCTGAAAAGTTGTTTTCTCGTTTTAGTATCATACCATATCCACTAAAGATTGTCCTAAGCTTAAAATATGGAAGAAAAAAAACATTTACTCGTGTCGAAAAGACTTCACAACCTCAACCCTTACGAAAAGACCCTCGTGGAGGCACCCGAATGACTATGTGGAAAACCTTTGTTTCTTTCGATGTTTTTCGACGAATCTGTAAGGAAACGCTCAAGTTTAAGAGTCTTACACATATAAATTGTGAAAATACGAATTTTTTTCACTTTCGCTTCCGGGCTATTTTTAACTCAAAATCCATAGGTGTTAACATAGGAACTTTTTTGCCCATTGGGACAGGGTCGTTAACTCGATCTGAAAAGTTGTTTTCTCGTTTTAGTATCATACCATATCCACTAAAGATTGTCCTAAGCTTAAAATATGGAAGAAAAAAAACATTTACTCGTGTCGAAAAGACTTCACAACCTCAACCCTTACGAAAAGACCCTCGTGGAGGCACCCGAATGACTATGTGGAAAACCTTTGTTTCTTTCGATGTTTTTCGACGAATCTGTAAGGAAACGCTCAAGTTTAAGAGTCTTACACATATAAATTGTGAAAATACAAATTTTTTTCACTTTCGCTTCCGGGCTATTTTTCACTCAAAATCCATAGGTGTTAACATAGGAACTTTTTTGCCCATTGGGACAGGGTCGTTAACTCGATCTGAAAAGTTGTTTTCTCGTTTTAGTATCATACCATATCCACTAAAGATTGTCCTAAGCTTAAAATATGGAAGAAAAAAAACATTTACTCGTGTCGAAAAGACTTCACAACCTCAACCCTTACGAAAAGACCCTCGTGGAGGCACCCGAATGACTATGTGGAAAACCTTTGTTTCTTTCGATGTTTTTCGACGAATCTGTAACGAAACGCTCAAGTTTAAGAGTCTTACACATATAAATTGTGAAAATACGAATTTTTTCACTTTCGCTTCCGGGCCATTTTTCACTCAAAATCCATAGGTGTTAACATAGGAACTTTTTTGCCCATTGGGACAGGGTCGTTAACTCGATCTGAAAAGTTGTTTTCTCGTTTTAGTATCATACCATATCCACTAAAGATTGTCCTAAGCTTAAAATATGGAAGAAAAAAAACATTTACTCGTGTCGAAAAGACCCTCGTGGAGGCACCCGAATGACTATGTGGAAAACCTTTGTTTCTTTCGATGTTTTTCGACGAATCTGTAAGGAAACGCTCAAGTTTAAGAGTCTTACACATATAAATGGTGAAAATACGAATTTTTTCACTTTCGCTTCCGGGCCATTTTTCACTCAAAATCCATAGGTGTTAACATAGGAACTTTTTGGCCCATTGGGACAGGATCGTTAACTCGATCTGAAAAGTTGTTTTCTCGTTTTAGTATCATACCATATCCACTAAAGATTGTCCTAAGCTTAAAATATGGAAGAAAAAAAACATTTACTCGTGTCGAAAAGACTTCACAACCTCAACCCTTACGAAAAGACCCTCGTGGAGGCACCCGAATGACTATGTGGAAAACCTTTGTTTCTTTCGATGTTTTTCGACGAATCTGTAACGAAACGCTCAAGTTTAAGAGTCTTACACATATAAATTGTGAAAATACGAATTTTTTCACTTTCGCTTCCGGGCCATTTTTCACTCAAAATCCATAGGTGTTAACATAGGAACTTTTTTGCCCATTGGGACAGGGTCGTTAACTCGATCTGAAAAGTTGTTTTCTCGTTTTAGTATCATACCATATCCACTAAAGATTGTCCTAAGCTTAAAATATGGAAGAAAAAAAACATTTACTCGTGTCGAAAAGACTTCACAACCTCAACCCTTACGAAAAGACCCTCGTGGAGGCACCCGAATGACTATGTGGAAAACCTTTGTTTCTTTCGATGTTTTTCGACGAATCTGTAAGGAAACGCTCAAGTTTAAGAGTCTTACACATATAAATGGTGAAAATACGAATTTTTTCACTTTCGCTTCCGGGCCATTTTTCACTCAAAATCCATAGGTGTTAACATAGGAACTTTTTGGCCCATTGGGACAGGATCGTTAACTCGATCTGAAAAGTTGTTTTCTCGTTTTAGTATCATACCATATCCACTAAAGATTGTCCTAAGCTTAAAATATGGAAGAAAAAAAACATTTACTCGTGTCGAAAAGACTTCACAACCTCAACCCTTACGAAAAGACCCTCGTGGAGGCACCCGAATGACTATGTGGAAAACCTTTGTTTCTTTCGATGTTTTTCGACGAATCTGTAACGAAACGCTCAAGTTTAAGAGTCTTACACATATAAATTGTGAAAATACGAATTTTTTTCACTTTCGCTTCCGGGCTATTTTTCACTCAAAATCCATAGGTGTTAACATAGGAACTTTTTTGCCCATTGGGACAGGGTCGTTAACTCGATCTGAAAAGTTGTTTTCTCGTTTTAGTATCATACCATATCCACTAAAGATTGTCCTAAGCTTAAAATATGGAAGAAAAAAAACATTTACTCGTGTCGAAAAGACTTCACAACCTCAACCCTTACGAAAAGACCCTCGTGGAGGCACCCGAATGACTATGTGGAAAACCTTTGTTTCTTTCGATGTTTTTCGACGAATCTGTAAGGAAACGCTCAAGTTTAAGAGTCTTACACATATAAATGGTGAAAATACGAATTTTTTACACTTTCGCTTCCGGGCCATTTTTCACTCAAAATCCATAGGTGTTAACATAGGAACTTTTTGGCCCATTGGGACAGGATCGTTAACTCGATCTGAAAAGTTGTTTACTCATTTTAGTATCATACCATATCCACTAAAGATTGTCCTAAGCTTAAAATATGGAAGAAAAAAAACATTTACTCGTGTCGAAAAGACTTCACAACCTCAACCCTTACGAAAAGACCCTCGTGGAGGCACCCGAATGACTATGTGGAAAACCTTTGTTTCTTTCGATGTTTTTCGACGAATCTGTAAGGAAACGCTCAAGTTTAAGAGTCTTACACATATAAATTGTGAAAATACGAATTTTTTTCACTCTCGCTTCCGGGCTATTTTTCACTCAAAATCCATAGGTGTTAACATAGGAACTTTTTTGCCCATTGGGACAGGGTCGTTAACTCGATCTGAAAAGTTGTTTTCTCGTTTTAGTATCATACCATATCCACTAAAGATTGTCCTAAGCTTAAAATATGGAAGAAAAAAAACATTTACTCGTGTCGAAAAGACTTCACAACCTCAACCCTTACGAAAAGACCCTCGTGGAGGCACCCGAATGACTATGTGGAAAACCTTTGTTTCTTTCGATGTTTTTCGACGAATCTGTAACGAAACGCTCAAGTTTAAGAGTCTTACACATATAAATGGTGAAAATACGAATTTTTTCACTTTCGCTTCCGGGCCATTTTTCACTCAAAATCCATAGGTGTTAACATAGGAACTTTTTTGCCCATTGGGACAGGGTCGTTAACTCGATCTGAAAAGTTGTTTTCTCGTTTTAGTATCATACCATATCCACTAAAGATTGTCCTAAGCTTAAAATATGGAAGAAAAAAAACATTTACTCGTGTCGAAAAGACTTCACAACCTCAACCCTTACGAAAAGACCCTCGTGGAGGCACCCGAATGACTATGTGGAAAACCTTTGTTTCTTTCGATGTTTTTCGACGAATCTGTAAGGAAACGCTCAAGTTTAAGAGTCTTACACATATAAATTGTGAAAATACAAATTTTTTTCACTTTCGCTTCCGGGCTATTTTTCACTCAAAATCCATAGGTGTTAACATAGGAACTTTTTTGCCCATTGGGACAGGGTCGTTAACTCGATCTGAAAAGTTGTTTTCTCGTTTTAGTATCATACCATATCCACTAAAGATTGTCCTAAGCTTAAAATATGGAAGAAAAAAAACATTTACTCGTGTCGAAAAGACTTCACAACCTCAACCCTTACGAAAAGACCCTCGTGGAGGCACCCGAATGACTATGTGGAAAACCTTTGTTTCTTTCGATGTTTTTCGACGAATCTGTAACGAAACGCTCAAGTTTAAGAGTCTTACACATATAAATTGTGAAAATACGAATTTTTTCACTTTCGCTTCCGGGCCATTTTTCACTCAAAATCCATAGGTGTTAACATAGGAACTTTTTTGCCCATTGGGACAGGGTCGTTAACTCGATCTGAAAAGTTGTTTTCTCGTTTTAGTATCATACCATATCCACTAAAGATTGTCCTAAGCTTAAAATATGGAAGAAAAAAAACATTTACTCGTGTCGAAAAGACTTCACAACCTCAACCCTTACGAAAAGACCCTCGTGGAGGCACCCGAATGACTATGTGGAAAACCTTTGTTTCTTTCGATGTTTTTCGACGAATCTGTAAGGAAACGCTCAAGTTTAAGAGTCTTACACATATAAATGGTGAAAATACGAATTTTTTCACTTTCGCTTCCGGGCCATTTTTCACTCAAAATCCATAGGTGTTAACATAGGAACTTTTTGGCCCATTGGGACAGGATCGTTAACTCGATCTGAAAAGTTGTTTTCTCGTTTTAGTATCATACCATATCCACTAAAGATTGTCCTAAGCTTAAAATATGGAAGAAAAAAAACATTTACTCGTGTCGAAAAGACTTCACAACCTCAACCCTTACGAAAAGACCCTCGTGGAGGCACCCGAATGACTATGTGGAAAACCTTTGTTTCTTTCGATGTTTTTCGACGAATCTGTAACGAAACGCTCAAGTTTAAGAGTCTTACACACATAAATTGTGAAAATACGAATTTTTTCACTTTCGCTTCCGGGCCATTTTTCACTCAAAATCCATAGGTGTTAACATAGGAACTTTTTTGCCCATTGGGACAGGGTCGTTAACTCGATCTGAAAAGTTGTTTTCTCGTTTTAGTATCATACCATATCCACTAAAGATTGTCCTAAGCTTAAAATATGGAAGAAAAAAAACATTTACTCGTGTCGAAAAGACTTCACAACCTCAACCCTTACGAAAAGACCCTCGTGGAGGCACCCGAATGACTATGTGGAAAACCTTTGTTTCTTTCGATGTTTTTCGACGAATCTGTAAGGAAACGCTCAAGTTTAAGAGTCTTACACATATAAATGGTGAAAATACGAATTTTTTCACTTTCGCTTCCGGGCCATTTTTCACTCAAAATCCATAGGTGTTAACATAGGAACTTTTTGGCCCATTGGGACAGGATCGTTAACTCGATCTGAAAAGTTGTTTTCTCGTTTTAGTATCATACCATATCCACTAAAGATTGTCCTAAGCTTAAAATATGGAAGAAAAAAAACATTTACTCGTGTCGAAAAGACTTCACAACCTCAACCCTTACGAAAAGACCCTCGTGGAGGCACCCGAATGACTATGTGGAAAACCTTTGTTTCTTTCGATGTTTTTCGACGAATCTGTAACGAAACGCTCAAGTTTAAGAGTCTTACACATATAAATTGTGAAAATACGAATTTTTTTCACTTTCGCTTCCGGGCTATTTTTCACTCAAAATCCATAGGTGTTAACATAGGAACTTTTTTGCCCATTGGGACAGGGTCGTTAACTCGATCTGAAAAGTTGTTTTCTCGTTTTAGTATCATACCATATCCACTAAAGATTGTCCTAAGCTTAAAATATGGAAGAAAAAAAACATTTACTCGTGTCGAAAAGACTTCACAACCTCAACCCTTACGAAAAGACCCTCGTGGAGGCACCCGAATGACTATGTGGAAAACCTTTGTTTCTTTCGATGTTTTTCGACGAATCTGTAAGGAAACGCTCAAGTTTAAGAGTCTTACACATATAAATGGTGAAAATACGAATTTTTTACACTTTCGCTTCCGGGCCATTTTTCACTCAAAATCCATAGGTGTTAACATAGGAACTTTTTGGCCCATTGGGACAGGATCGTTAACTCGATCTGAAAAGTTGTTTACTCATTTTAGTATCATACCATATCCACTAAAGATTGTCCTAAGCTTAAAATATGGAAGAAAAAAAACATTTACTCGTGTCGAAAAGACTTCACAACCTCAACCCTTACGAAAAGACCCTCGTGGAGGCACCCGAATGACTATGTGGAAAACCTTTGTTTCTTTCGATGTTTTTCGACGAATCTGTAAGGAAACGCTCAAGTTTAAGAGTCTTACACATATAAATTGTGAAAATACGAATTTTTTTCACTCTCGCTTCCGGGCTATTTTTCACTCAAAATCCATAGGTGTTAACATAGGAACTTTTTTGCCCATTGGGACAGGGTCGTTAACTCGATCTGAAAAGTTGTTTTCTCGTTTTAGTATCATACCATATCCACTAAAGATTGTCCTAAGCTTAAAATATGGAAGAAAAAAAACATTTACTCGTGTCGAAAAGACTTCACAACCTCAACCCTTACGAAAAGACCCTCGTGGAGGCACCCGAATGACTATGTGGAAAACCTTTGTTTCTTTCGATGTTTTTCGACGAATCTGTAACGAAACGCTCAAGTTTAAGAGTCTTACACATATAAATGGTGAAAATACGAATTTTTTCACTTTCGCTTCCGGGCCATTTTTCACTCAAAATCCATAGGTGTTAACATAGGAACTTTTTTGCCCATTGGGACAGGGTCGTTAACTCGATCTGAAAAGTTGTTTTCTCGTTTTAGTATCATACCATATCCACTAAAGATTGTCCTAAGCTTAAAATATGGAAGAAAAAAAACATTTACTCGTGTCGAAAAGACTTCACAACCTCAACCCTTACGAAAAGACCCTCGTGGAGGCACCCGAATGACTATGTGGAAAACCTTTGTTTCTTTCGATGTTTTTCGACGAATCTGTAAGGAAACGCTCAAGTTTAAGAGTCTTACACATATAAATGGTGAAAATACGAATTTTTTACACTTTCGCTTCCGGGCCATTTTTCACTCAAAATCCATAGGTGTTAACATAGGAACTTTTTGGCCCATTGGGACAGGATCGTTAACTCGATCTGAAAAGTTGTTTTCTCGTTTTAGTATCATACCATATCCACTAAAGATTGTCCTAAGCTTAAAATATGGAAGAAAAAAAACATTTACTCGTGTCGAAAAGACTTCACAACCTCAACCCTTACGAAAAGACCCTCGTGGAGGCACCCGAATGACTATGTGGAAAACCTTTGTTTCTTTCGATGTTTTTCGACGAATCTGTAACGAAACGCTCAAGTTTAAGAGTCTTACACATATAAATTGTGAAAATACGAATTTTTTTCACTTTCGCTTCCGGGCTATTTTTCACTCAAAATCCATAGGTGTTAACATAGGAACTTTTTTGCCCATTGGGACAGGGTCGTTAACTCGATCTGAAAAGTTGTTTTCTCGTTTTAGTATCATACCATATCCACTAAAGATTGTCCTAAGCTTAAAATATGGAAGAAAAAAAACATTTACTCGTGTCGAAAAGACTTCACAACCTCAACCCTTACGAAAAGACCCTCGTGGAGGCACCCGAATGACTATGTGGAAAACCTTTGTTTCTTTCGATGTTTTTCGACGAATCTGTAAGGAAACGCTCAAGTTTAAGAGTCTTACACATATAAATGGTGAAAATACGAATTTTTTACACTTTCGCTTCCGGGCCATTTTTCACTCAAAATCCATAGGTGTTAACATAGGAACTTTTTGGCCCATTGGGACAGGATCGTTAACTCGATCTGAAAAGTTGTTTACTCATTTTAGTATCATACCATATCCACTAAAGATTGTCCTAAGCTTAAAATATGGAAGAAAAAAAACATTTACTCGTGTCGAAAAGACTTCACAACCTCAACCCTTACGAAAAGACCCTCGTGGAGGCACCCGAATGACTATGTGGAAAACCTTTGTTTCTTTCGATGTTTTTCGACGAATCTGTAAGGAAACGCTCAAGTTTAAGAGTCTTACACATATAAATTGTGAAAATACGAATTTTTTTCACTCTCGCTTCCGGGCTATTTTTCACTCAAAATCCATAGGTGTTAACATAGGAACTTTTTTGCCCATTGGGACAGGGTCGTTAACTCGATCTGAAAAGTTGTTTTCTCGTTTTAGTATCATACCATATCCACTAAAGATTGTCCTAAGCTTAAAATATGGAAGAAAAAAAACATTTACTCGTGTCGAAAAGACTTCACAACCTCAACCCTTACGAAAAGACCCTCGTGGAGGCACCCGAATGACTATGTGGAAAACCTTTGTTTCTTTCGATGTTTTTCGACGAATCTGTAACGAAACGCTCAAGTTTAAGAGTCTTACACATATAAATGGTGAAAATACGAATTTTTTCACTTTCGCTTCCGGGCCATTTTTCACTCAAAATCCATAGGTGTTAACATAGGAACTTTTTTGCCCATTGGGACAGGGTCGTTAACTCGATCTGAAAAGTTGTTTTCTCGTTTTAGTATCATACCATATCCACTAAAGATTGTCCTAAGCTTAAAATATGGAAGAAAAAAAACATTTACTCGTGTCGAAAAGACTTCACAACCTCAACCCTTACGAAAAGACCCTCGTGGAGGCACCCGAATGACTATGTGGAAAACCTTTGTTTCTTTCGATGTTTTTCGACGAATCTGTAAGGAAACGCTCAAGTTTAAGAGTCTTACACATATAAATGGTGAAAATACGAATTTTTTACACTTTCGCTTCCGGGCCATTTTTCACTCAAAATCCATAGGTGTTAACATAGGAACTTTTTGGCCCATTGGGACAGGATCGTTAACTCGATCTGAAAAGTTGTTTTCTCGTTTTAGTATCATACCATATCCACTAAAGATTGTCCTAAGCTTAAAATATGGAAGAAAAAAAACATTTACTCGTGTCGAAAAGACTTCACAACCTCAACCCTTACGAAAAGACCCTCGTGGAGGCACCCGAATGACTATGTGGAAAACCTTTGTTTCTTTCGATGTTTTTCGACGAATCTGTAACGAAACGCTCAAGTTTAAGAGTCTTACACATATAAATTGTGAAAATACGAATTTTTTTCACTTTCGCTTCCGGGCTATTTTTCACTCAAAATCCATAGGTGTTAACATAGGAACTTTTTTGCCCATTGGGACAGGGTCGTTAACTCGATCTGAAAAGTTGTTTTCTCGTTTTAGTATCATACCATATCCACTAAAGATTGTCCTAAGCTTAAAATATGGAAGAAAAAAAACATTTACTCGTGTCGAAAAGACTTCACAACCTCAACCCTTACGAAAAGACCCTCGTGGAGGCACCCGAATGACTATGTGGAAAACCTTTGTTTCTTTCGATGTTTTTCGACGAATCTGTAAGGAAACGCTCAAGTTTAAGAGTCTTACACATATAAATGGTGAAAATACGAATTTTTTACACTTTCGCTTCCGGGCCATTTTTCACTCAAAATCCATAGGTGTTAACATAGGAACTTTTTGGCCCATTGGGACAGGATCGTTAACTCGATCTGAAAAGTTGTTTTCTCGTTTTAGTATCATACCATATCCACTAAAGATTGTCCTAAGCTTAAAATATGGAAGAAAAAAAACATTTACTCGTGTCGAAAAGACTTCACAACCTCAACCCTTACGAAAAGACCCTCGTGGAGGCACCCGAATGACTATGTGGAAAACCTTTGTTTCTTTCGATGTTTTTCGACGAATCTGTAACGAAACGCTCAAGTTTAAGAGTCTTACACATATAAATTGTGAAAATACGAATTTTTTTCACTTTCGCTTCCGGGCTATTTTTCACTCAAAATCCATAGGTGTTAACATAGGAACTTTTTTGCCCATTGGGACAGGGTCATTAACTCGATCTGAAAAGTTGTTTTCTCGTTTTAGTATCATACCATATCCACTAAAGATTGTCCTAAGCTTAAAATATGGAAGAAAAAAAACATTTACTCGTGTCGAAAAGACTTCACAACCTCAACCCTTACGAAAAGACCCTCGTGGAGGCACCCGAATGACTATGTGGAAAACCTTTGTTTCTTTCGATGTTTTTCGACGAATCTGTAAGGAAACGCTCAAGTTTAAGAGTCTTACACATATAAATGGTGAAAATACGAATTTTTTACACTTTCGCTTCCGGGCCATTTTTCACTCAAAATCCATAGGTGTTAACATAGGAACTTTTTGGCCCCTTGGGACAGGATCGTTAACTCGATCTGAAAAGTTGTTTACTCATTTTAGTATCATACCATATCCACTAAAGATTGTCCTAAGCTTAAAATATGGAAGAAAAAAAACATTTACTCGTGTCGAAAAGACTTCACAACCTCAACCCTTACGAAAAGACCCTCGTGGAGGCACCCGAATGACTATGTGGAAAACCTTTGTTTCTTTCGATGTTTTTCGACGAATCTGTAACGAAACGCTCAAGTTTAAGAGTCTTACACATATAAATTGTGAAAATACGAATTTTTTTCACTTTCGCTTCCGGGCTATTTTTCACTCAAAATCCATAGGTGTTAACATAGGAACTTTTTTGCCCATTGGGACAGGGTCGTTAACTCGATCTGAAAAGTTGTTTTCTCGTTTTAGTATCATACCATATCCACTAAAGATTGTCCTAAGCTTAAAATATGGAAGAAAAAAAACATTTACTCGTGTCGAAAAGACTTCACAACCTCAACCCTTACGAAAAGACCCTCGTGGAGGCACCCGAATGACTATGTGGAAAACCTTTGTTTCTTTCGATGTTTTTCGACGAATCTGTAAGGAAACGCTCAAGTTTAAGAGTCTTACACATATAAATGGTGAAAATACGAATTTTTTCACTTTCGCTTCCGGGCCATTTTTCACTCAAAATCCATAGGTGTTAACATAGGAACTTTTTGGCCCATTGGGACAGGATCGTTAACTCGATCTGAAAAGTTGTTTTCTCGTTTTAGTATCATACCATATCCACTAAAGATTGTCCTAAGCTTAAAATATGGAAGAAAAAAAACATTTACTCGTGTCGAAAAGACTTCACAACCTCAACCCTTACGAAAAGACCCTCGTGGAGGCACCCGAATGACTATGTGGAAAACCTTTGTTTCTTTCGATGTTTTTCGACGAATCTGTAACGAAATGCTCAAGTTTAAGAGTCTTACACATATAAATTGTGAAAATACGAATTTTTTTCACTTTCGCTTCCGGGCTATTTTTCACTCAAAATCCATAGGTGTTAACATAGGAACTTTTTTGCCCATTGGGACAGGGTCGTTAACTCGATCTGAAAAGTTGTTTTCTCGTTTTAGTATCATACCATATCCACTAAAGATTGTCCTAAGCTTAAAATATGGAAGAAAAAAAACATTTACTCGTGTCGAAAAGACTTCACAACCTCAACCCTTACGAAAAGACCCTCGTGGAGGCACCCGAATGACTATGTGGAAAACCTTTGTTTCTTTCGATGTTTTTCGACGAATCTGTAACGAAACGCTCAAGTTTAAGAGTCTTACACATATAAATTGTGAAAATACGAATTTTTTTCACTTTCGCTTCCGGGCTATTTTTCACTCAAAATCCATAGGTGTTAACATAGGAACTTTTTTGCCCATTGGGACAGGGTCATTAACTCGATCTGAAAAGTTGTTTTCTCGTTTTAGTATCATACCATATCCACTAAAGATTGTCCTAAGCTTAAAATATGGAAGAAAAAAAACATTTACTCGTGTCGAAAAGACTTCACAACCTCAACCCTTACGAAAAGACCCTCGTGGAGGCACCCGAATGACTATGTGGAAAACCTTTGTTTCTTTCGATGTTTTTCGACGAATCTGTAAGGAAACGCTCAAGTTTAAGAGTCTTACACATATAAATGGTGAAAATACGAATTTTTTACACTTTCGCTTCCGGGCCATTTTTCACTCAAAATCCATAGGTGTTAACATAGGAACTTTTTGGCCCCTTGGGACAGGATCGTTAACTCGATCTGAAAAGTTGTTTACTCATTTTAGTATCATACCATATCCACTAAAGATTGTCCTAAGCTTAAAATATGGAAGAAAAAAAACATTTACTCGTGTCGAAAAGACTTCACAACCTCAACCCTTACGAAAAGACCCTCGTGGAGGCACCCGAATGACTATGTGGAAAACCTTTGTTTCTTTCGATGTTTTTCGACGAATCTGTAACGAAACGCTCAAGTTTAAGAGTCTTACACATATAAATTGTGAAAATACGAATTTTTTTCACTTTCGCTTCCGGGCTATTTTTCACTCAAAATCCATAGGTGTTAACATAGGAACTTTTTTGCCCATTGGGACAGGGTCGTTAACTCGATCTGAAAAGTTGTTTTCTCGTTTTAGTATCATACCATATCCACTAAAGATTGTCCTAAGCTTAAAATATGGAAGAAAAAAAACATTTACTCGTGTCGAAAAGACTTCACAACCTCAACCCTTACGAAAAGACCCTCGTGGAGGCACCCGAATGACTATGTGGAAAACCTTTGTTTCTTTCGATGTTTTTCGACGAATCTGTAAGGAAACGCTCAAGTTTAAGAGTCTTACACATATAAATGGTGAAAATACGAATTTTTTCACTTTCGCTTCCGGGCCATTTTTCACTCAAAATCCATAGGTGTTAACATAGGAACTTTTTGGCCCATTGGGACAGGATCGTTAACTCGATCTGAAAAGTTGTTTTCTCGTTTTAGTATCATACCATATCCACTAAAGATTGTCCTAAGCTTAAAATATGGAAGAAAAAAAACATTTACTCGTGTCGAAAAGACTTCACAACCTCAACCCTTACGAAAAGACCCTCGTGGAGGCACCCGAATGACTATGTGGAAAACCTTTGTTTCTTTCGATGTTTTTCGACGAATCTGTAACGAAATGCTCAAGTTTAAGAGTCTTACACATATAAATTGTGAAAATACGAATTTTTTTCACTTTCGCTTCCGGGCTATTTTTCACTCAAAATCCATAGGTGTTAACATAGGAACTTTTTTGCCCATTGGGACAGGGTCGTTAACTCGATCTGAAAAGTTGTTTTCTCGTTTTAGTATCATACCATATCCACTAAAGATTGTCCTAAGCTTAAAATATGGAAGAAAAAAAACATTTACTCGTGTCGAAAAGACTTCACAACCTCAACCCTTACGAAAAGACCCTCGTGGAGGCACCCGAATGACTATGTGGAAAACCTTTGTTTCTTTCGATGTTTTTCGACGAATCTGTAAGGAAACGCTCAAGTTTAAGAGTCTTACACATATAAATGGTGAAAATACGAATTTTTTACACTTTCGCTTCCGGGCCATTTTTCACTCAAAATCCATAGGTGTTAACATAGGAACTTTTTGGCCCATTGGGACAGGATCGTTAACTCGATCTGAAAAGTTGTTTACTCATTTTAGTATCATACCATATCCACTAAAGATTGTCCTAAGCTTAAAATATGGAAGAAAAAAAACATTTACTCGTGTCGAAAAGACTTCACAACCTCAACCCTTACGAAAAGACCCTCGTGGAGGCACCCGAATGACTATGTGGAAAACCTTTGTTTCTTTCGATGTTTTTCGACGAATCTGTAAGGAAACGCTCAAGTTTAAGAGTCTTACACATATAAATTGTGAAAATACGAATTTTTTTCACTTTCGCTTCTGGGCTATTTTTCACTCAAAATCCATAGGTGTTAACATAGGAACTTTTTTGCCCATTGGGACAGGGTCGTTAACTCGATCTGAAAAGTTGTTTTCTCGTTTTAGTATCATACCATATCCACTAAAGATTGTCCTAAGCTTAAAATATGGAAAAAAAAAAACATTTACTCGTGTCGAAAAGACTTCACAACCTCAACCCTTACGAAAAGACCCTCGTGGAGGCACCCGAATGACTATGTGGAAAACCTTTGTTTCTTTCGATGTTTTTCGATGAATCTGTAAGGAAACGCTCAAGTTTAAGAGTCTTACACATATAAATTGTGAAAATACGAATTTTTTTCACTTTCGCTTCCGGGCTATTTTTCACTCAAAATCCATAGGTGTTAACATAGGAACTTTTTTGCCCATTGGGACAGGGTCGTTAACTCGATCTGAAAAGTTGTTTTCTCGTTTTAGTATCATACCATATCCACTAAAGATTGTCCTAAGCTTAAAATATGGAAGAAAAAAAACATTTACTCGTGTCGAAAAGACTTCACAACCTCAACCCTTACGAAAAGACCCTCGTGGAGGCACCCGAATGACTATGTGGAAAACCTTTGTTTCTTTCGATGTTTTTCGACGAATCTGTAACGAAACGCTCAAGTTTAAGAGTCTTACACATATAAATTGTGAAAATACGAATTTTTTCACTTTCGCTTCCGGGCCATTTTTCACTAAAAATCCATAGGTGTTAACATAGGAACTTTTTTGCCCATTGGGACAGGGTCGTTAACTCGATCTGAAAAGTTGTTTTCTCGTTTTAGTATCATACCATATCCACTAAAGATTGTCCTAAGCTTAAAATATGGAAGAAAAAAAACATTTACTCGTGTCGAAAAGACTTCACAACCTCAACCCTTACGAAAAGACCCTCGTGGAGGCACCCGAATGACTATGTGGAAAACCTTTGTTTCTTTCGATGTTTTTCGACGAATCTGTAAGGAAACGCTCAAGTTTAAGAGTCTTACACATATAAATGGTGAAAATACGAATTTTTTACACTTTCGCTTCCGGGCCATTTTTCACTCAAAATCCATAGGTGTTAACATAGGAACTTTTTGGCCCATTGGGACAGGATCGTTAACTCGATCTGAAAAGTTGTTTTCTCGTTTTAGTATCATACCATATCCACTAAAGATTGTCCTAAGCTTAAAATATGGAAGAAAAAAAACATTTACTCGTGTCGAAAAGACTTCACAACCTCAACCCTTACGAAAAGACCCTCGTGGAGGCACCCGAATGACTATGTGGAAAACCTTTGTTTCTTTCGATGTTTTTCGACGAATCTGTAACGAAATGCTCAAGTTTAAGAGTCTTACACATATAAATTGTGAAAATACGAATTTTTTTCACTTTCGCTTCCGGGCTATTTTTCACTCAAAATCCATAGGTGTTAACATAGGAACTTTTTTGCCCATTGGGACAGGGTCGTTAACTCGATCTGAAAAGTTGTTTTCTCGTTTTAGTATCATACCATATCCACTAAAGATTGTCCTAAGCTTAAAATATGGAAGAAAAAAAACATTTACTCGTGTCGAAAAGACTTCACAACCTCAACCCTTACGAAAAGACCCTCGTGGAGGCACCCGAATGACTATGTGGAAAACCTTTGTTTCTTTCGATGTTTTTCGACGAATCTGTAAGGAAACGCTCAAGTTTAAGAGTCTTACACATATAAATGGTGAAAATACGAATTTTTTACACTTTCGCTTCCGGGCCATTTTTCACTCAAAATCCATAGGTGTTAACATAGGAACTTTTTGGCCCATTGGGACAGGATCGTTAACTCGATCTGAAAAGTTGTTTACTCATTTTAGTATCATACCATATCCACTAAAGATTGTCCTAAGCTTAAAATATGGAAGAAAAAAAACATTTACTCGTGTCGAAAAGACTTCACAACCTCAACCCTTACGAAAAGACCCTCGTGGAGGCACCCGAATGACTATGTGGAAAACCTTTGTTTCTTTCGATGTTTTTCGACGAATCTGTAAGGAAACGCTCAAGTTTAAGAGTCTTACACATATAAATTGTGAAAATACGAATTTTTTTCACTTTCGCTTCTGGGCTATTTTTCACTCAAAATCCATAGGTGTTAACATAGGAACTTTTTTGCCCATTGGGACAGGGTCGTTAACTCGATCTGAAAAGTTGTTTTCTCGTTTTAGTATCATACCATATCCACTAAAGATTGTCCTAAGCTTAAAATATGGAAAAAAAAAAACATTTACTCGTGTCGAAAAGACTTCACAACCTCAACCCTTACGAAAAGACCCTCGTGGAGGCACCCGAATGACTATGTGGAAAACCTTTGTTTCTTTCGATGTTTTTCGATGAATCTGTAAGGAAACGCTCAAGTTTAAGAGTCTTACACATATAAATTGTGAAAATACGAATTTTTTTCACTTTCGCTTCCGGGCTATTTTTCACTCAAAATCCATAGGTGTTAACATAGGAACTTTTTTGCCCATTGGGACAGGGTCGTTAACTCGATCTGAAAAGTTGTTTTCTCGTTTTAGTATCATACCATATCCACTAAAGATTGTCCTAAGCTTAAAATATGGAAGAAAAAAAACATTTACTCGTGTCGAAAAGACTTCACAACCTCAACCCTTATGAAAAGACCCTCGTGGAGGCACCCGAATGACTATGTGGAAAACCTTTGTTTCTTTCGATGTTTTTCGACGAATCTGTAACGAAACGCTCAAGTTTAAGAGTCTTACACATATAAATTGTGAAAATACGAATTTTTTCACTTTCGCTTCCGGGCCATTTTTCACTAAAAATCCATAGGTGTTAACATAGGAACTTTTTTGCCCATTGGGACAGGGTCGTTAACTCGATCTGAAAAGTTGTTTTCTCGTTTTAGTATCATACCATATCCACTAAAGATTGTCCTAAGCTTAAAATATGGAAGAAAAAAAACATTTACTCGTGTCGAAAAGACTTCACAACCTCAACCCTTACGAAAAGACCCTCGTGGAGGCACCCGAATGACTATGTGGAAAACCTTTGTTTCTTTCGATGTTTTTCGACGAATCTGTAAGGAAACGCTCAAGTTTAAGAGTCTTACACATATAAATGGTGAAAATACGAATTTTTTACACTTTCGCTTCCGGGCCATTTTTCACTCAAAATCCATAGGTGTTAACATAGGAACTTTTTGGCCCATTGGGACAGGATCGTTAACTCGATCTGAAAAGTTGTTTTCTCGTTTTAGTATCATACCATATCCACTAAAGATTGTCCTAAGCTTAAAATATGGAAGAAAAAAAACATTTACTCGTGTCGAAAAGACTTCACAACCTCAACCCTTACGAAAAGACCCTCGTGGAGGCACCCGAATGACTATGTGGAAAACCTTTGTTTCTTTCGATGTTTTTCGACGAATCTGTAAGGAAACGCTCAAGTTTAAGAGTCTTACACATATAAATGGTGAAAATACGAATTTTTTACACTTTCGCTTCCGGGCCATTTTTCACTCAAAATCCATAGGTGTTAACATAGGAACTTTTTGGCCCATTGGGACAGGATCGTTAACTCGATCTGAAAAGTTGTTTACTCATTTTAGTATCATACCATATCCACTAAAGATTGTCCTAAGCTTAAAATATGGAAGAAAAAAAACATTTACTCGTGTCGAAAAGACTTCACAACCTCAACCCTTACGAAAAGACCCTCGTGGAGGCACCCGAATGACTATGTGGAAAACCTTTGTTTCTTTCGATGTTTTTCGACGAATCTGTAAGGAAACGCTCAAGTTTAAGAGTCTTACACATATAAATTGTGAAAATACGAATTTTTTTCACTTTCGCTTCTGGGCTATTTTTCACTCAAAATCCATAGGTGTTAACATAGGAACTTTTTTGCCCATTGGGACAGGGTCGTTAACTCGATCTGAAAAGTTGTTTTCTCGTTTTAGTATCATACCATATCCACTAAAGATTGTCCTAAGCTTAAAATATGGAAAAAAAAAACATTTACTCGTGTCGAAAAGACTTCACAACCTCAACCCTTACGAAAAGACCCTCGTGGAGGCACCCGAATGACTATGTGGAAAACCTTTGTTTCTTTCGATGTTTTTCGATGAATCTGTAAGGAAACGCTCAAGTTTAAGAGTCTTACACATATAAATTGTGAAAATACGAATTTTTTTCACTTTCGCTTCCGGGCTATTTTTCACTCAAAATCCATAGGTGTTAACATAGGAACTTTTTTGCCCATTGGGACAGGGTCGTTAACTCGATCTGAAAAGTTGTTTTCTCGTTTTAGTATCATACCATATCTACTAAAGATTGTCCTAAGCTTAAAATATGGAAGAAAAAAAACATTTACTCGTGTCGAAAAGACTTCACAACCTCAACCCTTACGAAAAGACCCTCGTGGAGGCACCCGAATGACTATGTGGAAAACCTTTGTTTCTTTCGATGTTTTTCGACGAATCTGTAACGAAACGCTCAAGTTTAAGAGTCTTACACATATAAATTGTGAAAATACGAATTTTTTCACTTTCGCTTCCGGGCCATTTTTCACTCAAAATCCATAGGTGTTAACATAGGAACTTTTTTGCCCATTGGGACAGGGTCGTTAACTCGATCTGAAAAGTTGTTTTCTCGTTTTAGTATCATACCATATCCACTAAAGATTGTCCTAAGCTTAAAATATGGAAGAAAAAAAACATTTACTCGTGTCGAAAAGACTTCACAACCTCAACCCTTACGAAAAGACCCTCGTGGAGGCACCCGAATGACTATGTGGAAAACCTTTGTTTCTTTCGATGTTTTTCGACGAATCTGTAAGGAAACGCTCAAGTTTAAGAGTCTTACACATATAAATGGTGAAAATACGAATTTTTTACACTTTCGCTTCCGGGCCATTTTTCACTCAAAATCCATAGGTGTTAACATAGGAACTTTTTGGCCCATTGGGACAGGATCGTTAACTCGATCTGAAAAGTTGTTTTCTCGTTTTAGTATCATACCATATCCACTAAAGATTGTCCTAAGCTTAAAATATGGAAGAAAAAAAACATTTACTCGTGTCGAAAAGACTTCACAACCTCAACCCTTACGAAAAGACCCTCGTGGAGGCACCCGAATGACTATGTGGAAAACCTTTGTTTCTTTCGATGTTTTTCGACGAATCTGTAACGAAACGCTCAAGTTTAAGAGTCTTACACATATAAATGGTGAAAATACGAATTTTTTTCACTTTCGCTTCCGGGCTATTTTTCACTCAAAATCCATAGGTGTTAACATAGGAACTTTTTTGCCCATTGGGACAGGGTCGTTAACTCGATCTGAAAAGTTGTTTTCTCGTTTTAGTATCATACCATATCCACTAAAGATTGTCCTAAGCTTAAAATATGGAAGAAAAAAAACATTTACTCGTGTCGAAAAGACTTCACAACCTCAACCCTTACGAAAAGACCCTCGTGGAGGCACCCGAATGACTATGTGGAAAACCTTTGTTTCTTTCGATGTTTTTCGACGAATCTGTAAGGAAACGCTCAAGTTTAAGAGTCTTACACATATAAATGGTGAAAATACGAATTTTTTACACTTTCGCTTCCGGGCCATTTTTCACTCAAAATCCATAGGTGTTAACATAGGAACTTTTTGGCCCATTGGGACAGGATCGTTAACTCGATCTGAAAAGTTGTTTTCTCGTTTTAGTATCATACCATATCCACTAAAGATTGTCCTAAGCTTAAAATATGGAAGAAAAAAAACATTTACTCGTGTCGAAAAGACTTCACAACCTCAACCCTTACGAAAAGACCCTCGTGGAGGCACCCGAATGACTATGTGGAAAACCTTTGTTTCTTTCGATGTTTTTCGACGAATCTGTAACGAAACGCTCAAGTTTAAGAGTCTTACACATATAAATTGTGAAAATACGAATTTTTTTCACTTTCGCTTCCGGGCTATTTTTCACTCAAAATCCATAGGTGTTAACATAGGAACTTTTTTGCCCATTGGGACAGGGTCGTTAACTCGATCTGAAAAGTTGTTTTCTCATTTTAGTATCATACCATATCCACTAAAGATTGTCCTAAGCTTAAAATATGGAAGAAAAAAAACATTTACTCGTGTCGAAAAGACTTCACAACCTCAACCCTTACGAAAAGACCCTCGTGGAGGCACCCGAATGACTATGTGGAAAACCTTTGTTTCTTTCGATGTTTTTCGACGAATCTGTAACGAAACGCTCAAGTTTAAGAGTCTTACACATATAAATGGTGAAAATACGAATTTTTTACACTTTCGCTTCCGGGCCATTTTTCACTCAAAATCCATAGGTGTTAACATAGGAACTTTTTGGCCCATTGGGACAGGATCGTTAACTCGATCTGAAAAGTTGTTTTCTCGTTTTAGTATCATACCATATCCACTAAAGATTGTCCTAAGCTTAAAATATGGAAGAAAAAAAACATTTACTCGTGTCGAAAAGACTTCACAACCTCAACCCTTACGAAAAGACCCTCGAGGAGGCACCCGAATGACTATGTGGAAAACCTTTGTTTCTTTCGATGTTTTTCGACGAATCTGTAAGGAAACGCTCAAGTTTAAGAGTCTTACACATATAAATTTTGAAAATACGAATTTTTTTCATTTTCGCTTCCGGGCTATTTTTCACTCAAAATCCATAGGTGTTAACATAGGAACTTTTTTGCCCATTGGGACAGGGTCGTTAACTCGATCTGAAAAGTTGTTTTCTCGTTTTAGTATCATACCATATCCACTAAAGATTGTCCTAAGCTTAAAATATGGAAGAAAAAAAACATTTACTCGTGTCGAAAAGACTTCACAACCTCAACCCTTACGAAAAGACCCTCGTGGAGGCACCCGAATGACTATGTGGAAAACCTTTGTTTCTTTCGATGTTTTTCGACGAATCTGTAAGGAAACGCTCAAGTTTAAGAGTCTTACACATATAAATGGTGAAAATACGAATTTTTTACACTTTCGCTTCCGGGCCATTTTTCACTCAAAATCCATAGGTGTTAACATAGGAACTTTTTGGCCCATTGGGACAGGATCGTTAACTCGATCTGAAAAGTTGTTTACTCATTTTAGTATCATACCATATCCACTAAAGATTGTCCTAAGCTTAAAATATGGAAGAAAAAAAACATTTACTCGTGTCGAAAAGACTTCACAACCTCAACCCTTACGAAAAGACCCTCGTGGAGGCACCCGAATGACTATGTGGAAAACCTTTGTTTCTTTCGATGTTTTTCGACGAATCTGTAACGAAACGCTCAAGTTTAAGAGTCTTACACATATAAATGGTGAAAATACGAATTTTTTACACTCTCGCTTCCGGGCCATTTTTCACTCAAAATCCATAGGTGTTAACATAGGAACTTTTTGGCCAATTGGGACAGGATCGTTAACTCGATCTGAAAAGTTGTTTTCTCGTTTTAGTATCATACCATATCCACTAAAGATTGTCCTAAGCTTAAAATATGGAAGAAAAAAAACATTTACTCGTGTCGAAAAGACTTCACAACCTCAACCCTTACGAAAAGACCCTCGTGGAGGCACCCGAATGACTATGTGGAAAACCTTTGTTTCTTTCGATGTTTTTCGACGAATCTGTAAGGAAACGCTCAAGTTTAAGAGTCTTACACATATAAATGGTGAAAATACGAATTTTTTTCATTTTCGCTTCCGGGCTATTTTTGGACCAAAATTCCATAGGTGTTAACATAGGAACTTTTTTGCCCATTGGGACAGGGTCGTTAACTCGATCTGAAAAGTTGTTTTCTCGTTTTAGTATCATACCATATCCACTAAAGATTGTCCTAAGCTTAAAATATGGAAGAAAAAAAACATTTACTCGTGTCGAAAAGACTTCACAACCTCAACCCTTACGAAAAGACCCTCGTGGAGGCACCCGAATGACTATGTGGAAAACCTTTGTTTCTTTCGATGTTTTTCGACGAATCTGTAAGGAAACGCTCAAGTTTAAGAGTCTTACACATATAAATGGTGAAAATACGAATTTTTTACACTTTCGCTTCCGGGCCATTTTTCACTCGAAATCCATAGGTGTTAACATAGGAACTTTTTGGCCCATTGGGACAGGATCGTTAACTCGATCTGAAAAGTTGTTTTCTCGTTTTAGTATCATACCATATCCACTAAAGATTGTCCTAAGCTTAAAATATGGAAGAAAAAAAACATTTACTCGTGTCGAAAAGACTTCACAACCTCAACCCTTACGAAAAGACCCTCGTGGAGGCACCCGAATGACTATGTGGAAAACCTTTGTTTCTTTCGATGTTTTTCGACGAATCTGTAAGGAAACGCTCAAGTTTAAGAGTCTTACACATATAAATGGTGAAAATACGAATTTTTTACACTTTCGCTTCCGGGCCATTTTTCACTCAAAATCCATAGGTGTTAACATAGGAACTTTTTGGCCCATTGGGACAGGATCGTTAACTCGATCTGAAAAGTTGTTTTCTCGTTTTAGTATCATACCATATCCACTAAAGATTGTCCTAAGCTTAAAATATGGAAGAAAAAAAACATTTACTCGTGTCGAAAAGACTTCACAACCTCAACCCTTACGAAAAGACCCTCGTGGAGGCACCCGAATGACTATGTGGAAAACCTTTGTTTCTTTCGATGTTTTTCGACGAATCTGTAAGGAAACGCTCAAGTTTAAGAGTCTTACACATATAAATGGTGAAAATACGAATTTTTTACACTTTCGCTTCCGGGCCATTTTTCACTCAAAATCCATAGGTGTTAACATAGGAACTTTTTGGCCCATTGGGACAGGATCGTTAACTCGATCTGAAAAGTTGTTTTCTCGTTTTAGTATCATACCATATCCACTAAAGATTGTCCTAAGCTTAAAATATGGAAGAAAAAAAACATTTACTCGTGTCGAAAAGACTTCACAACCTCAACCCTTACGAAAAGACCCTCGTGGAGGCACCCGAATGACTATGTGGAAAACCTTTGTTTCTTTCGATGTTTTTCGACGAATCTGTAAGGAAACGCTCAAGTTTAAGAGTCTTACACATATAAATGGTGAAAATACGAATTTTTTACACTTTCGCTTCCGGGCCATTTTTCACTCGAAATCCATAGGTGTTAACATAGGAACTTTTTGGCCCATTGGGACAGGATCGTTAACTCGATCTGAAAAGTTGTTTTCTCGTTTTAGTATCATACCATATCCACTAAAGATTGTCCTAAGCTTAAAATATGGAAGAAAAAAAACATTTACTCGTGTCGAAAAGACTTCACAACCTCAACCCTTACGAAAAGACCCTCGTGGAGGCACCCGAATGACTATGTGGAAAACCTTTGTTTCTTTCGATGTTTTTCGACGAATCTGTAAGGAAACGCTCAAGTTTAAGAGTCTTACACATATAAATGGTGAAAATACGAATTTTTTACACTTTCGCTTCCGGGCCATTTTTCACTCAAAATCCATTGGTGTTAACATAGGAACTTTTTGGCCCATTGGGACAGGATCGTTAACTCGATCTGAAAAGTTGTTTTCTCGTTTTAGTATCATACCATATCCACTAAAGATTGTCCTAAGCTTAAAATATGGAAGAAAAAAAACATTTACTCGTGTCGAAAAGACTTCACAACCTCAACCCTTACGAAAAGACCCTCGAGGAGGCACCCGAATGACTATGTGGAAAACCTTTGTTTCTTACGATGTTTTTAGACGAATCTGTAAGGAAACGCTCAAGTTTAAGAGTCTTACACATATAAATGGTGAAAATACGAATTTTTTACATTTTCGCTTCCGGGCTATTTTTCACTCAAAATCCATAGGTGTTAACATAGGAACTTTTTTGCCCATTGGGACAGGGTCGTTAACTCGATCTGAAAAGTTGTTTTCTCGTTTTAGTATCATACCATATCCACTAAAGATTGTCCTAAGCTTAAAATATGGAAGAAAAAAAACATTTACTCGTGTCGAAAAGACTTCACAACCTCAACCCTTACGAAAAGACCCTCGTGGAGGCACCCGAATGACTATGTGGAAAACCTTTGTTTCTTTCGATGTTTTTCGATGAATCTGTAAGGAAACGCTCAAGTTTAAGAGTCTTACACATATAAATGGTGAAAATACGAATTTTTTTCATTTTCGCTTCCGGGCTATTTTTCACTCAAAATCCATAGGTGTTAACATAGGAACTTTTTGGCCCATTGGGACAGGATCGTTAACTCGATCTGAAAAGTTGTTTTCTCGTTTTAGTATCATACCATATCCACTAAAGATTGTCCTAAGCTTAAAATATGGAAGAAAAAAAACATTTACTCGTGTCGAAAAGACTTCACAACCTCAACCCTTACGAAAAGACCCTCGTGGAGGCACCCGAATGACTATGTGGAAAACCTTTGTTTCTTTCGATGTTTTTCGACGAATCTGTAAGGAAACGCTCAAGTTTAAGAGTCTTACACATATAAATGGTGAAAATACGAATTTTTTACACTTTCGCTTCCGGGCCATTTTTCACTCAAAATCCATAGGTGTTAACATAGGAACTTTTTGGCCCATTGGGACAGGATCGTTAACTCGATCTGAAAAGTTGTTTTCTCGTTTTAGTATCATACCATATCCACTAAAGATTGTCCTAAGCTTAAAATATGGAAGAAAAAAAACATTTACTCGTGTCGAAAAGACTTCACAACCTCAACCCTTACGAAAAGACCCTCGTGGAGGCACCCGAATGACTATGTGGAAAACCTTTGTTTCTTTCGATGTTTTTCGACGAATCTGTAAGGAAACGCTCAAGTTTAAGAGTCTTACACATATAAATGGTGAAAATACGAATTTTTTACACTTTCGCTTCCGGGCCATTTTTCACTCGAAATCCATAGGTGTTAACATAGGAACTTTTTGGCCCATTGGGACAGGATCGTTAACTCGATCTGAAAAGTTGTTTTCTCGTTTTAGTATCATACCATATCCACTAAAGATTGTCCTAAGCTTAAAATATGGAAGAAAAAAAACATTTACTCGTGTCGAAAAGACTTCACAACCTCAACCCTTACGAAAAGACCCTCGTGGAGGCACCCGAATGACTATGTGGAAAACCTTTGTTTCTTTCGATGTTTTTCGACGAATCTGTAAGGAAACGCTCAAGTTTAAGAGTCTTACACATATAAATGGTGAAAATACGAATTTTTTACACTTTCGCTTCCGGGCCATTTTTCACTCGAAATCCATAGGTGTTAACATAGGAACTTTTTGGCCCATTGGGACAGGATCGTTAACTCGATCTGAAAAGTTGTTTTCTCGTTTTAGTATCATACCATATCCACTAAAGATTGTCCTAAGCTTAAAATATGGAAGAAAAAAAACATTTACTCGTGTCGAAAAGACTTCACAACCTCAACCCTTACGAAAAGACCCTCGTGGAGGCACCCGAATGACTATGTGGAAAACCTTTGTTTCTTTCGATGTTTTTCGACGAATCTGTAAGGAAACGCTCAAGTTTAAGAGTCTTACACATATAAATGGTGAAAATACGAATTTTTTACACTTTCGCTTCCGGGCCATTTTTCACTCAAAATCCATAGGTGTTAACATAGGAACTTTTTGGCCCATTGGGACAGGATCGTTAACTCGATCTGAAAAGTTGTTTTCTCGTTTTAGTATCATACCATATCCACTAAAGATTGTCCTAAGCTTAAAATATGGAAGAAAAAAAACATTTACTCGTGTCGAAAAGACTTCACAACCTCAACCCTTACGAAAAGACCCTCGTGGAGGCACCCGAATGACTATGTGGAAAACCTTTGTTTCTTTCGATGTTTTTCGACGAATCTGTAAGGAAACGCTCAAGTTTAAGAGTCTTACACATATAAATGGTGAAAATACGAATTTTTTACACTTTCGCTTCCGGGCCATTTTTCACTCAAAATCCATTGGTGTTAACATAGGAACTTTTTGGCCCATTGGGACAGGATCGTTAACTCGATCTGAAAAGTTGTTTTCTCGTTTTAGTATCATACCATATCCACTAAAGATTGTCCTAAGCTTAAAATATGGAAGAAAAAAAACATTTACTCGTGTCGAAAAGACTTCACAACCTCAACCCTTACGAAAAGACCCTCGAGGAGGCACCCGAATGACTATGTGGAAAACCTTTGTTTCTTACGATGTTTTTAGACGAATCTGTAAGGAAACGCTCAAGTTTAAGAGTCTTACACATATAAATGGTGAAAATACGAATTTTTTACATTTTCGCTTCCGGGCTATTTTTCACTCAAAATCCATAGGTGTTAACATAGGAACTTTTTTGCCCATTGGGACAGGGTCGTTAACTCGATCTGAAAAGTTGTTTTCTCGTTTTAGTATCATACCATATCCACTAAAGATTGTCCTAAGCTTAAAATATGGAAGAAAAAAAACATTTACTCGTGTCGAAAAGACTTCACAACCTCAACCCTTACGAAAAGACCCTCGTGGAGGCACCCGAATGACTATGTGGAAAACCTTTGTTTCTTTCGATGTTTTTCGATGAATCTGTAAGGAAACGCTCAAGTTTAAGAGTCTTACACATATAAATGGTGAAAATACGAATTTTTTTCATTTTCGCTTCCGGGCTATTTTTCACTCAAAATCCATAGGTGTTAACATAGGAACTTTTTGGCCCATTGGGACAGGATCGTTAACTCGATCTGAAAAGTTGTTTTCTCGTTTTAGTATCATACCATATCCACTAAAGATTGTCCTAAGCTTAAAATATGGAAGAAAAAAAACATTTACTCGTGTCGAAAAGACTTCACAACCTCAACCCTTACGAAAAGACCCTCGTGGAGGCACCCGAATGACTATGTGGAAAACCTTTGTTTCTTTCGATGTTTTTCGACGAATCTGTAAGGAAACGCTCAAGTTTAAGAGTCTTACACATATAAATGGTGAAAATACGAATTTTTTACACTTTCGCTTCCGGGCCATTTTTCACTCAAAATCCATAGGTGTTAACATAGGAACTTTTTGGCCCATTGGGACAGGATCGTTAACTCGATCTGAAAAGTTGTTTTCTCGTTTTAGTATCATACCATATCCACTAAAGATTGTCCTAAGCTTAAAATATGGAAGAAAAAAAACATTTACTCGTGTCGAAAAGACTTCACAACCTCAACCCTTACGAAAAGACCCTCGTGGAGGCACCCGAATGACTATGTGGAAAACCTTTGTTTCTTTCGATGTTTTTCGACGAATCTGTAAGGAAACGCTCAAGTTTAAGAGTCTTACACATATAAATGGTGAAAATACGAATTTTTTACACTTTCGCTTCCGGGCCATTTTTCACTCGAAATCCATAGGTGTTAACATAGGAACTTTTTGGCCCATTGGGACAGGATCGTTAACTCGATCTGAAAAGTTGTTTTCTCGTTTTAGTATCATACCATATCCACTAAAGATTGTCCTAAGCTTAAAATATGGAAGAAAAAAAACATTTACTCGTGTCGAAAAGACTTCACAACCTCAACCCTTACGAAAAGACCCTCGTGGAGGCACCCGAATGACTATGTGGAAAACCTTTGTTTCTTTCGATGTTTTTCGACGAATCTGTAAGGAAACGCTCAAGTTTAAGAGTCTTACACATATAAATGGTGAAAATACGAATTTTTTACACTTTCGCTTCCGGGCCATTTTTCACTCGAAATCCATAGGTGTTAACATAGGAACTTTTTGGCCCATTGGGACAGGATCGTTAACTCGATCTGAAAAGTTGTTTTCTCGTTTTAGTATCATACCATATCCACTAAAGATTGTCCTAAGCTTAAAATATGGAAGAAAAAAAACATTTACTCGTGTCGAAAAGACTTCACAACCTCAACCCTTACGAAAAGACCCTCGTGGAGGCACCCGAATGACTATGTGGAAAACCTTTGTTTCTTTCGATGTTTTTCGACGAATCTGTAAGGAAACGCTCAAGTTTAAGAGTCTTACACATATAAATGGTGAAAATACGAATTTTTTACACTTTCGCTTCCGGGCCATTTTTCACTCAAAATCCATAGGTGTTAACATAGGAACTTTTTGGCCCATTGGGACAGGATCGTTAACTCGATCTGAAAAGTTGTTTTCTCGTTTTAGTATCATACCATATCCACTAAAGATTGTCCTAAGCTTAAAATATGGAAGAAAAAAAACATTTACTCGTGTCGAAAAGACTTCACAACCTCAACCCTTACGAAAAGACCCTCGTGGAGGCACCCGAATGACTATGTGGAAAACCTTTGTTTCTTTCGATGTTTTTCGACGAATCTGTAAGGAAACGCTCAAGTTTAAGAGTCTTACACATATAAATGGTGAAAATACGAATTTTTTACACTTTCGCTTCCGGGCCATTTTTCACTCAAAATCCATTGGTGTTAACATAGGAACTTTTTGGCCCATTGGGACAGGATCGTTAACTCGATCTGAAAAGTTGTTTTCTCGTTTTAGTATCATACCATATCCACTAAAGATTGTCCTAAGCTTAAAATATGGAAGAAAAAAAACATTTACTCGTGTCGAAAAGACTTCACAACCTCAACCCTTACGAAAAGACCCTCGAGGAGGCACCCGAATGACTATGTGGAAAACCTTTGTTTCTTACGATGTTTTTAGACGAATCTGTAAGGAAACGCTCAAGTTTAAGAGTCTTACACATATAAATGGTGAAAATACGAATTTTTTACATTTTCGCTTCCGGGCTATTTTTCACTCAAAATCCATAGGTGTTAACATAGGAACTTTTTTGCCCATTGGGACAGGGTCGTTAACTCGATCTGAAAAGTTGTTTTCTCGTTTTAGTATCATACCATATCCACTAAAGATTGTCCTAAGCTTAAAATATGGAAGAAAAAAAACATTTACTCGTGTCGAAAAGACTTCACAACCTCAACCCTTACGAAAAGACCCTCGTGGAGGCACCCGAATGACTATGTGGAAAACCTTTGTTTCTTTCGATGTTTTTCGATGAATCTGTAAGGAAACGCTCAAGTTTAAGAGTCTTACACATATAAATGGTGAAAATACGAATTTTTTACACTTTCGCTTCCGGGCCATTTTTCACTCAAAATCCATAGGTGTTAACATAGGAACTTTTTGGCCCATTGGGACAGGATCGTTAACTCGATCTGAAAAGTTGTTTTCTCGTTTTAGTATCATACCATATCCACTAAAGATTGTCCTAAGCTTAAAATATGGAAGAAAAAAAACATTTACTCGTGTCGAAAAGACTTCACAACCTCAACCCTTACGAAAAGACCCTCGTGGAGGCACCCGAATGACTATGTGGAAAACCTTTGTTTCTTTCGATGTTTTTCGACGAATCTGTAAGGAAACGCTCAAGTTTAAGAGTCTTACACATATAAATGGTGAAAATACGAATTTTTTACACTTTCGCTTCCGGGCCATTTTTCACTCAAAATCCATAGGTGTTAACATAGGAACTTTTTGGCCCATTGGGACAGGATCGTTAACTCGATCTGAAAAGTTGTTTTCTCGTTTTAGTATCATACCATATCCACTAAAGATTGTCCTAAGCTTAAAATATGGAAGAAAAAAAACATTTACTCGTGTCGAAAAGACTTCACAACCTCAACCCTTACGAAAAGACCCTCGTGGAGGCACCCGAATGACTATGTGGAAAACCTTTGTTTCTTTCGATGTTTTTCGACGAATCTGTAAGGAAACGCTCAAGTTTAAGAGTCTTACACATATAAATGGTGAAAATACGAATTTTTTACACTTTCGCTTCCGGGCCATTTTTCACTCGAAATCCATAGGTGTTAACATAGGAACTTTTTGGCCCATTGGGACAGGATCGTTAACTCGATCTGAAAAGTTGTTTTCTCGTTTTAGTATCATACCATATCCACTAAAGATTGTCCTAAGCTTAAAATATGGAAGAAAAAAAACATTTACTCGTGTCGAAAAGACTTCACAACCTCAACCCTTACGAAAAGACCCTCGTGGAGGCACCCGAATGACTATGTGGAAAACCTTTGTTTCTTTCGATGTTTTTCGACGAATCTGTAAGGAAACGCTCAAGTTTAAGAGTCTTACACATATAAATGGTGAAAATACGAATTTTTTACACTTTCGCTTCCGGGCCATTTTTCACTCAAAATCCATAGGTGTTAACATAGGAACTTTTTGGCCCATTGGGACAGGATCGTTAACTCGATCTGAAAAGTTGTTTTCTCGTTTTAGTATCATACCATATCCACTAAAGATTGTCCTAAGCTTAAAATATGGAAGAAAAAAAACATTTACTCGTGTCGAAAAGACTTCACAACCTCAACCCTTACGAAAAGACCCTCGTGGAGGCACCCGAATGACTATGTGGAAAACCTTTGTTTCTTTCGATGTTTTTCGACGAATCTGTAAGGAAACGCTCAAGTTTAAGAGTCTTACACATATAAATGGTGAAAATACGAATTTTTTACACTTTCGCTTCCGGGCCATTTTTCACTCAAAATCCATTGGTGTTAACATAGGAACTTTTTGGCCCATTGGGACAGGATCGTTAACTCGATCTGAAAAGTTGTTTTCTCGTTTTAGTATCATACCATATCCACTAAAGATTGTCCTAAGCTTAAAATATGGAAGAAAAAAAACATTTACTCGTGTCGAAAAGACTTCACAACCTCAACCCTTACGAAAAGACCCTCGAGGAGGCACCCGAATGACTATGTGGAAAACCTTTGTTTCTTACGATGTTTTTAGACGAATCTGTAAGGAAACGCTCAAGTTTAAGAGTCTTACACATATAAATGGTGAAAATACGAATTTTTTACATTTTCGCTTCCGGGCTATTTTTCACTCAAAATCCATAGGTGTTAACATAGGAACTTTTTTGCCCATTGGGACAGGGTCGTTAACTCGATCTGAAAAGTTGTTTTCTCGTTTTAGTATCATACCATATCCACTAAAGATTGTCCTAAGCTTAAAATATGGAAGAAAAAAAACATTTACTCGTGTCGAAAAGACTTCACAACCTCAACCCTTACGAAAAGACCCTCGTGGAGGCACCCGAATGACTATGTGGAAAACCTTTGTTTCTTTCGATGTTTTTCGATGAATCTGTAAGGAAACGCTCAAGTTTAAGAGTCTTACACATATAAATGGTGAAAATACGAATTTTTTACACTTTCGCTTCCGGGCCATTTTTCACTCAAAATCCATAGGTGTTAACATAGGAACTTTTTGGCCCATTGGGACAGGATCGTTAACTCGATCTGAAAAGTTGTTTTCTCGTTTTAGTATCATACCATATCCACTAAAGATTGTCCTAAGCTTAAAATATGGAAGAAAAAAAACATTTACTCGTGTCGAAAAGACTTCACAACCTCAACCCTTACGAAAAGACCCTCGTGGAGGCACCCGAATGACTATGTGGAAAACCTTTGTTTCTTTCGATGTTTTTCGACGAATCTGTAAGGAAACGCTCAAGTTTAAGAGTCTTACACATATAAATGGTGAAAATACGAATTTTTTACACTTTCGCTTCCGGGCCATTTTTCACTCGAAATCCATAGGTGTTAACATAGGAACTTTTTGGCCCATTGGGACAGGATCGTTAACTCGATCTGAAAAGTTGTTTTCTCGTTTTAGTATCATACCATATCCACTAAAGATTGTCCTAAGCTTAAAATATGGAAGAAAAAAAACATTTACTCGTGTCGAAAAGACTTCACAACCTCAACCCTTACGAAAAGACCCTCGTGGAGGCACCCGAATGACTATGTGGAAAACCTTTGTTTCTTTCGATGTTTTTCGACGAATCTGTAAGGAAACGCTCAAGTTTAAGAGTCTTACACATATAAATGGTGAAAATACGAATTTTTTACACTTTCGCTTCCGGGCCATTTTTCACTCAAAATCCATAGGTGTTAACATAGGAACTTTTTGGCCCATTGGGACAGGATCGTTAACTCGATCTGAAAAGTTGTTTTCTCGTTTTAGTATCATACCATATCCACTAAAGATTGTCCTAAGCTTAAAATATGGAAGAAAAAAAACATTTACTCGTGTCGAAAAGACTTCACAACCTCAACCCTTACGAAAAGACCCTCGTGGAGGCACCCGAATGACTATGTGGAAAACCTTTGTTTCTTTCGATGTTTTTCGACGAATCTGTAAGGAAACGCTCAAGTTTAAGAGTCTTACACATATAAATGGTGAAAATACGAATTTTTTACACTTTCGCTTCCGGGCCATTTTTCACTCAAAATCCATTGGTGTTAACATAGGAACTTTTTGGCCCATTGGGACAGGATCGTTAACTCGATCTGAAAAGTTGTTTTCTCGTTTTAGTATCATACCATATCCACTAAAGATTGTCCTAAGCTTAAAATATGGAAGAAAAAAAACATTTACTCGTGTCGAAAAGACTTCACAACCTCAACCCTTACGAAAAGACCCTCGAGGAGGCACCCGAATGACTATGTGGAAAACCTTTGTTTCTTACGATGTTTTTAGACGAATCTGTAAGGAAACGCTCAAGTTTAAGAGTCTTACACATATAAATGGTGAAAATACGAATTTTTTACATTTTCGCTTCCGGGCTATTTTTCACTCAAAATCCATAGGTGTTAACATAGGAACTTTTTTGCCCATTGGGACAGGGTCGTTAACTCGATCTGAAAAGTTGTTTTCTCGTTTTAGTATCATACCATATCCACTAAAGATTGTCCTAAGCTTAAAATATGGAAGAAAAAAAACATTTACTCGTGTCGAAAAGACTTCACAACCTCAACCCTTACGAAAAGACCCTCGTGGAGGCACCCGAATGACTATGTGGAAAACCTTTGTTTCTTTCGATGTTTTTCGATGAATCTGTAAGGAAACGCTCAAGTTTAAGAGTCTTACACATATAAATGGTGAAAATACGAATTTTTTACACTTTCGCTTCCGGGCCATTTTTCACTCAAAATCCATAGGTGTTAACATAGGAACTTTTTGGCCCATTGGGACAGGATCGTTAACTCGATCTGAAAAGTTGTTTTCTCGTTTTAGTATCATACCATATCCACTAAAGATTGTCCTAAGCTTAAAATATGGAAGAAAAAAAACATTTACTCGTGTCGAAAAGACTTCACAACCTCAACCCTTACGAAAAGACCCTCGTGGAGGCACCCGAATGACTATGTGGAAAACCTTTGTTTCTTTCGATGTTTTTCGACGAATCTGTAAGGAAACGCTCAAGTTTAAGAGTCTTACACATATAAATGGTGAAAATACGAATTTTTTACACTTTCGCTTCCGGGCCATTTTTCACTCAAAATCCATAGGTGTTAACATAGGAACTTTTTGGCCCATTGGGACAGGATCGTTAACTCGATCTGAAAAGTTGTTTTCTCGTTTTAGTATCATACCATATCCACTAAAGATTGTCCTAAGCTTAAAATATGGAAGAAAAAAAACATTTACTCGTGTCGAAAAGACTTCACAACCTCAACCCTTACGAAAAGACCCTCGTGGAGGCACCCGAATGACTATGTGGAAAACCTTTGTTTCTTTCGATGTTTTTCGACGAATCTGTAAGGAAACGCTCAAGTTTAAGAGTCTTACACATATAAATGGTGAAAATACGAATTTTTTACACTTTCGCTTCCGGGCCATTTTTCACTCGAAATCCATAGGTGTTAACATAGGAACTTTTTGGCCCATTGGGACAGGATCGTTAACTCGATCTGAAAAGTTGTTTTCTCGTTTTAGTATCATACCATATCCACTAAAGATTGTCCTAAGCTTAAAATATGGAAGAAAAAAAACATTTACTCGTGTCGAAAAGACTTCACAACCTCAACCCTTACGAAAAGACCCTCGTGGAGGCACCCGAATGACTATGTGGAAAACCTTTGTTTCTTTCGATGTTTTTCGACGAATCTGTAAGGAAACGCTCAAGTTTAAGAGTCTTACACATATAAATGGTGAAAATACGAATTTTTTACACTTTCGCTTCCGGGCCATTTTTCACTCAAAATCCATTGGTGTTAACATAGGAACTTTTTGGCCCATTGGGACAGGATCGTTAACTCGATCTGAAAAGTTGTTTTCTCGTTTTAGTATCATACCATATCCACTAAAGATTGTCCTAAGCTTAAAATATGGAAGAAAAAAAACATTTACTCGTGTCGAAAAGACTTCACAACCTCAACCCTTACGAAAAGACCCTCGAGGAGGCACCCGAATGACTATGTGGAAAACCTTTGTTTCTTACGATGTTTTTAGACGAATCTGTAAGGAAACGCTCAAGTTTAAGAGTCTTACACATATAAATGGTGAAAATACGAATTTTTTACATTTTCGCTTCCGGGCTATTTTTCACTCAAAATCCATAGGTGTTAACATAGGAACTTTTTTGCCCATTGGGACAGGGTCGTTAACTCGATCTGAAAAGTTGTTTTCTCGTTTTAGTATCATACCATATCCACTAAAGATTGTCCTAAGCTTAAAATATGGAAGAAAAAAAACATTTACTCGTGTCGAAAAGACTTCACAACCTCAACCCTTACGAAAAGACCCTCGTGGAGGCACCCGAATGACTATGTGGAAAACCTTTGTTTATTTCGATGTTTTTCGATGAATCTGTAAGGAAACGCTCAAGTTTAAGAGTCTTACACATATAAATGGTGAAAATACGAATTTTTTACACTTTCGCTTCCGGGCCATTTTTCACTCAAAATCCATAGGTGTTAACATAGGAACTTTTTGGCCCATTGGGACAGGATCGTTAACTCGATCTGAAAAGTTGTTTTCTCGTTTTAGTATCATACCATATCCACTAAAGATTGTCCTAAGCTTAAAATATGGAAGAAAAAAAACATTTACTCGTGTCGAAAAGACTTCACAACCTCAACCCTTACGAAAAGACCCTCGTGGAGGCACCCGAATGACTATGTGGAAAACCTTTGTTTCTTTCGATGTTTTTCGACGAATCTGTAAGGAAACGCTCAAGTTTAAGAGTCTTACACATATAAATGGTGAAAATACGAATTTTTTACACTTTCGCTTCCGGGCCATTTTTCACTCAAAATCCATAGGTGTTAACATAGGAACTTTTTGGCCCATTGGGACAGGATCGTTAACTCGATCTGAAAAGTTGTTTTCTCGTTTTAGTATCATACCATATCCACTAAAGATTGTCCTAAGCTTAAAATATGGAAGAAAAAAAACATTTACTCGTGTCGAAAAGACTTCACAACCTCAACCCTTACGAAAAGACCCTCGAGGAGGCACCCGAATGACTATGTGGAAAACCTTTGTTTCTTTCGATGTTTTTCGACGAATCTGTAAGGAAACGCTCAAGTTTAAGAGTCTTACACATATAAATGGTGAAAATACGAATTTTTTTCATTTTCGCTTCCGGGCTATTTTTCACTCAAAATCCATAGGTGTTAACATAGGAACTTTTTTGCCCATTGGGACAGGGTCGTTAACTCGATCTGAAAAGTTGTTTTCTTGTTTTAGTATCATACCATATCCACTAAAGATTGTCCTAAGCTTAAAATATGGAAGAAAAAAAACATTTACTCGTGTCGAAAAGACTTCACAACCTCAACCCTTACGAAAAGACCCTCGTGGAGGCACCCGAATGACTATGTGGAAAACCTTTGTTTCTTTCGATGTTTTTCGACGAATCTGTAAGGAAACGCTCAAGTTTAAGAGTCTTACACATATAAATGGTGAAAATACGAATTTTTTACACTTTCGCTTCCGGGCCATTTTTCACTCAAAATCCATAGGTGTTAACATAGGAACTTTTTGGCCCATTGGGACAGGATCGTTAACTCGATCTGAAAAGTTGTTTTCTCGTTTTAGTATCATACCATATCCACTAAAGATTGTCCTAAGCTTAAAATATGGAAGAAAAAAAACATTTACTCGTGTCGAAAAGACTTCACAACCTCAACCCTTACAAAAAGACCCTCGTGGAGGCACCCGAATGACTATCCGAAAAACCATTGTTTTTCTCCATATTTTTCGACGAATCTGTAAGGAACGCTCAAGATACAGAATCTTACACATATAATTGGTGAAAATACGAATTTTTTTCAGTTTCGCTTCCGGGCCATTTTGGAGCAAAATTCCATAGGTGTTAACATAGGAACTTTTTTCCCCTTTGAGACAGGGTCGTTAACTCGATCTGAAAAGTTGTTTTCTCGCTTTAGTATCATACCATATCCACTAAGGATTGTCCTAGGCTTAAAATATGGAAGAAAAAAAACATTTACTCGTGTCGATAAGACTTCACAACCTCAACCCTTATGAAAAGACCCTCATGGAGGCACCCGAATCACTATCCGAAAAACCATTGTTTCAATCGAATTTTTTTCGACGAATCTGTAAGGAACGCTCAAGATTAATAATCTTACACATATAATTGGTGAAAATACGAATTTTTTTCAGTTTCGCTTCCGGGCCATTTTGGACCAAAATTCCATAGGTGTTAACATAGGAACTTTTTTCCCCTTTGAGACAGGGTCGTTAACTCGATCTGAAAAGTTGTTTTCTCGCTTTAGTATCATACCATATCCACTAAGGATTGTCCTAGGCTTAAAATATGGAAGAAAAAAAACATTTACTCGTGTCGATAAGACTTCACAACCTCAACCCTTATGAAAAGACCCTCATGGAGGCACCCGAATCACTATCCGAAAAACCATTGTTTTTCTCCATATTTTTCGACGAATCTGTAAGGAACGCTCAAGATACAGAATCTTACACATATAATTGGTGAAAATACGAATTTTTTTCAGTTTCGCTTCCGGGCCATTTTGGAGCAAAATTCCATAGGTGTTAACATAGGAACTTTTTTCCCCTTTGAGACAGGGTCGTTAACTCGATCTGAAAAGTTGTTTTCTCGCTTTAGTATCATACCATATCCACTAAGGATTGTCCTAGGCTTAAAATATGGAAGAAAAAAAACATTTACTCGTGTCGATAAGACTTCACAACCTCAACCCTTATGAAAAGACCCTCATGGAGGCACCAGAATCACTATCCGAAAAACCATTGTTTCTCTCCATATTTTTCGACGAATCTGTAAGGAACGCTCAAGATTAAGAATCTTACACATATAATTGGTGAAAATACGAATTTTTTTCAGTTTCGCTTCCGGGCCATTTTGGACCAAAATTCCATAGGTGTTAACATAGGAACTTTTTTCCCCTTTGAGACAGGGTCGTTAACTCGATCTGAAAAGTTGTTTTCTCGCTTTAGTATCATACCATATCCACTAAGGATTGTCCTAGGCTTAAAATATGGAAGAAAAAAAACATTTACTCGTGTCGATAAGACTTCACAACCTCAACCCTTATGAAAAGACCCTCATGGAGGCACACGAATCACTATCCGAAAAACCATTGTTTCTCTCCATATTTTTCGACGAATCTGTAAGGAACGCTCAAGATTAAGAATCTTACACATATAATTGGTGAAAATACGAATTTTTTTCAGTTTCGCTTCCAGGACATTTTGGACCAAAATTCCATAGGTGTTAACATAGGAACTTTTTTCCCCTTTGAGACAGGGTCGTTAACTCGATCTGAAAAGTTGTTTTCTCGCTTTAGTATCATACCATATCCACTAAGGATTGTCCTAGGCTTAAAATATGGAAGAAAAAAAACATTTACTCGTGTCGATAAGACTTCACAACCTCAACCCTTATGAAAAGACCCTCATGGAGGCACCCGAATCACTATCCGAAAAACCATTGTTTCAATCGAATTTTTTTCGACGAATCTGTAAGGAACGCTCAAGATTAATAATCTTACACATATAATTGGTGAAAATACGAATTTTTTTCAGTTTCGCTTCCGGGCCATTTTGGACCAAAATTCCATAGGTGTTAACATAGGAACTTTTTTCCCCTTTGAGACAGGGTCGTTAACTCGATCTGAAAAGTTGTTTTCTCGCTTTAGTATCATACCATATCCACTAAGGATTGTCCTAGGCTTAAAATATGGAAGAAAAAAAACATTTACTCGTGTCGATAAGACTTCACAACCTCAACCCTTATGAAAAGACCCTCATGGAGGCACCCGAATCACTATCCGAAAAACCATTGTTTCTCTCCATATTTTTCGACGAATCTGTAAGGAACGCTCAAGATTAAGAATCTTACACATATAATTGGTGAAAATACGAATTTTTTTCAGTTTCGCTTCCGGGCCATTTTGGACCAAAATTCCATAGGTGTTAACATAGGAACTTTTTTCCCCTTTGAGACAGGGTCGTTAACTCGATCTGAAAAGTTGTTTTCTCGCTTTAGTATCATACCATATCCACTAAGGATTGTCCTAGGCTTAAAATATGGAAGAAAAAAAACATTTACTCGTGTCGATAAGACTTCACAACCTCAACCCTTATGAAAAGACCCTCATGGAGGCACCCGAATCACTATCCGAAAAACCATTGTTTCAATCGATTTTTTTCGACGAATCTGTAAGGAACGCTCAAGATTAAGAATCTTACACATATAATTGGTGAAAATACGAATTTTTTTCAGTTTCGCTTCCGGGCCATTTTGGACCAAAATTCCATAGGTGTTAACATAGGAACTTTTTTCCCCTTTGAGACAGGGTCGTTAACTCGATCTGAAAAGTTGTTTTCTCGCTTTAGTATCATACCATATCCACTAAGGATTGTCCTAAGCTTAAAATATGGAAGAAAAAAAACATTTACTCGTGTCGATAAGACTTCACAACCTCAACCCTTATGAAAAGACCCTCATGGAGGCACCCGAATCACTATCCGAAAAACCATTGTTTCAATCGATTTTTTTCGACGAATCTGTAAGGAACGCTCAAGATTAAGAATCTTACACATATAATTGGTGAAAATACGAATTTTTTTCAGTTTCGCTTCCGGGCCATTTTGGACCAAAATTCCATAGGTGTTAACATAGGAACTTTTTTCCCCTTTGAGACAGGGTCGTTAACTCGATCTGAAAAGTTGTTTTCTCGCTTTAGTATCATACCATATCCACTAAGGATTGTCCTAAGCTTAAAATATGGAAGAAAAAAAAACATTTACTCGTGTCGATAAGACTTCACAACCTCAACCCTTATGAAAAGACCCTCATGGAGGCACCCGAATCACTATCCGAAAAACCATTGTTTCAATCGATTTTTTTCGACGAATCTGTAAGGAACGCTCAAGATTAAGAATCTTACACATATAATTGGTGAAAATACGAATTTTTTTCAGTTTCGCTTCCGGGCCATTTTGGACCAAAATTCCATAGGTGTTAACATAGGAACTTTTTTCCCCTTTGAGACAGGGTCGTTAACTCGATCTGAAAAGTTGTTTTCTCGCTTTAGTATCATACCATATCCACTAAAGATTGTCCTAGGCTTAAAATATGGAAGAAAAAAAACATTTACTCGTGTCGATAAGACTTCACAACCTCAACCCTTATGAAAAGACCCTCATGGAGGCACCCGAATCACTATCCGAAAAACCATTGTTTCAATCGAATTTTTTTCGACGAATCTGTAAGGAACGCTCAAGATTAATAATCTTACACATATAATTGGTGAAAATACGAATTTTTTTCAGTTTCGCTTCCGGGCCATTTTGGACCAAAATTCCATAGGTGTTAACATAGGAACTTTTTTCCCCTTTGAGACAGGGTCGTTAACTCGATCTGAAAAGTTGTTTTCTCGCTTTAGTATCATACCATATCCACTAAGGATTGTCCTAGGCTTAAAATATGGAAGAAAAAAAACATTTACTCGTGTCGATAAGACTTCACAACCTCAACCCTTATGAAAAGACCCTCATGGAGGCACCCGAATCACTATCCGAAAAACAATTGTTTCTCTCCATATTTTTCGACGAATCTGTAAGGAACGCTCAAGATTAAGAATCTTACACATATAATTGGTGAAAATACGAATTTTTTTTCAGTTTCGCTTCCGGGCCATTTTGGACCAAAATTCCATAGGTGTTAACATAGGAACTTTTTTCCCCTTTGAGACAGGGTCGTTAACTCGATCTGAAAAGTTGTTTTCTCGCTTTAGTATCATACCATATCCACTAAGGATTGTCCTAGGCTTAAAATATGGAAGAAAAAAAACATTTACTCGTGTCGATAAGACTTCACAACCTCAACCCTTATGAAAAGACCCTCATGGAGGCACCCGAATCACTATCCGAAAAACCATTGTTTCTCTCCATATTTTTCGACGAATCTGTAAGGAACGCTCAAGATTAAGAATCTTACACATATAATTGGTGAAAATACGAATTTTTTTCAGTTTCGCTTCCGGGCCATTTTGGACCAAAATTCCATAGGTGTTAACATAGGAACTTTTTTCCCCTTTGAGACAGGGTCGTTAACTCGATCTGAAAAGTTGTTTTCTCGCTTTAGTATCATACCATATCCACTAAGGATTGTCCTAGGCTTAAAATATGGAAGAAAAAAAACATTTACTCGTGTCGATAAGACTTCACAACCTCAACCCTTATGAAAAGACCCTCATGGAGGCACCCGAATCACTATCCGAAAAACCATTGTTTCTCTCCATATTTTTCGACGAATCTGTAAGGAACGCTCAAGATTAAGAATCTTACACATATAATTGGTGAAAATACGAATTTTTTTCAGTTTCGCTTCCGGGCCATTTTGGACCAAAATTCCATAGGTGTTAACATAGGAACTTTTTTCCCCTTTGAGACAGGGTCGTTAACTCGATCTGAAAAGTTGTTTTCTCGCTTTAGTATCATACCATATCCACTAAGGATTGTCCTAGGCTTAAAATATGGAAGAAAAAAAACATTTACTCGTGTCGATAAGACTTCACAACCTCAACCCTTATGAAAAGACCCTCATGGAGGCACCCGAATCACTATCCGAAAAACCATTGTTTCTCTCCATATTTTTCGACGAATCTGTAAGGAACGCTCAAGATTAAGAATCTTACACATATAATTGGTGAAAATACGAATTTTTTTCAGTTTCGCTTCTGGGCCATTTTGGACCAAAATTCCATAGGTGTTAACATAGGAACTTTTTTCCCCTTTGAGACAGGGTCGTTAACTCGATCTGAAAAGTTGTTTTCTCGCTTTAGTATCATACCATATCCACTAAGGATTGTCCTAGGCTTAAAATATGGAAGAAAAAAAACATTTACTCGTGTCGATAAGACTTCACAACCTCAACCCTTATGAAAAGACCCTCATGGAGGCACCCGAATCACTATCCGAAAAACAATTGTTTCTCTCCATATTTTTCGACGAATCTGTAAGGAACGCTCAAGATTAAGAATCTTACACATATAATTGGTGAAAATACGAATTTTTTTTCAGTTTCGCTTCCGGGCCATTTTGGACCAAAATTCCATAGGTGTTAACATAGGAACTTTTTTCCCCTTTGAGACAGGGTCGTTAACTCGATCTGAAAAGTTGTTTTCTCGCTTTAGTATCATACCATATCCACTAAGGATTGTCCTAGGCTTAAAATATGGAAGAAAAAAAACATTTACTCGTGTCGATAAGACTTCACAACCTCAACCCTTATGAAAAGACCCTCATGGAGGCACCCGAATCACTATCCGAAAAACCATTGTTTCTCTCCATATTTTTCGACGAATCTGTAAGGAACGCTCAAGATTAAGAATCTTACACATATAATTGGTGAAAATACGAATTTTTTTCAGTTTCGCTTCCGGGCCATTTTGGACCAAAATTCCATAGGTGTTAACATAGGAACTTTTTTCCCCTTTGAGACAGGGTCGTTAACTCGATCTGAAAAGTTGTTTTCTCGCTTTAGTATCATACCATATCCACTAAGGATTGTCCTAGGCTTAAAATATGGAAGAAAAAAAACATTTACTCGTGTCGATAAGACTTCACAACCTCAACCCTTATGAAAAGACCCTCATGGAGGCACCCGAATCACTATCCGAAAAACAATTGTTTCTCTCCATATTTTTCGACGAATCTGTAAGGAACGCTCAAGATTAAGAATCTTACACATATAATTGGTGAAAATACGAATTTTTTTTCAGTTTCGCTTCCGGGCCATTTTGGACCAAAATTCCATAGGTGTTAACATAGGAACTTTTTTCCCCTTTGAGACAGGGTCGTTAACTCGATCTGAAAAGTTTTTTTCTCGCTTTAGTATCATACCATATCCACTAAGGATTGTCCTAGGCTTAAAATATGGAAGAAAAAAAACATTTACTCGTGTCGATAAGACTTCACAACCTCAACCCTTATGAAAAGACCCTCATGGAGGCACCCGAATCACTATCCGAAAAACCATTGTTTCTCTCCATATTTTTCGACGAATCTGTAAGGAACGCTCAAGATTAAGAATCTTACACATATAATTGGTGAAAATACGAATTTTTTTCAGTTTCGCTTCCGGGCCATTTTGGACCAAAATTCCATAGGTGTTAACATAGGAACTTTTTTCCCCTTTGAGACAGGGTCGTTAACTCGATCTGAAAAGTTGTTTTCTCGCTTTAGTATCATACCATATCCACTAAGGATTGTCCTAGGCTTAAAATATGGAAGAAAAAAAACATTTACTCGTGTCGATAAGACTTCACAACCTCAACCCTTATGAAAAGACCCTCATGGAGGCACCCGAATCACTATCCGAAAAACCATTGTTTCTCTCCATATTTTTCGACGAATCTGTAAGGAACGCTCAAGATTAAGAATCTTACACATATAATTGGTGAAAATACGAATTTTTTTCAGTTTCGCTTCCGGGCCATTTTGGACCAAAATTCCATAGGTGTTAACATAGGAACTTTTTTCCCCTTTGAGACAGGGTCGTTAACTCGATCTGAAAAGTTGTTTTCTCGCTTTAGTATCATACCATATCCACTAAGGATTGTCCTAGTTTTAAAATATGGAAGAAAAAAAACATTTACTCGTGTCGATAAGACTTCACAACCTCAACCCTTATGAAAAGACCCTCATGGAGGCACCCGAATCACTATCCGAAAAACCATTGTTTCTCTCCATATTTTTCGACGAATCTGTAAGGAACGCTCAAGATTAAGAATCTTACACATATAATTGGTGAAAATACGAATTTTTTTCAGTTTCGCTTCCGGGCCATTTTGGACCAAAATTCCATAGGTGTTAACATAGGAACTTTTTTCCCCTTTGAGACAGGGTCGTTAACTCGATCTGAAAAGTTGTTTTCTCGCTTTAGTATCATACCATATCCACTAAGGATTGTCCTAGGCTTAAAATATGGAAGAAAAAAAACATTTACTCGTGTCGATAAGACTTCACAACCTCAACCCTTATGAAAAGACCCTCATGGAGGCACCCGAATCACTATCCGAAAAACCATTGTTTCTCTCCATATTTTTCGACGAATCTGTAAGGAACGCTCAAGATTAAGAATCTTACACATATAATTGGTGAAAATACGAATTTTTTTCAGTTTCGCTTCCGGGCCATTTTGGACCAAAATTCCATAGGTGTTAACATAGGAACTTTTTTCCCCTTTGAGACAGGGTCGTTAACTCGATCTGAAAAGTTGTTTTCTCGCTTTAGTATCATACCATATCCACTAAGGATTGTCCTAGGCTTAAAATATGGAAGAAAAAAAACATTTACTCGTGTCGATAAGACTTCACAACCTCAACCCTTATGAAAAGACCCTCATGGAGGCACCCGAATCACTATCCGAAAAACCATTGTTTCTCTCCATATTTTTCGACGAATCTGTAAGGAACGCTCAAGATTAAGAATCTTACACATATAATTGGTGAAAATACGAATTTTTTTCAGTTTCGCTTCCGGGCCATTTTGGACCAAAATTCCATAGGTGTTAACATAGGAACTTTTTTCCCCTTTGAGACAGGGTCGTTAACTCGATCTGAAAAGTTGTTTTCTCGCTTTAGTATCATACCATATCCACTAAGGATTGTCCTAGGCTTAAAATATGGAAGAAAAAAAACATTTACTCGTGTCGATAAGACTTCACAACCTCAACCCTTATGAAAAGACCCTCATGGAGGCACCCGAATCACTATCCGAAAAACCATTGTTTCTCTCCATATTTTTCGACGAATCTGTAAGGAACGCTCAAGATTAAGAATCTTACACATATAATTGGTGAAAATACGAATTTTTTTCAGTTTCGCTTCCGGGCCATTTTGGACCAAAATTCCATAGGTGTTAACATAGTAACTTTTTTCCCCTTTGAGACAGGGTCGTTAACTCGATCTTAAAAGTTGTTTTCTCGCTTTAGTATCATACCATATCCACTAAGGATTGTCCTAGGCTTAAAATATGGAAGAAAAAAAACATTTACTCGTGTCGATAAGACTTCACAACCTCAACCCTTATGAAAAGACCCTCATGGAGGCACCCGAATCACTATCCGAAAAACCATTGTTTCTCTCCATATTTTTCGACGAATCTGTAAGGAACGCTCAAGATTAAGAATCTTACACATATAATTGGTGAAAATACGAATTTTTTTCAGTTTCGCTTCCGGGCCATTTTGGACCAAAATTCCATAGGTGTTAACATAGGAACTTTTTTCCCCTTTGAGACAGGGTCGTTAACTCGATCTGAAAAGTTGTTTTCTCGCTTTAGTATCATACCATATCCACTAAGGATTGTCCTAGGCTTAAAATATGGAAGAAAAAAAACATTTACTCGTGTCGATAAGACTTCACAACCTCAACCCTTATGAAAAGACCCTCATGGAGGCACCCGAATCACTATCCGAAAAACCATTGTTTCTCTCCATATTTTTCGACGAATCTGTAAGGAACGCTCAAGATTAAGAATCTTACACATATAATTGGTGAAAATACGAATTTTTTTCAGTTTCGCTTCCGGGCCATTTTGGACCAAAATTCCATAGGTGTTAACATAGGAACTTTTTTCCCCTTTGAGACAGGGTCGTTAACTCGATCTGAAAAGTTGTTTTCTCGCTTTAGTATCATACCATATCCACTAAGGATTGTCCTAGGCTTAAAATATGGAAGAAAAAAAACATTTACTCGTGTCGATAAGACTTCACAACCTCAACCCTTATGAAAAGACCCTCATGGAGGCACCCGAATCACTATCCGAAAAACCATTGTTTCTCTCCATATTTTTCGACGAATCTGTAAGGAACGCTCAAGATTAAGAATCTTACACATATAATTGGTGAAAATACGAATTTTTTTCAGTTTCGCTTCCGGGCCATTTTGGACCAAAATTCCATAGGTGTTAACATAGGAACTTTTTTCCCCTTTGAGACAGGGTCGTTAACTCGATCTGAAAAGTTGTTTTCTCGCTTTAGTATCATACCATATCCACTAAGGATTGTCCTAGGCTTAAAATATGGAAGAAAAAAAACATTTACTCGTGTCGATAAGACTTCACAACCTCAACCCTTATGAAAAGACCCTCATGGAGGCACCCGAATCACTATCCGAAAAACCATTGTTTCTCTCCATATTTTTCGACGAATCTGTAAGGAACGCTCAAGATTAAGAATCTTACACATATAATTGGTGAAAATACGAATTTTTTTCAGTTTCGCTTCCGGGCCATTTTGGACCAAAATTCCATAGGTGTTAACATAGGAACTTTTTTCCCCTTTGAGACAGGGTCGTTAACTCGATCTGAAAAGTTGTTTTCTCGCTTTAGTATCATACCATATCCACTAAGGATTGTCCTAGGCTTAAAATATGGAAGAAAAAAAACATTTACTCGTGTCGATAAGACTTCACAACCTCAACCCTTATGAAAAGACCCTCATGGAGGCACCCGAATCACTATCCGAAAAACCATTGTTTCTCTCCATATTTTTCGACGAATCTGTAAGGAACGCTCAAGATTAAGAATCTTACACATATAATTGGTGAAAATACGAATTTTTTTCAGTTTCGCTTTTGGGCCATTTTGGACCAAAATTCCATAGGTGTTAACATAGGAACTTTTTTCCCCTTTGAGACAGGGTCGTTAACTCGATCTGAAAAGTTGTTTTCTCGCTTTAGTATCATACCATATCCACTAAGGATTGTCCTAAGCTTAAAATATGGAAGAAAAAAAAACATTTACTGTGTCGATAAGACTTCACAACCTCAACCCTTATGAAAAGACCCTCATGGAGGCACCCGAATCACTATCCGAAAAACCATTGTTTCAATCGATTTTATTCGACGAATCTGTAAGGAACGCTCAAGATTAAGAATCTTACACATATAATTGGTGAAAATACGAATTTTTTTCAGTTTCGCTTCCGGGCCATTTTGGACCAAAATTCCATAGGTGTTAACATAGGAACTTTTTTCCCCTTTGAGACAGGGTCGTTAACTCGATCTGAAAAGTTGTTTTCTCGCTTTAGTATCATACCATATCCACTAAGGATTGTCCTAAGCTTAAAATATGGAAGAAAAAAAACATTTACTCGTGTCGATAAGACTTCACAACCTCAACCCTTATGAAAAGACCCTCATGGAGGCACCCGAATCACTATCCGAAAAACCATTGTTTCAATCGATTTTTTTCGACGAATCTGTAAGGAACGCTCAAGATTAAGAATCTTACACATATAATTGGTGAAAATACGATTTTTTTTCAATTTCGCTTCCGGGCAATTTTTGACCAAAATTCCATAGGTGTTAACATAGGAACTTTATTCCCCTTTGAGACAGGGTCGTTAACTCGATCTGAAAAGTTATTTTCTCGCTTTAGTATCATACCATATCCACTAAGGATTGTCCTAAGCTTAAAATATGGAAGAAAAAAAACATTTACTCGTGTCGATAAGACTTCACAACCTCAACCCTTATGAAAAGACCCTCATGGAGGCACCCGAATCACTATCCGAAAAACCATTGTTTCTCTCGATTTTTTTCGACAAATCTGTAAGGAACGCTCAAGATTAAGAATCTTACACATATAATTGGTGAAAATACGAATTTTTTTCAGTTTCGCTTCCGAGCCATTTAGGACCAAAATTCCATAGGTGTTAACATAGGAACTTTTTTCCCCTTTGAGACAGGGTCGTTAACTCGATCTGAAAAGTTGTTTTCTTGCTTTAGTATCATACCATATCCACTAAGGATTGTCCTAAGCTTAAAATATGGAAGAAAAAAAACATTTACTCGTGTCGATAAGACTTCACAACCTCAACCCTTATGAAAAGACCCTCATGGAGGCACCCGAATCACTATCCGAAAAACCATTGTTTCAATCGATTTTTTTCGACGAATCTGTAAGGAACGCTTAAGATTAAGAATCTTACACATATAATTGGTGAAAATACGAATTTTTTTCAGTTTCGCCTCCGGAACATTTTGGACCAAATTTCCATAGGTGTTAACATAGGAACTTTTTTCCCCTTTGAGACAGGGTCGTTAACTCGATCTGAAAAGTTGTTTTCTCGCTTTAGTATCATACCATATCCACTAAGGTTTCTCCTAAGCTTAAAATATGGAAGAAAAAAAACATTTACTCGTGTCGATAAGACTTCACAACCTCAACCCTTATGAAAAGACCCTCATGGAGGCACCCGAATCACTATCTGAAAAACCATTGTTTCTCTCCATATTTCTCGACGAATCTGTAAGGAACACTCAAGATTAAGAATCTTACACATATAATTGGTGAAAATACGAATTTTTTTCAGTTTCGCTTCCGGGCCATTTTGGACCAAAATTCCATAGGTGTTAACATAGGAACTTTTTTCCCCTTTGAGACAGGATCGTTAACTCGATCTGAAAAGTTGTTTTCTCGCTTTAGTATCATACCATATCCACTAAGGATTGTCCTAAGCTTAAAATATGGAAGAAAAAAAACATTTACTCGTGTCGATAAGACTTCACAACCTCAACCCTTATGAAAAGACCCTCATGGAGGCACCCGAATCACTATCCGAAAAACCATTGTTTCTCTCGACTTTTTTCGACAAATCTGTAAGGAACGCTCAAGATTAAGAATCTTACACATATAATTGGTGAAAATACGAATTTTTTTCAGTTTCGCTTCCGGGCCATTTAGGACCAAAATTCCATAGGTGTTAACATAGGAACTTTTTTCCCCTTTGAGACAGGGTCGTTAACTCGATCTGAAAAGTTGTTTTCTTGCTTTAGTATCATACCATATCCACTAAGGATTGTCCTAAGCTTAAAATATGGAAGAAAAAAAACATTTACTCGTGTCGATAAGACTTCACAACCTCAACCCTTATGAAAAGACCCTCATGGAGGCACCCGAATCACTATCCGAAAAACCATTGTTTCTCTCGATTTTTTTCGACAAATCTGTAAGGAACGCTCAAGATTAAGAATCTTACACATATAATTGGTGAAAATACGAATTTTTTTCAGTTTCGCTTCCGGGCCATTTTGGACCAAAATTCCATAGGTGTTAACATAGGAACTTTTTTCCCCTTTGAGACAGGATCGTTAACTCGATCTGAAAAGTTGTTTTCTCGCTTTAGTATCATACCATATCCACTAAGGATTGTCCTAAGCTTAAAATATGGAAGAAAAAAAACATTTACTCGTGTCGATAAGACTTCACAACCTCAACCCTTATGAAAAGACCCTCATGGAGGCACCCGAATCACTATCCGAAAAACCATTGTTTCTCTCGATTTTTTTCGACAAATCTGTAAGGAACGCTCAAGATTAAGAATCTTACACATATAATTGGTGAAAATACGAATTTTTTTCAGTTTCGCTTCCGGGCCATTTAGGACCAAAATTCCATAGGTGTTAACATAGGAACTTTTTTCCCCTTTGAGACAGGGTCGTTAACTCGATCTGAAAAGTTGTTTTCTTGCTTTAGTATCATACCATATCCACTAAGGATTGTCCTAAGCTTAAAATATGGAAGAAAAAAAACATTTACTCGTGTCGATAAGACTTCACAACCTCAACCCTTATGAAAAGACCCTCATGGACGCACCCGAATCACTATCCGAAAAACCATTGTTTCAATCGATTTTTTTCGACGAATCTGTAAGGAACGCTCAAGATTAAGAATCTTACACATATAATTGGTGAAAATACGAATTTTTTTCAGTTTCGCCTCCGGGCCATTTTGGACCAAATTTCCATAGGTGTTAACATAGGAACTTTTTTCCCCTTTGAGACAGGGTCGTTAACTCGATCTGAAAAGTTGTTTTCTCGCTTTAGTATCATACCATATCCACTAAGGTTTGTCCTAAGCTTAAAATATGGAAGAAAAAAAACATTTACTCGTGTCGATAAGACTTCACAACCTCAACCCTTATGAAAAGACCCTCATGGAGGCACCCGAATCACTATCCGAAAAACCATTGTTTCTCTCCATATTTTTCGACGAATCTGTAAGGAACGCTCAAGATTAAGAATCTTACACATATAATTGGTGAAAATACGAATTTTTTTCAGTTTCGCTTCCGGGCCATTTTGGACCAAAATTCCATAGGTGTTAACATAGGAACTTTTTTCCCCTTTGAGACAGGATCGTTAACTCGATCTGAAAAGTTGTTTTCTCGCTTTAGTATCATACCATATCCACTAAGGATTGTCCTATGCTTAAAATATGGAAGAAAAAAAACATTTACTCGTGTCGATAAGACTTCACAACCTCAACCCTTATGAAAAGACCCTCATGGAGGCACCCGAATCACTATCCGAAAAACCATTGTTTCAATCGATTTTTTTCGACGAATCTGTAAGGAACGCTCAAGATTAAGAATCTTACACATATAATTGGTGAAAATACGATTTTTTTTCAATTTCGCTTCCGGGCAATTTTTGACCAAAATTCCATAGGTGTTAACATAGGAACTTTATTCCCCTTTGAGACAGGGTCGTTAACTCGATCTGAAAAGTTATTTTCTCGCTTTAGTATCATACCATATCCACTAAGGATTGTCCTAAGCTTAAAATATGGAAGAAAAAAAACATTTACTCGTGTCGATAAGACTTCACAACCTCAACCCTTATGAAAAGACCCTCATGGAGGCACCCGAATCACTATCCGAAAAACCATTGTTTCTCTCGATTTTTTTCGACAAATCTGTAAGGAACGCTCAAGATTAAGAATCTTACACATATAATTGGTGAAAATACGAATTTTTTTCAGTTTCGCTTCCGAGCCATTTAGGACCAAAATTCCATAGGTGTTAACATAGGAACTTTTTTCCCCTTTGAGACAGGGTCGTTAACTCGATCTGAAAAGTTGTTTTCTTGCTTTAGTATCATACCATATCCACTAAGGATTGTCCTAAGCTTAAAATATGGAAGAAAAAAAACATTTACTCGTGTCGATAAGACTTCACAACCTCAACCCTTATGAAAAGACCCTCATGGAGGCACCCGAATCACTATCCGAAAAACCATTGTTTCAATCGATTTTTTTCGACGAATCTGTAAGGAACGCTTAAGATTAAGAATCTTACACATATAATTGGTGAAAATACGAATTTTTTTCAGTTTCGCCTCCGGGCCATTTTGGACCAAATTTCCATAGGTGTTAACATAGGAACTTTTTTCCCCTTTGAGACAGGGTCGTTAACTCGATCTGAAAAGTTGTTTTCTCGCTTTAGTATCATACCATATCCACTAAGGTTTCTCCTAAGCTTAAAATATGGAAGAAAAAAAACATTTACTCGTGTCGATAAGACTTCACAACCTCAACCCTTATGAAAAGACCCTCATGGAGGCACCCGAATCACTATCTGAAAAACCATTGTTTCTCTCCATATTTCTCGACGAATCTGTAAGGAACACTCAAGATTAAGAATCTTACACATATAATTGGTGAAAATACGAATTTTTTTCAGTTTCGCTTCCGGGCCATTTTGGACCAAAATTCCATAGGTGTTAACATAGGAACTTTTTTCCCCTTTGAGACAGGATCGTTAACTCGATCTGAAAAGTTGTTTTCTCGCTTTAGTATCATACCATATCCACTAAGGATTGTCCTAAGCTTAAAATATGGAAGAAAAAAAACATTTACTCGTGTCGATAAGACTTCACAACCTCAACCCTTATGAAAAGACCCTCATGGAGGCACCCGAATCACTATCCGAAAAACCATTGTTTCTCTCGACTTTTTTCGACAAATCTGTAAGGAACGCTCAAGATTAAGAATCTTACACATATAATTGGTGAAAATACGAATTTTTTTCAGTTTCGCTTCCGGGCCATTTAGGACCAAAATTCCATAGGTGTTAACATAGGAACTTTTTTCCCCTTTGAGACAGGGTCGTTAACTCGATCTGAAAAGTTGTTTTCTTGCTTTAGTATCATACCATATCCACTAAGGATTGTCCTAAGCTTAAAATATGGAAGAAAAAAAACATTTACTCGTGTCGATAAGACTTCACAACCTCAACCCTTATGAAAAGACCCTCATGGAGGCACCCGAATCACTATCCGAAAAACCATTGTTTCTCTCGATTTTTTTCGACAAATCTGTAAGGAACGCTCAAGATTAAGAATCTTACACATATAATTGGTGAAAATACGAATTTTTTTCAGTTTCGCTTCCGGGCCATTTTGGACCAAAATTCCATAGGTGTTAACATAGGAACTTTTTTCCCCTTTGAGACAGGATCGTTAACTCGATCTGAAAAGTTGTTTTCTCGCTTTAGTATCATACCATATCAAATAAGGATTGTCCTAAGCTTAAAATATGGAAGAAAAAAAACATTTACTCGTGTCGATAAGACTTCACAACCTCAACCCTTATGAAAAGACCCTCATGGAGGCACCCGAATCACTATCCGAAAAACCATTGTTTCTCTCGATTTTTTTCGACAAATCTGTAAGGAACGCTCAAGATTAAGAATCTTACACATATAATTGGTGAAAATACGAATTTTTTTCAGTTTCGCTTCCGGGCCATTTAGGACCAAAATTCCATAGGTGTTAACATAGGAACTTTTTTCCCCTTTGAGACAGGGTCGTTAACTCGATTTGAAAAGTTGTTTTCTTGCTTTAGTATCATACCATATCCACTAAGGATTGTCCTAAGCTTAAAATATGGAAGAAAAAAAACATTTACTCGTGTCGATAAGACTTCACAACCTCAACCCTTATGAAAAGACCCTCATGGACGCACCCGAATCACTATCCGAAAAACCATTGTTTCAATCGATTTTTTTCGACGAATCTGTAAGGAACGCTCAAGATTAAGAATCTTACACATATAATTGGTGAAAATACGAATTTTTTTCAGTTTCGCCTCCGGGCCATTTTGGACCAAATTTCCATAGGTGTTAACATAGGAACTTTTTTCCCCTTTGAGACAGGGTCGTTAACTCGATCTGAAAAGTTGTTTTCTCGCTTTAGTATCATACCATATCCACTAAGGATTGTCCTAAGCTTAAAATATGGAAGAAAAAAAACATTTACTCGTGTCGATAAGACTTCACAACCTCAACCCTTATGAAAAGACCCTCATGGAGGCACCCGAATCACTATCCGAAAAACCATTGTTTCAATCGATTTTTTTCGACGAATCTGTAAGGAACGCTCAAGATTAAGAATCTTACACATATAATTGGTGAAAATACGAATTTTTTTCAGTTTCGCTTCCGGGCCATTTTGGACCAAAATTCCATAGGTGTTAACATAGGAACTTTTTTCCCCTTTGAGACAGGGTCGTTAACTCGATCTGAAAAGTTGTTTTCTCGCTTTAGTATCATACCATATCCACTAAGGATTGTCCTAAGCTTAAAATATGGAAGAAAAAAAACATTTACTCGTGTCGATAAGACTTCACAACCTCAACCCTTATGAAATGACCTTCATGGAGGCACCCGAATCACTATCCGAAAAACCATTGTTTCAATCGATTTTTTTCGACGAATCTGTAAGGAACGCTCAAGATTAAGAATCTTACACATATAATTGGTGAAAATACGAATTTTTTTCAGTTTCGCCTCCGGGCCATTTTGGACCAAATTTCCATAGGTGTTAACATAGGAACTTTTTTCCCCTTTGAGACAGGGTCGTTAACTCGATCTGAAAAGTTGTTTTCTCGCTTTAGTATCATACCATATCCACTAAGGATTGTCCTAAGCTTAAAATATGGAAGAAAAAAAACATTTACTCGTGTCGATAAGACTTCACAACCTCAACCCTTATGAAAAGACCCTCATGGAGGCACCCGAATCACTATCCGAAAAACCATTGTTTCAATCGATTTTTTTCGACGAATCTGTAAGGAACGCTCAAGATTAAGAATCTTACACATATAATTGGTGAAAATACGAATTTTTTTCAGTTTCGCTTCCGGGCCATTTTGGACCAAAATTCCATAGGTGTTAACATAGGAACTTTTTTCCCCTTTGAGACAGGGTCGTTAACTCGATCTGAAAAGTTGTTTTCTCGCTTTAGTATCATACCATATCCACTAAGGATTGTCCTAAGCTTAAAATATGGAAGAAAAAAAACATTTACTCGTGTCGATAAGACTTCACAACCTCAACCCTTATGAAAAGACCCTCATGGAGGCACCCGAATCACTATCCGAAAAACCATTGTTTCTCTCCATATTTTTCGACGAATCTGTAAGGAACGCTCAAGATTAAGAATCTTACACATATAATTGGTGAAAATACGAATTTTTTTCAGTTTCGCTTCCGGGCCATTTTGGACCAAAATTCCATAGGTGTTAACATAGGAACTTTTTTCCCCTTTGAGACAGGATCGTTAACTCGATCTGAAAAGTTGTTTTCTCGCTTTAGTATCATACCATATCCACTAAGGATTGTCCTAAGCTTAAAATATGGAAGAAAAAAAACATTTACTCGTGTCGATAAGACTTCACAACCTCAACCCTTATGAAAAGACCCTCATGGAGGCACCCGAATCACTATCCGAAAAACCATTGTTTCAATCGATTTTTTTCAACGAATCTGTAAGGAACGCTCAAGATTAAGAATCTTACACATATAATTGGTGAAAATACGATTTTTTTTCAATTTCGCTTCCGGGCAATTTTTGACCAAAATTCCATAGGTGTTAACATAGGAACTTTATTCCCCTTTGAGACAGGGTCGTTAACTCGATCTGAAAAGTTATTTTCTCGCTTTAGTATCATACCATATCCACTAAGGATTGTCCTAAGCTTAAAATATGGAAGAAAAAAAACATTTACTCGTGTCGATAAGACTTCACAACCTCAACCCTTATGAAAAGACCCTCATGGAGGCACCCGAATCACTATCCGAAAAACCATTGTTTCTCTCGATTTTTTTCGACAAATCTGTAAGGAACGCTCAAGATTAAGAATCTTACACATATAATTGGTGAAAATACGAATTTTTTTCAGTTTCGCTTCCGGGCCATTTAGGACCAAAATTCCATAGGTGTTAACATAGGAACTTTTTTCCCCTTTGAGACAGGGTCGTTAACTCGATCTGAAAAGTTGTTTTCTTGCTTTAGTATTATACCATATCCACTAAGGATTGTCCTAAGCTTAAAATATGGAAGAAAAAAAACATTTACTCGTGTCGATAAGACTTCACAACCTCAACCCTTATGAAAAGACCCTCATGGAGGCACCCGAATCACTATCCGAAAAACCATTGTTTCAATCGATTTTTTTCGACGAATCTGTAAGGAACGCTCAAGATTAAGAATCTTACACATATAATTGGTGAAAATATGAATTTTTTTCAGTTTCGCCTCCGGGCCATTTTGGACCAAATTTCCATAGGTGTTAACATAGGAACTTTTTTCCCCTTTGAGACAGGGTCGTTAACTCGATCTGAAAAGTTGTTTTCTCGCTTTAGTATCATACCATATCCACTAAGGTTTGTCCTAAGCTTAAAATATGGAAGAAAAAAAACATTTACTCGTGTCGATAAGACTTCACAACCTCAACCCTTATGAAAAGACCCTCATGGAGGCACCCGAATCACTATCCGAAAAACCATTGTTTCTCTCCATATTTTTCGACGAATCTGTAAGGAACGCTCAAGATTAAGAATCTTACACATATAATTGGTGAAAATACGAATTTTTTTCAGTTTCGCTTCCGGGCCATTTTGGACCAAAATTCCATAGGTGTTAACATAGGAACTTTTTTCCCCTTTGAGACAGGATCGTTAACTCGATCTGAAAAGTTGTTTTCTCGCTTTAGTATCATACCATATCCACTAAGGATTGTCCTAAGCTTAAAATATGGAAGAAAAAAAACATTTACTCGTGTCGATAAGACTTCACAACCTCAACCCTTATGAAAAGACCCTCATGGAGGCACCGGAATCACTATCCGAAAAACCATTGTTTCTCTCGATTTTTTTCGACAAATCTGTAAGGAACGCTCAAGATTAAGAATCTTACACATATAATTGGTGAAAATACGAATTTTTTTCAGTTTCGCTTCCGGGCCATTTAGGACCAAAATTCCATAGGTGTTAACATAGGAACTTTTTTCCCCTTTGAGACAGGGTCGTTAACTCGATCTGAAAAGTTGTTTTCTCGCTTTAGTATCATACCATATCCACTAAGGATTGTCCTAAGCTTAAAATATGGAAGAAAAAAAACATTTACTCGTGTCGATAAGACTTCACAACCTCAACCCTTATGAAAAGACCCTCATGGAGGCACCCGAATCACTATCCGAAAAACCATTGTTTCAATCGATTTTTTTCGACGAATCTGTAAGGAACGCTCAAGATTAAGAATCTTACACATATAATTGGTGAAAATACGAATTTTTTTCAGTTTCGCTTCCGGGCCATTTTGGACAAAAATTCCATAGGTGTTAACATAGGAACTTTTTTCCCCTTTGAGACAGGGTCGTTAACTCGATCTGAAAAGTTGTTTTCTCGCTTTAGTATCATACCATATCTACTAAGGTTTGTCCTAAGCTTAAAATATGGAAGAAAAAAAACATTTACTCGTGTCGATAAGACTTCACAACCTCAACCCTTATGAAAAGACCCTCATGGAGGCACCCGAATCACTATCCGAAAAACCATTGTTTCTCTCCATATTTTTCGACGAATCTGTAAGGAACGCTCAAGATTAAGAATCTTACACATATAATTGGTGAAAATACGAATTTTTTTCAGTTTCGCTTCCGGGCCATTTTGGACCAAAATTCCATAGGTGTTAACATAGGAACTTTTTTCCCCTTTGAGACAGGGTCGTTAACTCGATCTGAAAAGTTGTTTTCTCGCTTTAGTATCATACCATATCCACTAAGGATTGTCCTAAGCTTAAAATATGGAAGAAAAAAAACATTTACTCGTGTCGATAAGACTTCACAACCTCAACCCTTATGAAAAGACCCTCATAGAGGCACCGGAATCACTATCCGAAAAACCATTGTTTCTCTCGATTTTTTTCGACAAATCTGTAAGGAACGCTCAAGTTTAAGAATCTTACACATATAATTGGTGAAAATACGAATTTTTTTCAGTTTCGCTTCCGGGCCATTTAGGACCAAAATTCCATAGGTGTTAACATAGGAACTTTTTTCCCCTTTGAGACAGGGTCGTTAACTCGATCTGAAAAGTTGTTTTCTCGCTTTAGTATCATACCATATCCACTAAGGATTGTCCTAAGCTTAAAATATGGAAGAAAAAAAACATTTACTCGTGTCGATAAGACTTCACAACCTCAACCCTTATGAAATGACCTTCATGGAGGCACCCGAATCACTATCCGAAAAACCATTGATTCAATCGATTTTTTTCGACGAATCTGTAAGGAACGCTCAAGATTAAGAATCTTACACATATAATTGGTGAAAATACGAATTTTTTTCAGTTTCGCTTCCGGGCCATTTTGGACCAAAATTCCATAGGTGTTAACATAGGAACTTTTTTCCCCTTTGAGACAGGGTCGTTAACTCGATCTGAAAAGTTGTTTTCTCGCTTTAGTATCATACCATATCCACTAAGGATTGTCCTAAGCTTAAAATATGGAAGAAAAAAAACATTTACTCGTGTCGATAAGACTTCACAACCTCAACCCTTATGAAAAGACCCTCATGGAGGCACCCGAATCACTATCCGAAAAACCATTGTTTCAATCGATTTTTTTCGACGAATCTGTAAGGAACGCTCAAGATTAAGAATCTTACACATATAATTGGTGAAAATACGAATTTTTTTCAGTTTCGCTTCCGGGCAATTTTGGACCAAAATTCCATAGGTGTTAACATAGGAACTTTTTTCCCCTTTGAGACAGGGTCGTTAACTCGATCTGAAAAGTTGTTTTCTCGCTTTAGTATCATACCATATCTACTAAGGTTTGTCCTAAGCTTAAAATATGGAAGAAAAAAAACATTTACTCGTGTCGATAAGACTTCACAACCTCAACCCTTATGAAAAGACCCTCATGGAGGCACCCGAATCACTATCCGAAAAACCATTGTTTCTCTCCATATTTTTCGACGAATCTGTAAGGAACGCTCAAGATTAAGAATCTTACACATATAATTGGTGAAAATACGAATTTTTTTCAGTTTCGCTTCCGGGCCATTTTGGACCAAAATTCCATAGGTGTTAACATAGGAACTTTTTTCCCCTTTGAGACAGGGTCGTTAACTCGATCTGAAAAGTTGTTTTCTCGCTTTAGTATCATACCATATCCACTAAGGATTGTCCTAAGCTTAAAATATGGAAGAAAAAAAACATTTACTCGTGTCGATAAGACTTCACAACCTCAACCCTTATGAAAAGACCCTCATGGAGGCACCGGAATCACTATCCGAAAAACCATTGTTTCTCTCGATTTTTTTCGACAAATCTGTAAGGAACGCTCAAGTTTAAGAATCTTACACATATAATTGGTGAAAATACGAATTTTTTTCAGTTTCGCTTCCGGGCCATTTAGGACCAAAATTCCATAGGTGTTAACATAGGAACTTTTTTCCCCTTTGAGACAGGGTCGTTAACTCGATCTGAAAAGTTGTTTTCTCGCTTTAGTATCATACCATATCCACTAAGGATTGTCCTAAGCTTAAAATATGGAAGAAAAAAAACATTTACTCGTGTCGATAAGACTTCACAACCTCAACCCTTATGAAATGACCTTCATGGAGGCACCCGAATCACTATCCGAAAAACCATTGATTCAATCGATTTTTTTCGACGAATCTGTAAGGAACGCTCAAGATTAAGAATCTTACACATATAATTGGTGAAAATACGAATTTTTTTCAGTTTCGCTTCCGGGCCATTTTGGACCAAAATTCCATAGGTGTTAACATAGGAACTTTTTTCCCCTTTGAGACAGGGTCGTTAACTCGATTTGAAAAGTTGTTTTCTCGCTTTAGTATCATACCATATCCACTAAGGATTGTCCTAAGCTTAAAATATGGAAGAAAAAAAACATTTACTCGTGTCGATAAGACTTCACAACCTCAACCCTTATGAAAAGACCCTCATGGAGGCACCGGAATCACTATCCGAAAAACCATTGTTTCTCTCGATTTTTTTCGACGAATCTGTAAGGAACGCTCAAGATTAAGAATCTTACACATATAATTGGTGAAAATACGAATTTTTTTCAGTTTCGCTTCCGGGCCATTTAGGACCAAAATTCCATAGGTGTTAACATAGGAACTTTTTTCCCCTTTGAGACAGGGTCGTTAACTCGATCTGAAAAGTTGTTTTCTTGCTTTAGTATCATACCATATCCACTAAGGATTGTCCTAAGCTTAAAATATGGAAGAAAAAAAAACATTTACTCGTGTCGATAAGACTTCACAACCTCAACCCTTATGAAATGACCTTCATGGAGGCACCCGAATCACTATCCGAAAAACCATTGTTTCAATCGATTTTTTTCGACGAATCTGTAAGGAACGCTCAAGATTAAGAATCTTACACATATAATTGGTGAAAATACGAATTTTTTTCAGTTTCGCTTCCGGGCCATTTTGGACCAAAATTCCATAGGTGTTAACATAGGAACTTTTTTCCCCTTTGAGACAGGGTCGTTAACTCGATCTGAAAAGTTGTTTTCTCGCTTTAGTATCATACCATATCCACTAAGGATTGTCCTAAGCTTAAAATATGGATGAAAAAAAAACATTTACTCGTGTCGATAAGACTTCACAACCTCAACCCTTATGAAAAGACCCTCATGGAGGCACCGGAATCACTATCCGAAAAACCATTGTTTCTCTCGATTTTTTTCGACAAATCTGTAAGGAACGCTCAAGATTAAGAATCTTACACATATAATTAGTGAAAATACGAATTTTTTTCAGTTTCGCTTCCGGGCCATTTAGGACAAAAATTCCATAGGTGTTAACATAGGAACTTTTTTCCCCTTTGAGACAGGGTCGTTAACTCGATCTGAAAAGTTGTTTTCTCGCTTTAGTATCATACCATATCCACTAAGGATTGTCCTAAGCTTAAAATATGGAAGAAAAAAAACATTTACTCGTGTCGATAAGACTTCACAACCTCAACCCTTATGAAAAGACCCTCATGGAGGCACCCGAATCACTATCCGAAAAACCATTGTTTCAATCGATTTTTTTCGACGAATCTGTAAGGAACGCTCAAGATTAAGAATCTTACACATATAATTGGTGAAAATACGAATTTTTTTCAGTTTCGCTTCCGGGCCATTTTGGACCAAAATTCCATAGGTGTTAACATAGGAACTTTTTTCCCCTTTGAGACAGGGTCGTTAACTCGATCTGAAAAGTTGTTTTCTCGCTTTAGTATCATACCATATCCACTAAGGATTGTCCTAAGCTTAAAATATGGAAGAAAAAAAACATTTACTCGTGTCGATAAGACTTCACAACCTCAACCCTTATGAAAAGACCCTCATGGAGGCACCGGAATCACTATCCGAAAAACCATTGTTTCTCTCCATATTTCTCGACGAATCTGTAAGGAACGCTCAAGATTAAGAATCTTACACATATAATTGGTGAAAATACGAATTTTTTTCAGTTTCGCTTCCGGGCCATTTTGGACCAAAATTCCATAGGTGTTAACATAGGAACTTTTTTCCCCTTTGAGACAGGGTCGTTAACTCGATCTGAAAAGTTGTTTTCTCGCTTTAGTATCATACCATATCCACTAAGGATTGTCCTAAGCTTAAAATATGGAAGAAAAAAAACATTTACTCGTGTCGATAAGACTTCACAACCTCAACCCTTATGAAAAGACCCTCATGGAGGCACCCGAATCACTATCCGAAAAACCATTGTTTCAATCGATTTTTTTCGACGAATCTGTAAGGAACGCTCAAGATTAAGAATCTTACACATATAATTGGTGAAAATACGAATTTTTTTCAGTTTCGCTTCCGGGCCATTTTGGACCAAAATTCCATAGGTGTTAACATAAGAACTTTTTTCCCCTTTGAGACAGGGTCGTTAACTCGATCTGAAAAGTTGTTTTCTCGCTTTAGTATCATACCATATCTACTAAGGTTTGTCCTAAGCTTAAAATATGGAAGAAAAAAAACATTTACTCGTGTCGATAAGACTTCACAACCTCAACCCTTATGAAAAGACCCTCATGGAGGCACCCGAATCACTATCCGAAAAACCATTGTTTCAATCGATTTTATTCGACGAATCTGTAAGGAACGCTCAAGATTAAGAATCTTACACATATAATTGGTGAAAATACGAATTTTTTTCAGTTTCGCTTCCGGGCCATTTTGGACCAAAATTCCATACGTGTTAACATAGGAACTTTTTTCCCCTTTGAGACAGGGTCGTTAACTCGATCTGAAAAGTTGTTTTCTCGCTTTAGTATCATACCATATCCACTAAGGATTGTCCTAAGCTTAAAATATGGAAGAAAAAAAACATTTACTCGTGTCGATAAGACTTCACAACCTCAACCCTTATGAAAAGACCCTCATGGAGGCACCGGAATCACTATCCGAAAAACCATTGTTTCTCTCGATTTTTTTCGACAAATCTGTAAGGAACGCTCAAGATTAAGAATCTTACACATATAATTGGTGAAAATACGAATTTTTTTCAGTTTCGCTTCCGGGCCATTTAGGACCAAAATTCCATAGGTTAACATAGGAACTTTTTTCCCCTTTGAGACAGGGTCGTTAACTCGATCTGAAAAGTTGTTTTCTCGCTTTAGTATCATACCATATCCACTAAGGATTGTCCTAAGCTTAAAATATGGAAGAAAAAAAACATTTACTCGTGTCGATAAGACTTCACAACCTCAACCCTTATGAAAAGACCCTCATGGAGGCACCCGAATCACTATCCGAAAAACCATTGTTTCAATCGATTTTTTTCGACGAATCTGTAAGGAACGCTCAAGATTAAGAATCTTACACATATAATTGGTGAAAATACGAATTTTTTTCAGTTTCGCTTCCGGGCCATTTTGGACCAAAATTCCATAGGTGTTAACATAGGAACTTTTTTCCCCTTTGAGACAGGGTCGTTAACTCGATCTGAAAAGTTGTTTTCTCGCTTTAGTATCATACCATATCTACTAAGGTTTGTCCTAAGCTTAAAATATGGAAGAAAAAAAACATTTACTCGTGTCGATAAGACTTCACAACCTCAACCCTTATGAAAAGACCCTCATGGAGGCACCCGAATCACTATCCGAAAAACCATTGTTTCTCTCCATATTTTTCGACGAATCTGTAAGGAACGCTCAAGATTAAGAATCTTACACATATAATTGGTGAAAATACGAATTTTTTTCAGTTTCGCTTCCGGGCCATTTTGGACCAAAATTCCATAGGTGTTAACATAGGAACTTTTTTCCCCTTTGAGACAGGGTCGTTAACTCGATCTGAAAAGTTGTTTTCTCGCTTTAGTATCATACCATATCCACTAAGGATTGTCCTAAGCTTAAAATATGGAAGAAAAAAAACATTTACTCGTGTCGATAAGACTTCACAACCTCAACCCTTATGAAAAGACCCTCATGGAGGCACCGGAATCACTATCCGAAAAACCATTGTTTCTCTCGATTTTTTTCGACAAATCTGTAAGGAACGCTCAAGATTAAGAATCTTACACATATAATTGGTGAAAATACGAATTTTTTTCAGTTTCGCTTCCGGGCCATTTAGGACCAAAATTCCATAGGTTAACATAGGAACTTTTTTCCCCTTTGAGACAGGGTCGTTAACTCGATCTGAAAAGTTGTTTTCTCGCTTTAGTATCATACCATATCCACTAAGGATTGTCCTAAGCTTAAAATATGGAAGAAAAAAAACATTTACTCGTGTCGATAAGACTTCACAACCTCAACCCTTATGAAAAGACCCTCATGGAGGCACCCGAATCACTATCCGAAAAACCATTGTTTCAATCGATTTTTTTCGACGAATCTGTAAGGAACGCTCAAGATTAAGAATCTTACACATATAATTGGTGAAAATACGAATTTTTTTCAGTTTCGCTTCCGGGCAATTTTGGACCAAAATTCCATAGGTGTTAACATAGGAACTTTTTTCCCCTTTGAGACAGGGTCGTTAACTCGATCTGAAAAGTTGTTTTCTCGCTTTAGTATCATACCATATCTACTAAGGTTTGTCCTAAGCTTAAAATATGGAAGAAAAAAAACATTTACTCGTGTCGATAAGACTTCACAACCTCAACCCTTATGAAAAGACCCTCATGGAGGCACCCGAATCACTATCCGAAAAACCATTGTTTCTCTCCATATTTTTCGACGAATCTGTAAGGAACGCTCAAGATTAAGAATCTTACACATATAATTGGTGAAAATACGAATTTTTTTCAGTTTCGCTTCCGGGCCATTTTGGACCAAAATTCCATAGGTGTTAACATAGGAACTTTTTTCCCCTTTGAGACAGGGTCGTTAACTCGATCTGAAAAGTTGTTTTCTCGCTTTAGTATCATACCATATCCACTAAGGATTGTCCTAAGCTTAAAATATGGAAGAAAAAAAACATTTACTCGTGTCGATAAGACTTCACAACCTCAACCCTTATGAAAAGACCCTCATGGAGGCACCGGAATCACTATCCGAAAAACCATTGTTTCTCTCGATTTTTTTCGACAAATCTGTAAGGAACGCTCAAGATTAAGAATCTTACACATATAATTGGTGAAAATACGAATTTTTTTCAGTTTCGCTTCCGGGCCATTTAGGACCAAAATTCCATAGGTTAACATAGGAACTTTTTTCCCCTTTGAGACAGGGTCGTTAACTCGATCTGAAAAGTTGTTTTCTCGCTTTAGTATCATACCATATCCACTAAGGATTGTCCTAAGCTTAAAATATGGAAGAAAAAAAACATTTACTCGTGTCGATAAGACTTCACAACCTCAACCCTTATGAAAAGACCCTCATGGAGGCACCCGAATCACTATCCGAAAAACCATTGTTTCAATCGATTTTTTTCGACGAATCTGTAAGGAACGCTCAAGATTAAGAATCTTACACATATAATTGGTGAAAATACGAATTTTTTTCAGTTTCGCTTCCGGGCAATTTTGGACCAAAATTCCATAGGTGTTAACATAGGAACTTTTTTCCCCTTTGAGACAGGGTCGTTAACTCGATCTGAAAAGTTGTTTTCTCGCTTTAGTATCATACCATATCTACTAAGGTTTGTCCTAAGCTTAAAATATGGAAGAAAAAAAACATTTACTCGTGTCGATAAGACTTCACAACCTCAACCCTTATGAAAAGACCCTCATGGAGGCACCGGAATCACTATCCGAAAAACCATTGTTTCTCTCGATTTTTTTCGACAAATCTGTAAGGAACGCTCAAGATTAAGAATCTTACACATATAATTGGTGAAAATACGAATTTTTTTCAGTTTCGCTTCCGGGCCATTTAGGACCAAAATTCCATAGGTTAACATAGGAACTTTTTTCCCCTTTGAGACAGGGTCGTTAACTCGATCTGAAAAGTTGTTTTCTCGCTTTAGTATCATACCATATCCACTAAGGATTGTCCTAAGCTTAAAATATGGAAGAAAAAAAACATTTACTCGTGTCGATAAGACTTCACAACCTCAACCCTTATGAAAAGACCCTCATGGAGGCACCCGAATCACTATCCGAAAAACCATTGTTTCAATCGATTTTTTTCGACGAATCTGTAAGGAACGCTCAAGATTAAGAATCTTACACATATAATTGGTGAAAATACGAATTTTTTTCAGTTTCGCTTCCGGGCCATTTTGGACCAAAATTCCATAGGTGTTAACATAGGAACTTTTTTCCCCTTTGAGACAGGGTCGTTAACTCGATCTGAAAAGTTGTTTTCTCGCTTTAGTATCATACCATATCTACTAAGGTTTGTCCTAAGCTTAAAATATGGAAGAAAAAAAACATTTACTCGTGTCGATAAGACTTCACAACCTCAACCCTTATGAAAAGACCCTCATGGAGGCACCCGAATCACTATCCGAAAAACCATTGTTTCTCTCCATATTTTTCGACGAATCTGTAAGGAACGCTCAAGATTAAGAATCTTACACATATAATTGGTGAAAATACGAATTTTTTTCAGTTTCGCTTCCGGGCCATTTTGGACCAAAATTCCATAGGTGTTAACATAGGAACTTTTTTCCCCTTTGAGACAGGGTCGTTAACTCGATCTGAAAAGTTGTTTTCTCGCTTTAGTATCATACCATATCCACTAAGGATTGTCCTAAGCTTAAAATATGGAAGAAAAAAAACATTTACTCGTGTCGATAAGACTTCACAACCTCAACCCTTATGAAAAGACCCTCATGGAGGCACCGGAATCACTATCCGAAAAACCATTGTTTCTCTCGATTTTTTTCGACAAATCTGTAAGGAACGCTCAAGATTAAGAATCTTACACATATAATTGGTGAAAATACGAATTTTTTTCAGTTTCGCTTCCGGGCCATTTAGGACCAAAATTCCATAGGTTAACATAGGAACTTTTTTCCCCTTTGAGACAGGGTCGTTAACTCGATCTGAAAAGTTGTTTTCTCGCTTTAGTATCATACCATATCCACTAAGGATTGTCCTAAGCTTAAAATATGGAAGAAAAAAAACATTTACTCGTGTCGATAAGACTTCACAACCTCAACCCTTATGAAAAGACCCTCATGGAGGCACCCGAATCACTATCCGAAAAACCATTGTTTCAATCGATTTTTTTCGACGAATCTGTAAGGAACGCTCAAGATTAAGAATCTTACACATATAATTGGTGAAAATACGAATTTTTTTCAGTTTCGCTTCCGGGCAATTTTGGACCAAAATTCCATAGGTGTTAACATAGGAACTTTTTTCCCCTTTGAGACAGGGTCGTTAACTCGATCTGAAAAGTTGTTTTCTCGCTTTAGTATCATACCATATCTACTAAGGTTTGTCCTAAGCTTAAAATATGGAAGAAAAAAAACATTTACTCGTGTCGATAAGACTTCACAACCTCAACCCTTATGAAAAGACCCTCATGGAGGCACCCGAATCACTATCCGAAAAACCATTGTTTCTCTCCATATTTTTCGACGAATCTGTAAGGAACGCTCAAGATTAAGAATCTTACACATATAATTGGTGAAAATACGAATTTTTTTCAGTTTCGCTTCCGGGCCATTTTGGACCAAAATTCCATAGGTGTTAACATAGGAACTTTTTTCCCCTTTGAGACAGGGTCGTTAACTCGATCTGAAAAGTTGTTTTCTCGCTTTAGTATCATACCATATCCACTAAGGATTGTCCTAAGCTTAAAATATGGAAGAAAAAAAACATTTACTCGTGTCGATAAGACTTCACAACCTCAACCCTTATGAAAAGACCCTCATGGAGGCACCGGAATCACTATCCGAAAAACCATTGTTTCTCTCCATATTTCTCGACGAATCTGTAAGGAACGCTCAAGATTAAGAATCTTACACATATAATTGGTGAAAATACGAATTTTTTTCAGTTTCGCTTCCGGGCCATTTTGGACCAAAATTCCATAGGTGTTAACATAGGAACTTTTTTCCCCTTTGAGACAGGGTCGTTAACTCGATCTGAAAAGTTGTTTTCTCGCTTTAGTATCATACCATATCCACTAAGGATTGTCCTAAGCTTAAAATATGGAAGAAAAAAAACATTTACTCGTGTCGATAAGACTTCACAACCTCAACCCTTATGAAAAGACCCTCATGGAGGCACCCGAATCACTATCCGAAAAACCATTGTTTCAATCGATTTTTTTCGACGAATCTGTAAGGAACGCTCAAGATTAAGAATCTTACACATATAATTGGTGAAAATACGAATTTTTTTCAGTTTCGCTTCCGGGCCATTTTGGACCAAAATTCCATAGGTGTTAACATAAGAACTTTTTTCCCCTTTGAGACAGGGTCGTTAACTCGATCTGAAAAGTTGTTTTCTCGCTTTAGTATCATACCATATCTACTAAGGTTTGTCCTAAGCTTAAAATATGGAAGAAAAAAAACATTTACTCGTGTCGATAAGACTTCACAACCTCAACCCTTATGAAAAGACCCTCATGGAGGCACCCGAATCACTATCCGAAAAACCATTGTTTCAATCGATTTTATTCGACGAATCTGTAAGGAACGCTCAAGATTAAGAATCTTACACATATAATTGGTGAAAATACGAATTTTTTTCAGTTTCGCTTCCGGGCCATTTTGGACCAAAATTCCATAGGTGTTAACATAGGAACTTTTTTCCCCTTTGAGACAGGGTCGTTAACTCGATCTGAAAAGTTGTTTTCTCGCTTTAGTATCATACCATATCCACTAAGGATTGTCCTAAGCTTAAAATATGGAAGAAAAAAAACATTTACTCGTGTCGATAAGACTTCACAACCTCAACCCTTATGAAAAGACCCTCATGGAGGCACCCGAATCACTATCCGAAAAACCATTGTTTCTCTCGATTTTTTTTGACAAATCTGTAAGGAACGCTCAAGATTAAGAATCTTACACATATAATTGGTGAAAATACGAATTTTTTTCAGTTTCGCTTCCGGGCCATTTAGGACCAAAATTCCATAGGTTAACATAGGAACTTTTTTCCCCTTTGAGACAGGGTCGTTAACTCGATCTGAAAAGTTGTTTTCTCGCTTTAGTATCATACCATATCCACTAAGGATTGTCCTAAGCTTAAAATATGGAAGAAAAAAAACATTTACTCGTGTCGATAAGACTTCACAACCTCAACCCTTATGAAAAGACCCTCATGGAGGCACCCGAATCACTATCCGAAAAACCATTGTTTCAATCGATTTTTTTCGACGAATCTGTAAGGAACGCTCAAGATTAAGAATCTTACACATATAATTGGTGAAAATACGAATTTTTTTCAGTTTCGCTTCCGGGCAATTTTGGACCAAAATTCCATAGGTGTTAACATAGGAACTTTTTTCCCCTTTGAGACAGGGTCGTTAACTCGATCTGAAAAGTTGTTTTCTCGCTTTAGTATCATACCATATCCACTAAGGATTGTCCTAAGCTTAAAATATGGAAGAAAAAAAACATTTACTCGTGTCGATAAGACTTCACAACCTCAACCCTTATGAAAAGACCCTCATGGAGGCACCCGAATCACTATCCGAAAAACCATTGTTTCTCTCGATTTTTTTCGACAAATCTTTAAGGAACGCTCAAGATTAAGAATCTTACACATATAATTGGTGAAAATACGAATTTTTTTCAGTTTCGCTTCCGGGCCATTTAGGACCAAAATTCCATAGGTGTTAACATAGGAACTTTTTTCCCCTTTGAGACAGGGTCGTTAACTCGATCTGAAAAGTTGTTTTCTCGCTTTAGTATCATACCATATCCACTAAGGATTGTCCTAAGCTTAAAATATGGAAGAAAAAAAACATTTACTCGTGTCGATAAGACTTCACAACCTCAACCCTTATGAAAAGACCCTCATGGAGGCACCCGAATCACTATCCGAAAAACCATTGTTTCAATCGATTTTTTTCGACGAATCTGTAAGGAACGCTCAAGATTAAGAATCTTACACATATAATTGGTGAAAATACGAATTTTTTTCAGTTTCGCTTCCGGGCCATTTTGGACCAAAATTCCATAGGTGTTAACATAGGAACTTTTTTCCCCTTTGAGACAGGGTCGTTAACTCGATCTGAAAAGTTGTTTTCTCGCTTTAGTATCATACCATATCCACTAAGGTTTGTCCTAAGCTTAAAATATGGAAGAAAAAAAACATTTACTCGTGTCGATAAGACTTCACAACCTCAACCCTTATGAAAAGACCCTCATGGAGGCACCCGAATCACTATCCGAAAAACCATTGTTTCTCTCCATATTTTTCGACGAATCTGTAAGGAACGCTCAAGATTAAGAATCTTACACATATAATTGGTGAAAATACGAATTTTTTTCAGTTTCTCTTCCGGGCCATTTTGGACCAAAATTCCATAGGTGTTAACATAGGAACTTTTTTCCCCTTTGAGACAGGGTCGTTAACTCGATCTGAAACGTTGTTTTCTCGCTTTAGTATCATACCATATCCACTAAGGATTGTCCTAAGCTTAAAATATGGAAGAAAAAAAACATTTACTCGTGTCGATAAGACTTCACAACCTCAACCCTTATGAAAAGACCCTCATGGAGGCACCTGAATCACTATCCGAAAAACCATTGTTTCTCTCCATATTTTTCGACGAATCTGTAAGGAACGCTCAAGATTAAGAATCTTACACATATAATTGGTGAAAATACGAATTTTTTTCAATTTCGCTTCCGGGCCATTTTGGACTAAAATTCCATAGGTGTTAACATAGGAACTTTATTCCCCTTTGAGACAGGGTCGTTAACTCGATCTGAAAAGTTGTTTTCTCGATTTAGTATCATACCATATCCACTAAGGATTGTCCTAAGCTTAAAATATGGAAGAAAAAAAACATTTACTCGTGTCGATAAGACTTCACAACCTCAACCCTTATGAAAAGACCTTCATGGAGGCACCCGAATCACTATCCGAAAAACCATTGTTTCTCTCGATTTTTTTCGACAAATCTGTAAGGAACGTTCAAAATTAAGAATCTTACACATATAATTGGTGAAAATACGAATTTTTTTCAGTTTCGCTTCCGGGCCATTTAGGACCAAAATTCCATAGGTGTTAACATAGGAACTTTTTTCCCCTTTGAGACAGGGTCGTTAACTCGATCTGAAAAGTTGTTTTCTTGCTTTAGTATCATACCATATCCACTAAGGATTGTCCTAAGCTTAAAATATGGAAGAAAAAAAACATTTACTCGTGTCGATAAGACTTCACAACCTCAACCCTTATGAAAAGACTCTCATGGAGGCACCCGAATCACTATCCGAAAAACCATTGTTTGAATCGATTTTTTTCGGAGAATCTGTAAGGAAAGCTCAAGATTTAGAATCTTACACATATAATTGGTGAAAATACGAATTTTTTTCAGTTTCGCTTCCGGGCCATTTTGGACCAAATTTCCATAGGTGTTAACATAGGAACTTTTTTCCCCTTTGAGACAGGGTCGTTAACTCGATCTGAAAAGTTGTTTTCTCGCTTTAGTATCATACCATATCCACTAAGGTTTGTCCTAAGCTTAAAATATGGAAGAAAAAAAACATTTACTCGTGTCGATAAGACTTCACAACCTCAACCCTTATGAAAAGACCCTCATGGAGGCACCCGAATCACTATCCGAAAAACCATTGTTTCTCTCCATATTTTTCGACGAATCTGTAAGGAACGCTCAAGATTAAGAATCTTACACATATAATTGGTGAAAATACGAATTTTTTTCAGTTTCGCTTCCGGGCCATTTTGGACCAAAATTCCATAGGTGTTAACATAGGAACTTTTTTCCCCTTTGAGACAGGGTCGTTAACTCGATCTGAAAAATTATTTTCTCGCTTTAGTATCATACCATATCCACTAAGGATTGTCCTAAGCTTAAAATATGGAAAAAAAAAACATTTACTCGTGTCGATAAGACTTCACAACCTCAACCCTTATGAAAAGACCCTCATGGAGGCACCCGAATCACTATCCGAAAAACCATTGTTTCAATCGATTTTATTCGACGAATCTGTAAGGAACGCTCAAGATTAAGAATCTTACACATATAATTGGTGAAAATACGAATTTTTTTCAGTTTCGCTTCCGGGCCATTTTGGACCAAAATTCCATAGGTGTTAACATAGGAACTTTTTTCCCCTTTGAGACAGGGTCGTTAACTCGATCTGAAAAGTTGTTTTCTCGCTTTAGTATCATACCATATCCACTAAGGATTGTCCTAAGCTTAAAATATGGAAGAAAAAAAACATTTACTCGTGTCGATAAGACTTCACAACCTCAACCCTTATGAAAAGACCCTCATGGAGGCACCCGAATCACTATCCGAAAAACCATTGTTTCAATCGATTTTTTTTGACGAATCTGTAAGGAACGCTCAAGATTAAGAAACTTACACATATAATTGATGAAAATACGAAATTTTTTCAGTTTCGATTCCGGGCAATTTTGGACTCAAATTCCATAGGTGTTAACATAGGAACTTTTTTCCCCTTTGAGACAGGGTCGTTAACTCGATCTGAAAAGTTGTTTTCTCGCTTTAGTATCATACCATATCCACTAAGGTTTGTCCTAAGCTTAAAATATGGAAGAAAAAAAACATTTACTCGTGTCGATAAGACTTCACAACCTCAACCCTTATGAAAAGACCCTCATGGAGGCACCCGAATCACTATCCGAAAAACCATTGTTTCTCTCCATATTTTTCGACGAATCTGTAAGGAACGCTCAAGATTAAGAATCTTACACATATAATTGGTGAAAATACGAATTTTTTTCAGTTTCGCTTCCGGGCCATTTTGGACCAAAATTCCATAGGTGTTAACATAGGAACTTTTTTCCCCTTTGAGACAGGGTCGTTAACTCGATCTGAAACGTTGTTTTCTCGCTTTAGTATCATACCATATCCACTAAGGATTGTCCTAAGCTTAAAATATGGAAGAAAAAAAACATTTACTCGTGTCGATAAGACTTCACAACCTCAACCCTTATGAAAAGACCCTCATGGAGGCACCTGAATCACTATCCGAAAAACCATTGTTTCTCTCCATATTTTTCGACGAATCTGTAAGGAACGCTCAAGATTAAGAATCTTACACATATAATTGGTGAAAATATGATTTTTTTTCAATTTCGCTTACGGGCCATTTTGGACCAAAATTCCATAGGTGTTAACATAGGAACTTTATTCCCCTTTGAGACAGGGTCGTTAACTCGATCTGAAAAGTTGTTTTCTCGCTTTAGTATCATACCATATCCACTAAGGATTGTCCTAAGCTTAAAATATGGAAGAAAAAAAACATTTACTCGTGTCGATAAGACTTCACAACCTCAACCCTTATGAGAAGACCCTCATGGAGGCACCCGAATCACTATCCGAAAAACCATTGTTTCTCTCGATTTTTTTCGACAAATCTGTAAGGAACGCTCAAAATTAAGAATCTTACACATATAATTGGTGAAAATACGAATTTTTTTCAGTTTCGCTTCCGGGCCATTTAGGACCAAAATTCCATAGGTGTTAACATAGGAACTTTTTTCCCCTTTGAGACAGGGTCGTTAACTCGATCTGAAAAGTTGTTTTCTTGCTTTAGTATCATACCATATCCACTAAGGATTGTCCTAAGCTTAAAATATGGAAGAAAAAAAACATTTACTCGTGTCGATAAGACTTCACAACCTCAACCCTTATGAAAAGACCCTCATGGAGGCACCCGAATCACTATCCGAAAAACCATTGTTTGAATCGATTTTTTTTGGAGAATCTGTAAGGAACGCTCAAGATTAAGAATCTTACACATATAATTGGTGAAAATACGAATTTTTTTCAGTTTCGCTTCCGGGCCATTTTGGACCAAATTTCCATAGGTGTTAACATAGGAACTTTTTTCCCCTTTGAGACAGGGTCGTTAACTCGATCTGAAAAGTTGTTTTCTCGCTTTAGTATCATACTATATCCACTAAGGTTTGTCCTAAGCTTAAAATATGGAAGAAAAAAAACATTTACTCGTGTCGATAAGACTTCACAACCTCAACCCTTATGAAAAGACCCTCATGGAGGCACCCGAATCACTATCCGAAAAACCATTGTTTCTCTCCATATTTTTCGACGAATCTGTAAGGAACGCTCAAGATTAAGAATCTTACACATATAGTTGGTGAAAATACGAATTTTTTTCAGTTTCGCTTCCGGGCAATTTTGGACCAAAATTCCATAGGTGTTAACATAGGAACTTTTTTCCCCTTTGAGACAGGGTCGTTAACTCGATCTGAAAAGTTGTTTTCTCGCTTTAGTATCATACCATATCCACTAAGGATTGTCCTAAGCTTAAAATATGGAAGAAAAAAAACATTTACTCGTGTCGATAAGACTTCACAACCTCAACCCTTATGAAAAGACCCTCATGGAGGCACCCGAATCACTATCCGAAAAACCATTGTTTCAATCGATTTTTTTCGACGAATCTGTAAGGAACGCTCAAGATTAAGAAACTTACACATATAATTGATGAAAATACGAAATTTTTTCAGTTTCGATTCCGGGCAATTTTGGACTCAAATTCCATAGGTGTTAACATAGGAACTTTTTTCCCCTTTGAGACAGGGTCGTTAACTCGATCTGAAAAGTTGTTTTCTCGCTTTAGTATCATACCATATCCACTAAGGATTGTCCTAAGCTTAAAATATGGAAGAAAAAAAACATTTACTCGTGTCGATAAGATTTCACAACCTCAACCCTTATGAAAAGACCCTCATAGAGGTACCCGAATCACTATCCGAAAAACCATTGTTTCTCTCGATTTTTTTCGACAAATCTGTAAGGAACGCTCAAGATTAAGAATCTTACACATATAATTGGTGAAAATACGAATTTTTTTCAGTTTCGCTTCCGGGCCATTTAGGACCAAAATTCCATAGGTGTTAACATAGGAACTTTTTTCCCGTTTGAGACAGGGTCGTTAACTCGATCTGAAAAGGTGTTTTCTTGCTTTAGTATCATACCATATCCACTAAGGATTGTCCTAAGCTTAAAATATGGAAGAAAAAAAACATTTACTCGTGTCGATAAGACTTCACAACCTCAACCCTTATGAAATGACCTTCATGGAGGCACCCGAATCACTATCCGAAAAACCATTGTTTCAATCGATTTTTTTCGACGAATCTGTAAGGAACGCTCAAGATTAAGAATCTTACACATATAATTGGTGAAAATACGAATTTTTTTCAGTTTCGCTTCCGGGCCATTTTGGACAAAAATTCCATAGGTGTTAACATAGGAACTTTTTTCCCCTTTGAGACAGGGAACTTAACTCGATCTGAAAAGTTGTTTTCTCGCTTTAGTATCATACCATATCCACTAAGGATTGTCCTAAGCTTAAAATATGGAAGAAAAAAAACATTTACTCGTGTCGATAAGACTTCACAACCTCAACCCTTATGAAAAGACCCTCATGGAGGCACCGGAATCACTATCCGAAAAACCATTGTTTCTCTCGATTTTTTTCGACAAATCTGTAAGGAACGCTCAAGATTAAGAATCTTACACATATAATTGGTGAAAATACGAATTTTTTTCAGTTTCGCTTCCGGGCCATTTAGGACCAAAATTCCATAGGTGTTAACATAGGAACTTTTTTCCCCTTTGAGACAGGGTCGTTAACTCGATCTGAAAAGTTGTTTTCTTGCTTTAGTATCATACCATATCCACTAAGGATTGTCCTAAGCTTAAAATATGGAAGAAAAAAAACATTTACTCGTGTCGATAAGACTTCACAACCTCAACCCTTATGAAATGACCTTCATGGAGGCACCCGAATCACTATCCGAAAAACCATTGTTTCAATCGATTTTTTTCGACGAATCTGTAAGGAACGCTCAAGATTAAGAATCTTACACATATAATTGGTGAAAATACGAATTTTTTTCAGTTTCGCTTCCGGGCCATTTTGGACCAAAATTCCATAGGTGTTAACATAGGAACTTTTTTCCCCTTTGAGACAGGGTCGTTAACTCGATCTGAAAAGTTGTTTTCTCGCTTTAGTATCATACCATATCCACTAAGGATTGTCCTAAGCTTAAAATATGGAAGAAAAAAAACATTTACTCGTGTCGATAAGACTTCACAACCTCAACCCTTATGAAAAGACCCTCATGGAGGCACCGGAATCACTATCCGAAAAACCATTGTTTCTCTCGATTTTTTTCGACAAATCTGTAAGGAACGCTCAAGATTAAGAATCTTACACATATAATTGGTGAAAATACGAATTTTTTTCAGTTTCGCTTCCGGGCCATTTAGGACCAAAATTCCATAGGTGTTAACATAGGAACTTTTTTCCCCTTTGAGACAGGGTCGTTAACTCGATCTGAAAAGTTGTTTTCTCGCTTTAGTATCATACCATATCCACTAAGGATTGTCCTAAGCTTAAAATATGGAAGAAAAAAAACATTTACTCGTGTCGATAAGACTTCACAACCTCAACCCTTATGAAAAGACCCTCATGGAGGCACCGGAATCACTATCCGAAAAACCATTGTTTCTCTCGATTTTTTTCGACAAATCTGTAAGGAACGCTCAAGATTAAGAATCTTACACATATAATTGGTGAAAATACGAATTTTTTTCAGTTTCGCTTCCGGGCCATTTAGGACCAAAATTCCATAGGTAACACATAGGAACTTTTTTCCCCTTTGAGACAGGGTCGTTAACTCGATCTGAAAAGTTGTTTTCTTGCTTTAGTATCATACCATATCCACTAAGGATTGTCCTAAGCTTAAAATATGGAATTAAAAAAACATTTACTCGTGTCGATAAGACTTCACAACCTCAACCCTTATGAAATGACCTTCATGGAGGCACCCGAATCACTATCCGAAAAACCATTGTTTCAATCGATTTTTTTCGACGAATCTGTAAGGAACGCTCAAGATTAAGAACCTTACACATATAATTGGTGAAAATACGAATTTTTTTCAGTTTCGCATCCAGGCAATTTTGGACCAAAATTCCATAGGTGTTAACATAGGAACTTTTTTCCCCTTTGAGACAGGGTCGTTAACTCGATCTGAAAAGTTGTTTTCTCGCTTTAGTATCATACCATATCCACTAAGGATTGTCCTAAGCTTAAAATATGGAAGAAAAAAAACATTTACTCGTGTCGATAAGACTTCACAACCTCAACCCTTATGAAAAGACCCTCATGGAGGCACCGGAATCACTATCCGAAAAACCATTGTTTCTCTCGATTTTTTTCGACAAATCTGTAAGGAACGCTCAAGATTAAGAATCTTACACATATAATTGGTGAAAATACGAATTTTTTTCAGTTTCGCTTCCGGGCAATTTAGGACCAAAATTCCATAGGTGTTAACATAGGAACTTTTTTCCCCTTTGAGACAGGGTCGTTAACTCGATCTGAAAAGTTGTTTTCTCGCTTTAGTATCATACCATATCCACTAAGGATTGTCCTAAGCTTAAAATATGGAAGAAAAAAAACATTTACTCGTGTCGATAAGACTTCACAACCTCAACCCTTATGAAAAGACCCTCATAGAGGCACCCGAATCACTATCCGAAAAACCATTGTTTCTCTCCATATTTTTCGACGAATCTGTAAGGAACGCTCAAGATTAAGAATCTTACACATATAATTGGTGAAAATACGAATTTTTTTCAGTTTCGCTTCCGGGCCATTTTGGACAAAAATTCCATAGGTGTTAACATAGGAACTTTTTTCCCCTTTGAGACAGGGTCGTTAACTCGATCTGAAAAGTTGTTTTCTCGCTTTAGTATCATACCATATCCACTAAGGATTGTCCTAAGCTTAAAATATGAAAAAAAAAAACATTTACTCGTGTCGATAAGACTTCACAACCTCAACCCTTAGACCCTCATGGAGGCACCCGAATCACTATCCGAAAAACCATTGTTTCAATAGATTTTATTCGACGAATCTGTAAGGAACGCTCAAAATTAAGAATCTTACACATATAATTGGTGAAAATACGAATTTTTTTCAGTTTCGCTTCCGGGCCATTTTGGACCAAAATTCCATAGGTGTTAACATAGGAACTTTTTTCCCCTTTGAGACAGGGTCGTTAACTCGATCTGAAAAGTTGTTTTCTCGCTTTAGTATCATACCATATCCACTAAGGATTGTCCTAAGCTTAAAATATGGAAGAAAAAAAACATTTACTCGTGTCGATAAGACTTCACAACCTCAACCCTTATGAAAAGACCCTCATGGAGGCACCCGAATCACTATCCGAAAAACCATTGTTTCAATCGATTTTTTTCGACGAATCTGTAAGGAACGCTCAAGATTAAGAATCTTACACATATAATTGGTGAAAATACGAATTTTTTTCAGTTTCGCTTCCGGGCCATTTTGGACCAAAATTCCATAGGTGTTAACATAGGAACTTTTTACCCCTTTGAGACAGGGTCGTTAACTCGATCTGAAAAGTTGTTTTCTCGCTTTAGTATCATACCATATCCACTAAGGATTGTCCTAAGCTTAAAATATGGAAGAAAAAAAACATTTACTCGTGTCGATAAGACTTCACAACCTCAACCCTTATGAAAAGACCCTCATAGAGGCACCCGAATCACTATCCGAAAAACCATTGTTTCTCTCCATATTTTTCGACGAATCTTTAAGGAACGCTCAAGATTAAGAATCTTACACATATAATTGGTGAAAATACGAATTTTTTTCAGTTTCGCTTCCGGGCCATTTTGGACAAAAATTCCATAGGTGTTAACATAGGAACTTTTTTCCCCTTTGAGACAGGGTCGTTAACTCGATCTGAAAAGTTGTTTTCTCGCTTTAGTATCATACCATATCCACTAAGGATTGTCCTAAGCTTAAAATATGAAAAAAAAAAACATTTACTCGTGTCGATAAGACTTCACAACCTCAACCCTTATGAAAAGACCCTCATGGAGGCACCCGAATCACTATCCGAAAAACCATTGTTTCAATCGATTTTATTCGTCGAATCTGTAAGGAACGCTCAAGATTAAGAATCTTACACATATAATTGGTGAAAATACGAATTTTTTTCAGTTTCGCTTCCGGGCCATTTTGGACCAAAATTCCATAGGTGTTAACATAGGAACTTTTTTCCCCTTTGAGACAGGGTCGTTAACTCGATCTGAAAAGTTGTTTTCTCGCTTTAGTATCATACCATATCCACTAAGGATTGTCCTAAGCTTAAAATATGGAAGAAAAAAAACATTTACTCGTGTCGATAAGACTTCACAACCTCAACCCTTATGAAAAGACCCTCATGGAGGCACCCGAATCACTATCCGAAAAACCATTGTTTCAATCGATTTTATTCGACGAATCTGTAAGGAACGCTCAAGATTAAGAATCTTACACATATAATTGGTGAAAATACGAATTTTTTTCAGTTTCGCTTCCGGGCCATTTTGGACCAAAATTCCATAGGTGTTAACATAGGAACTTTTTTCCCCTTTGAGACAGGGTCGTTAACTCGATCTGAAAAGTTGTTTTCTCGCTTTAGTATCATACCATATCCACTAAGGATTGTCCTAAGCTTAAAATATGGAAGAAAAAAAACATTTACTCGTGTCGATAAGACTTCACAACCTCAACCCTTATGAAAAGACCCTCATGGAGGCACCGGAATCACTATCCGAAAAACCATTGTTTCTCTCGATTTTTTTCGACAAATCTGTAAGGAACGCTCAAGATTAAGAATCTTACACATATAATTGGTGAAAATACGAATTTTTTTCAGTTTCGCTTCCGGGCAATTTAGGACCAAAATTCCATAGGTGTTAACATAGGAACTTTTTTCCCCTTTGAGACAGGGTCGTTAACTCGATCTGAAAAGTTGTTTTCTCGCTTTAGTATCATACCATATCCACTAAGGATTGTCCTAAGCTTAAAATATGGAAGAAAAAAAACATTTACTCGTGTCGATAAGACTTCACAACCTCAACCCTTATGAAAAGACCCTCATGGAGGCACCGGAATCACTATCCGAAAAACCATTGTTTCTCTCGATTTTTTTCGACAAATCTGTAAGGAACGCTCAAGATTAAGAATCTTACACATATAATTGGTGAAAATACGAATTTTTTTCAGTTTCGCTTCCGGGCAATTTAGGACCAAAATTCCATAGGTGTTAACATAGGAACTTTTTTCCCCTTTGAGACAGGGTCGTTAACTCGATCTGAAAAGTTGTTTTCTCGCTTTAGTATCATACCATATCCACTAAGGATTGTCCTAAGCTTAAAATATGGAAGAAAAAAAACATTTACTCGTGTCGATAAGACTTCACAACCTCAACCCTTATGAAAAGACCCTCATAGAGGCACCCGAATCACTATCCGAAAAACCATTGTTTCTCTCCATATTTTTCGACGAATCTGTAAGGAACGCTCAAGATTAAGAATCTTACACATATAATTGGTGAAAATACGAATTTTTTTCAGTTTCGCTTCCGGGCCATTTTGGACAAAAATTCCATAGGTGTTAACATAGGAACTTTTTTCCCCTTTGAGACAGGGTCGTTAACTCGATCTGAAAAGTTGTTTTCTCGCTTTAGTATCATACCATATCCACTAAGGATTGTCCTAAGCTTAAAATATGAAAAAAAAAAACATTTACTCGTGTCGATAAGACTTCACAACCTCAACCCTTAGACCCTCATGGAGGCACCCGAATCACTATCCGAAAAACCATTGTTTCAATAGATTTTATTCGACGAATCTGTAAGGAACGCTCAAAATTAAGAATCTTACACATATAATTGGTGAAAATACGAATTTTTTTCAGTTTCGCTTCCGGGCCATTTTGGACCAAAATTCCATAGGTGTTAACATAGGAACTTTTTTCCCCTTTGAGACAGGGTCGTTAACTCGATCTGAAAAGTTGTTTTCTCGCTTTAGTATCATACCATATCCACTAAGGATTGTCCTAAGCTTAAAATATGGAAGAAAAAAAACATTTACTCGTGTCGATAAGACTTCACAACCTCAACCCTTATGAAAAGACCCTCATGGAGGCACCCGAATCACTATCCGAAAAACCATTGTTTCAATCGATTTTATTCGACGAATCTGTAAGGAACGCTCAAGATTAAGAATCTTACACATATAATTGGTGAAAATACGAATTTTTTTCAGTTTCGCTTCCGGGCCATTTTGGACCAAAATTCCATAGGTGTTAACATAGGAACTTTTTTCCCCTTTGAGACAGGGTCGTTAACTCGATCTGAAAAGTTGTTTTCTCGCTTTAGTATCATACCATATCCACTAAGGATTGTCCTAAGCTTAAAATATGGAAGAAAAAAAACATTTACTCGTGTCGATAAGACTTCACAACCTCAACCCTTATGAAAAGACCCTCATGGAGGCACCGGAATCACTATCCGAAAAACCATTGTTTCTCTCGATTTTTTTCGACAAATCTGTAAGGAACGCTCAAGATTAAGAATCTTACACATATAATTGGTGAAAATACGAATTTTTTTCAGTTTCGCTTCCGGGCAATTTTGGACCAAAATTCCATAGGTGTTAACATAGGAACTTTTTTCCCCTTTGAGACAGGGTCGTTAACTCGATCTGAAAAGTTGTTTTCTCGCTTTAGTATCATACCATATCCACTAAGGATTGTCCTAAGCTTAAAATATGGAAGAAAAAAAACATTTACTCGTGTCGATAAGACTTCACAACCTCAACCCTTATGAAAAGACCCTCATGGAGGCACCGGAATCACTATCCGAAAAACCATTGTTTCTCTCCATATTTTTCGACGAATCTGTAAGGAACGCTCAAGATTAAGAATCTTACACATATAATTGGTGAAAATACGAATTTTTTTCAGTTTCGCTTCCGGGCCATTTTGGACAAAAATTCCATAGGTGTTAACATAGGAACTTTTTTCCCCTTTGAGACAGGGTCGTTAACTCGATCTGAAAAGTTGTTTTCTCGCTTTAGTATCATACCATATCCACTAAGGATTGTCCTAAGCTTAAAATATGAAAAAAAAAAACATTTACTCGTGTCGATAAGACTTCACAACCTCAACCCTTAGACCCTCATGGAGGCACCCGAATCACTATCCGAAAAACCATTGTTTCAATCGATTTTATTCGACGAATCTGTAAGGAACGCTCAAAATTAAGAATCTTACACATATAATTGGTGAAAATACGAATTTTTTTCAGTTTCGCTTCCAGGCCATTTTGGACAAAAATTCCATAGGTGTTAACATAGGAACTTTTTTCCCCTTTGAGACAGGGTCGTTAACTCGATCTGAAAAGTTGTTTTCTCGCTTTAGTATCATACCATATCCACTAAGGATTGTCCTAAGCTTAAAATATGGAAGAAAAAAAACATTTACTCGTGTCGATAAGACTTCACAACCTCAACCCTTATGAAAAGACCCTCATGGAGGCACCCGAATCACTATCCGAAAAACCATTGTTTCAATCGATTTTATTCGACGAATCTGTAAGGAACGCTCAAGATTAAGAATCTTACACATATAATTGGTGAAAATACGAATTTTTTTCAGTTTCGCTTCCGGGCCATTTTGGACCAAAATTCCATAGGTGTTAACATAGGAACTTTTTTCCCCTTTGAGACAGGGTCGTTAACTCGATCTGAAAAGTTGTTTTCTCGCTTTAGTATCATACCATATCCACTAAGGATTGTCCTAAGCTTAAAATATGGAAGAAAAAAAACATTTACTCGTGTCGATAAGACTTCACAACCTCAACCCTTATGAAAAGACCCTCATGGAGGCACCCGAATCACTATCCGAAAAACCATTGTTTCTCTCGATTTTTTTCGACAAATCTGTAAGGAACGCTCAAGATTAAGAATCTTACACATATAATTGGTGAAAATACGAATTTTTTTCAGTTTCGCTTCCGGGCCATTTTGGACCAAAATTCCATAGGTGTTAACATAGGAACTTTTTTCCCCTTTGAGACAGGGTCGTTAACTCGATCTGAAAAGTTGTTTTCTCGCTTTAGTATCATACCATATCCACTAAGGTTTGTCCTAAGCTTAAAATATGGAAGAAAAAAAACATTTACTCGTGTCGATAAGACTTCACAACCTCAACCCTTATGAAAAGACCCTCATGGAGGCACCGGAATCATTATCCGAAAAACCATTGTTTCTCTCCATATTTTTCGACGAATCTGTAAGGAACTCTCAAGATTAAGAATCTTACACATATAATTGGTGAAAATACGAATTTTTTTCAGTTTCGCTTCCGGGCCATTTTGGACCAAAATTCCATAGGTGTTAACATAGGAACTTTTTTCCCCTTTGAGACAGGGTCGTTAACTCGATCTGAAAAGTTGTTTTCTCGCTTTAGTATCATACCATATCCACTAAGGTTTGTCCTAAGCTTAAAATATGGAAGAAAAAAAACATTTACTCGTGTCGATAAGACTTCACAACCTCAACCCTTATGAAAAGACCCTCATGGAGGCACCCGAATCACTATCCGAAAAACCATTGTTTCTCTCCATATTTTTCGACGAATCTGTAAGGAACTCTCAAGATTAAGAATCTTACACATATAATTGGTGAAAATACGAATTTTTTTCAGTTTCGCTTCCGGGCCATTTTGGACAAAAATTCCATAGGTGTTAACATAGGAACTTTTTTCCCCTTTGAGACAGGGTCGTTAACTCGATCTGAAAAGTTGTTTTCTCGCTTTAGTATCATACCATATCCACTAAGGTTTGTCCTAAGCTTAAAATATGGAAGAAAAAAAACATTTACTCGTGTCGATAAGACTTCACAACCTCAACCCTTATGAAAAGACCCTCATGGAGGCACCCGAATCACTATCCGAAAAACCATTGTTTCTCTCCATATTTTTCGACGAATCTGTAAGGAACTCTAAAGATTAAGAATCTTACACATATAATTGGTGAAAATACGAATTTTTTTCAGTTTCGCTTCCGGGCCATTTTGGACCAAAATTCCATAGGTGTTAACATAGGAACTTTTTTCCCCTTTGAGACAGGGTCGTTAACTCGATCTGAAAAGTTGTTTTCTCGCTTTAGTATCATACCATATCCACTAAGGATTGTCCTAAGCTTAAAATATGGAAGAAAAAAAACATTTACTCGTGTCGATAAGACTTCACAACCTCAACCCTTATGAAAAGACCCTCATGGAGGCACCCGAATCACTATCCGGAAAACCATTGTTTCAATCGATTTTTTTCGACGAATCTGTAAGGAACGCTCAAGATTAAGAATCTTACACATATAATTGGTGAAAATACGAATTTTTTTCAGTTTCGCTTCCGGGCCATTTTGGACCAAAATTCCATAGGTGTTAACATAGGAACTTTTTTCCCCTTTGAGACAGGGTCGTTAACTCGATCTGAAAAGTTGTTTTCTCGCTTTAGTATCATACCATATCCACTAAGGATTGTCCTAAGCTTAAAATATGGAAGAAAAAAAACATTTACTCGTGTCGATAAGACTTCACAACCTCAACCCTTATGAAAAGACCCTCATGGAGGCACCCGAATCACTATCCGAAAAACCATTGTTTCTCTCCATATTTTTCGACGAATCTGTAAGGAACGCTCAAGATTAAGAATCTTACACATATAATTGGTGAAAATACGAATTTTTTTCAGTTTCGCTTCCGGGCCATTTTGGACCAAAATTCCATAGGTGTTAACATAGGAACTTTTTTCCCCTTTGAGACAGGGTCGTTAACTCGATCTGAAAAGTTGTTTTCTCGCTTTAGTATCATACCATATCCACTAAGGATTGTCCTAAGCTTAAAATATGGAAGAAAAAAAACATTTACTCGTGTCGATAAGACTTCACAACCTCAACCCTTATGAAAAGACCCTCATGGAGGCACCCGAATCACTATCCGAAAAACCATTGTTTCAATCGATTTTTTTCGACGAATCTGTAAGGAACGCTCAAGATTAAGAATCTTACACATATAATTGGTGAAAATACGAATTTTTTTCAGTTTCGCTTCCGGGCCATTTTGGACCAAAATTCCATAGGTGTTAACATAGGAACTTTTTTCCCCTTTGAGACAGGGTCGTTAACTCGATCTGAAAAGTTGTTTTCTCGCTTTAGTATCATACCATATCCACTAAGGATTGTCCTAAGCTTAAAATATGGAAGAAAAAAAACATTTACTCGTGTCGATAAGACTTCACAACCTCAACCCTTATGAAAAGACCCTCATGGAGGCACCCGAATCACTATCCGAAAAACCATTGTTTCAATCGATTTTTTTCGACGAATCTGTAAGGAACGCTCAAGATTAAGAATCTTACACATATAATTGGTGAAAATACGATTTTTTTTCAGTTTCGCTTCCGGGCCATTTTGGACCAAAATTCCATAGGTGTTAACATAGGAACTTTTTTCCCCTTTGAGACAGGGTCGTTAACTCGATCTGAAAAGTTGTTTTCTCGCTTTAGTATCATACCATATCCACTAAGGATTGTCCTAAGCTTAAAATATGGAAGAAAAAAAACATTTACTCGTGTCGATAAGACTTCACAACCTCAACCCTTATGAAAAGACCCTCATGGAGGCACCCGAATCACTATCCGAAAAACCATTGTTTCAATCGATTTTTTTCGACGAATCTGTAAGGAACGCTCAAGATTAAGAATCTTACACATATAATTGGTGAAAATACGAATTTTTTTCAGTTTCGCTTCCGGGCCATTTTGGACCAAAATTCCATAGGTGTTAACATAGGAACTTTTTTCCCCTTTGAGACAGGGTCGTTAACTCGATCTGAAAAGTTGTTTTCTCGCTTTAGTATCATACCATATCCACTAAGGATTGTCCTAAGCTTAAAATATGGAAGAAAAAAAACATTTACTCGTGTCGATAAGACTTCACAACCTCAACCCTTATGAAAAGACCCTCATGGAGGCACCCGAATCACTATCCGAAAAACCATTGTTTCTCTCCATATTTTTCGACGAATCTGTAAGGAACGCTCAAGATTAAGAATCTTACACATATAATTGGTGAAAATACGAATTTTTTTCAGTTTCGCTTCCGGGCCATTTTGGACCAAAATTCCATAGGTGTTAACATAGGAACTTTTTTCCCCTTTGAGACAGGGTCGTTAACTCGATCTGAAAAGTTGTTTTCTCGCTTTAGTATCATACCATATCCACTAAGGATTGTCCTAAGCTTAAAATATGGAAGAAAAAAAACATTTACTCGTGTCGATAAGACTTCACAACCTCAACCCTTATGAAAAGACCCTCATGGAGGCACCCGAATCACTATCCGAAAAACCATTGTTTCAATCGATTTTTTTCGACGAATCTGTAAGGAACGCTCAAGATTAAGAATCTTACACATATAATTGGTGAAAATACGAATTTTTTTCAGTTTCGCTTCCGGGCCATTTTGGACCAAAATTCCATAGGTGTTAACATAGGAACTTTTTTCCCCTTTGAGACAGGGTCGTTAACTCGATCTGAAAAGTTGTTTTCTCGCTTTAGTATCATACCATATCCACTAAGGATTGTCCTAAGCTTAAAATATGGAAGAAAAAAAACATTTACTCGTGTCGATAAGACTTCACAACCTCAACCCTTATGAAAAGACCCTCATGGAGGCACCCGAATCACTATCCGAAAAACCATTGTTTCAATCGATTTTTTTCGACGAATCTGTAAGGAACGCTCAAGATTAAGAATCTTACACATATAATTGGTGAAAATACGATTTTTTTTCAGTTTCGCTTCCGGGCCATTTTGGACCAAAATTCCATAGGTGTTAACATAGGAACTTTTTTCCCCTTTGAGACAGGGTCGTTAACTCGATCTGAAAAGTTGTTTTCTCGCTTTAGTATCATACCATATCCACTAAGGATTGTCCTAAGCTTAAAATATGGAAGAAAAAAAACATTTACTCGTGTCGATAAGACTTCACAACCTCAACCCTTATGAAAAGACCCTCATGGAGGCACCCGAATCACTATCCGAAAAACCATTGTTTCAATCGATTTTTTTCGACGAATCTCTAAGGAACGCTCAAGATTAAGAATCTTACACATATAATTGGTGAAAATACGAATTTTTTTCAGTTTCGCTTCCGGGCCATTTTGGACCAAAATTCCATAGGTGTTAACATAGGAACTTTTTTCCCCTTTGAGACAGGGTCGTTAACTCGATCTGAAAAGTTGTTTTCTCGCTTTAGTATCATACCATATCCACTAAGGATTGTCCTAAGCTTAAAATATGGAAGAAAAAAAACATTTACTCGTGTCGATAAGACTTCACAACCTCAACCCTTATGAAATGACCCTCATGGAGGCACCCGAATCACTATCCGAAAAACCATTGTTTCAATCGATTTTTTTCGACGAATCTGTAAGGAACGCTCAAGATTAAGAATCTTACACATATAATTGGTGAAAATACGAATTTTTTTCAGTTTCGCTTCCGGGCCATTTTGGACCAAAATTCCATAGGTGTTAACATAGGAACTTTTTACCCCTTTGAGACAGGGTCGTTAACTCGATCTGAAAAGTTGTTTTCTCGCTTTAGTATCATACCATATCCACTAAGGATTGTCCTAAGCTTAAAATATGGAAGAAAAAAAACATTTACTCGTGTCGATAAGACTTCACAACCTCAACCCTTATGAAAAGACCCTCATAGAGGCACCCGAATCACTATCCGAAAAACCATTGTTTCTCTCCATATTTTTCGACGAATCTGTAAGGAACGCTCAAGATTAAGAATCTTACACATATAATTGGTGAAAATACGAATTTTTTTCAGTTTCGCTTCCGGGCCATTTTGGACCAAAATTCCATAGGTGTTAACATAGGAACTTTTTTCCCCTTTGAGACAGGGTCGTTAACTCGATCTGAAAAGTTGTTTTCTCGCTTTAGTATCATACCATATCCACTAAGGATTGTCCTAAGCTTAAAATATGGAAGAAAAAAAACATTTACTCGTGTCGATAAGACTTCACAACCTCAACCCTTATGAAAAGACCCTCATGGAGGCACCCGAATCACTATCCGAAAAACCATTGTTTCAATCGATTTTATTCGACGAATCTGTAAGGAACGCTCAAGATTAAGAATCTTACACATATAATTGGTGAAAATACGAATTTTTTTCAGTTTCACTTCCGGGCCATTTTGGACCAAAATTCCATAGGTGTTAACATAGGAACTTTTTTCCCCTTTGAGACAGGGTCGTTAACTCGATCTGAAAAGTTGTTTTCTCGCTTTAGTATCATACCATATCCACTAAAGATTGTCCTAAGCTTAAAATATGGAAGAAAAAAAACATTTACTCGTGTCGATAAGACTTCACAACCTCAACCCTTATGAAAAGACCCTCATGGAGGCACCCGAATCACTATCCGAAAAACCATTGTTTCAATCGATTTTTTTCGACGAATCTGTAAGGAACGCTCAAGATTAAGAATCTTACACATATAATTGGTGAAAATACGAATTTTTTTCAGTTTCGCTTCCGGGCCATTTTGGACCAAAATTCCATAGGTGTTAACATAGGAACTTTTTTCCCCTTTGAGACAGGGTCGTTAACTCGATCTGAAAAGTTGTTTTCTCGCTTTAGTATCATACCATATCCACTAAGGATTGTCCTAAGCTTAAAATATGGAAGAAAAAAAACATTTACTCGTGTCGATAAGACTTCACAACCTCAACCCTTATGAAAAGACCCTCATGGAGGCACCCGAATCACTATCCGAAAAACCATTGTTTCAATCGATTTTTTTCGACGAATCTGTAAGGAACGCTCAAGATTAAGAATCTTACACATATAATTGGTGAAAATACGAATTTTTTTCAGTTTCGCTTCCGGGCCATTTTGGACCAAAATTCCATAGGTGTTAACATAGGAACTTTTTACCCCTTTGAGACAGGGTCGTTAACTCGATCTGAAAAGTTGTTTTCTCGCTTTAGTATCATACCATATCCACTAAGGATTGTCCTAAGCTTAAAATATGGAAGAAAAAAAACATTTACTCGTGTCGATAAGACTTCACAACCTCAACCCTTATGAAAAGACCCTCATAGAGGCACCCGAATCACTATCCGAAAAACCATTGTTTCTCTCCATATTTTTCGACGAATCTGTAAGGAACGCTCAAGATTAAGAATCTTACACATATAATTGGTGAAAATACGAATTTTTTTCAGTTTCGCTTCCGGGCCATTTTGGACCAAAATTCCATAGGTGTTAACATAGGAACTTTTTTCCCCTTTGAGACAGGGTCGTTAACTCGATCTGAAAAGTTGTTTTCTCGCTTTAGTATCATACCATATCCACTAAGGATTGTCCTAAGCTTAAAATATGAAAAAAAAAAACATTTACTCGTGTTGATAAGACTTCACAACCTCAACCCTTATGAAAAGACCCTCATGGAGGCACCCGAATCACTATCCGAAAAACCATTGTTTCAATCGATTTTATTCGACGAATCTGTAAGGAACGCTCAAGATTAAGAATCTTACACATATAATTGGTGAAAATACGAATTTTTTTCAGTTTCACTTCCGGGCCATTTTGGACCAAAATTCCATAGGTGTTAACATAGGAACTTTTTTCCCCTTTGAGACAGGGTCGTTAACTCGATCTGAAAAGTTGTTTTCTCGCTTTAGTATCATACCATATCCACTAAAGATTGTCCTAAGCTTAAAATATGGAAGAAAAAAAACATTTACTCGTGTCGATAAGACTTCACAACCTCAACCCTTATGAAAAGACCCTCATGGAGGCACCCGAATCACTATCCGAAAAACCATTGTTTCAATCGATTTTTTTCGACGAATCTGTAAGGAACGCTCAAGATTAAGAATCTTACACATATAATTGGTGAAAATACGAATTTTTTTCAGTTTCGCTTCCGGGCCATTTTGGACCAAAATTCCATAGGTGTTAACATAGGAACTTTTTTCCCCTTTGAGACAGGGTCGTTAACTCGATCTGAAAAGTTGTTTTCTCGCTTTAGTATCATACCATATCCACTAAGGATTGTCCTAAGCTTAAAATATGGAAGAAAAAAAACATTTACTCGTGTCGATAAGACTTCACAACCTCAACCCTTATGAAAAGACCCTCATGGAGGCACCCGAATCACTATCCGGAAAACCATTGTTTCAATCGATTTTTTTCGACGAATCTGTAAGGAACGCTCAAGATTAAGAATCTTACACATATAATTGGTGAAAATACGAATTTTTTTCAGTTTCGCTTCCGGGCCATTTTGGACCTAAATTCCATAGGTGTTAACATAGGAACTTTTTTCCCCTTTGAGACAGGGTCGTTAACTCGATCTGAAAAGTTGTTTTCTCGCTTTAGTATCATACCATATCCACTAAGGATTGTCCTAAGCTTAAAATATGGAAGAAAAAAAACATTTACTCGTGTCGATAAGACTTCACAACCTCAACCCTTATGAAAAGACCCTCATGGAGGCACCCGAATCACTATCCGAAAAACCATTGTTTCAATCGATTTTTTTCGACGAATCTGTAAGGAACGCTCAAGATTAAGAATCTTACACATATAATTGGTGAAAATACGAATTTTTTTCAGTTTCGCTTCCGGGCCATTTTGGACCAAAATTCCATAGGTGTTAACATAGGAACTTTTTTCCCCTTTGAGACAGGGTCGTTAACTCGATCTGAAAAGTTGTTTTCTCGCTTTAGTATCATACCATATCCACTAAGGATTGTCCTAAGCTTAAAATATGGAAGAAAAAAAACATTTACTCGTGTCGATAAGACTTCACAACCTCAACCCTTATGAAAAGACCCTCATGGAGGCACCCGAATCACTATCCGAAAAACCATTGTTTCAATCGATTTTTTTCGACGAATCTGTAAGGAACGCTCAAGATTAAGAATCTTACACATATAATTGGTGAAAATACGATTTTTTTTCAGTTTCGCTTCCGGGCCATTTTGGACCAAAATTCCATAGGTGTTAACATAGGAACTTTTTTCCCCTTTGAGACAGGGTCGTTAACTCGATCTGAAAAGTTGTTTTCTCGCTTTAGTATCATACCATATCCACTAAGGATTGTCCTAAGCTTAAAATATGGAAGAAAAAAAACATTTACTCGTGTCGATAAGACTTCACAACCTCAACCCTTATGAAAAGACCCTCATGGAGGCACCCGAATCACTATCCGAAAAACCATTGTTTCAATCGATTTTTTTCGACGAATCTGTAAGGAACGCTCAAGATTAAGAATCTTACACATATAATTGGTGAAAATACGAATTTTTTTCAGTTTCGCTTCCGGGCCATTTTGGACCAAAATTCCATAGGTGTTAACATAGGAACTTTTTTCCCCTTTGAGACAGGGTCGTTAACTCGATCTGAAAAGTTGTTTTCTCGCTTTAGTATCATACCATATCCACTAAGGATTGTCCTAAGCTTAAAATATGGAAGAAAAAAAACATTTACTCGTGTCGATAAGACTTCACAACCTCAACCCTTATGAAATGACCTTCATGGAGGCACCCGAATCACTATCCGAAAAACCATTGTTTCAATCGATTTTTTTCGACGAATCTGTAAGGAACGCTCAAGATTAAGAATCTTACACATATAATTGGTGAAAATACGAATTTTTTTCAGTTTCGCTTCCGGGCCATTTTGGACCAAAATTCCATAGGTGTTAACATAGGAACTTTTTACCCCTTTGAGACAGGGTCGTTAACTCGATCTGAAAAGTTGTTTTCTCGCTTTAGTATCATACCATATCCACTAAGGATTGTCCTAAGCTTAAAATATGGAAGAAAAAAAACATTTACTCGTGTCGATAAGACTTCACAACCTCAACCCTTATGAAAAGACCCTCATAGAGGCACCCGAATCACTATCCGAAAAACCATTGTTTCTCTCCATATTTTTCGACGAATCTGTAAGGAACGCTCAAGATTAAGAATCTTACACATATAATTGGTGAAAATACGAATTTTTTTCAGTTTCGCTTCCGGGCCATTTTGGACCAAAATTCCATAGGTGTTAACATAGGAACTTTTTTCCCCTTTGAGACAGGGTCGTTAACTCGATCTGAAAAGTTGTTTTCTCGCTTTAGTATCATACCATATCCACTAAGGATTGTCCTAAGCTTAAAATATGAAAAAAAAAAACATTTACTCGTGTTGATAAGACTTCACAACCTCAACCCTTATGAAAAGACCCTCATGGAGGCACCCGAATCACTATCCGAAAAACCATTGTTTCAATCGATTTTATTCGACGAATCTGTAAGGAACGCTCAAGATTAAGAATCTTACACATATAATTGGTGAAAATACGAATTTTTTTCAGTTTCGCTTCCGGGCCATTTTGGACCAAAATTCCATAGGTGTTAACATAGGAACTTTTTTCCCCTTTGAGACAGGGTCGTTAACTCGATCTGAAAAGTTGTTTTCTCGCTTTAGTATCATACCATATCCACTAAAGATTGTCCTAAGCTTAAAATATGGAAGAAAAAAAACATTTACTCGTGTCGATAAGACTTCACAACCTCAACCCTTATGAAAAGACCCTCATGGAGGCACCCGAATCACTATCCGAAAAACCATTGTTTCAATCGATTTTTTTCGACGAATCTGTAAGGAACGCTCAAGATTAAGAATCTTACACATATAATTGGTGAAAATACGAATTTTTTTCAGTTTCGCTTCCGGGCCATTTTGGACCAAAATTCCATAGGTGTTAACATAGGAACTTTTTTCCCCTTTGAGACAGGGTCGTTAACTCGATCTGAAAAGTTGTTTTCTCGCTTTAGTATCATACCATATCCACTAAGGATTGTCCTAAGCTTAAAATATGGAAGAAAAAAAACATTTACTCGTGTCGATAAGACTTCACAACCTCAACCCTTATGAAAAGACCCTCATGGAGGCACCCGAATCACTATCCGAAAAACCATTGTTTCAATCGATTTTTTTCGACGAATCTGTAAGGAACGCTCAAGATTAAGAATCTTACACATATAATTGGTGAAAATACGAATTTTTTTCAGTTTCGCTTCCGGGCCATTTTGGACCAAAATTCCATAGGTGTTAACATAGGAACTTTTTTCCCCTTTGAGACAGGGTCGTTAACTCGATCTGAAAAGTTGTTTTCTCGCTTTAGTATCATACCATATCCACTAAGGTTTGTCCTAAGCTTAAAATATGGAAGAAAAAAAACATTTACTCGTGTCGATAAGACTTCACAACCTCAACCCTTATGAAAAGACCCTCATGGAGGCACCCGAATCACTATCCGAAAAACCATTGTTTCTCTCCATATTTTTCGACGAATCTGTAAGGAACGCTCAAGATTAAGAATCTTACACATATAATTGGTGAAAATACGAATTTTTTTCAGTTTCGCTTCCGGGCCATTTTGGACCAAAATTCCATAGGTGTTAACATAGGAACTTTTTTCCCCTTTGAGACAGGGTCGTTAACTCGATCTGAAAAGTTGTTTTCTCGCTTTAGTATCATACCATATCCACTAAGGATTGTCCTAAGCTTAAAATATGGGAAAAAAAAACATTTACTCGTGTCGATAAGACTTCACAACCTCAACCCTTATGAAAAGACCCTCATGGAGGCACCCGAATCACTATCCGAAAAACCATTGTTTCAATCGATTTTATTCGACGAATCTGTAAGGAACGCTCAAGATTAAGAATCTTACACATATAATTGGTGAAAATACGAATTTTTTTCAGTTTCGCTTCCGGGCCATTTTGGACCAAAATTCCATAGGTGTTAACATAGGAACTTTTTTCCCCTTTGAGACAGGGTCGTTAACTCGATCTGAAAAGTTGTTTTCTCGCTTTAGTATCATACCATATCCACTAAGGATTGTCCTAAGCTTAAAATATGGAAGAAAAAAAACATTTACTCGTGTCGATAAGACTTCACAACCTCAACCCTTATGAAAAGACCCTCATGGAGGCACCCGAATCACTATCCGAAAAACCATTGTTTCAATCGATTTTTTTCGACGAATCTGTAAGGAACGCTCAAGATTAAGAATCTTACACATATAATTGGTGAAAATACGAATTTTTTCAGTTTCGCTTCCGGGCCATTTTGGACCAAGTTTCCATAGGTGTTAACATAGGAACTTTTTTCCCCTTTGAGACAGGGTCGTTAACTCGATCTGAAAAGTTGTTTTCTCGCTTTAGTATCATACCATATCCACTAAGGATTGTCCTAAGCTTAAAATATGGAAGAAAAAAAACATTTACTCGTGTCGATAAGACTTCACAACCTCAACCCTTATGAAAAGACCCTCATGGAGGCACCCGAATCACTATCCGAAAAACCATTGTTTCAATCGATTTTTTTCGACGAATCTGTAAGGAACGCTCAAGATTAAGAATCTTACACATATAATTGGTGAAAATACGAATTTTTTTCAGTTTCGCTTCCGGGCCATTTTGGACCAAAATTCCATAGGTGTTAACATAGGAACTTTTTTCCCCTTTGAGACAGGGTCGTTAACTCGATCTGAAAAGTTGTTTTCTCGCTTTAGTATCATACCATATCCACTAAGGATTGTCCTAAGCTTAAAATATGAAAAAAAAAAACATTTACTCGTGTCGATAAGACTTCACAACCTCAACCCTTAGACCCTCATGGAGGCACCCGAATCACTATCCGAAAAACCATTGTTTCAATCGATTTTATTCGACGAATCTGTAAGGAACGCTCAAAATTAAGAATCTTACACATATAATTGGTGAAAATACGAATTTTTTTCAGTTTCGCTTCCGGGCCATTTTGGACTCAATTTCCATAGGTGTTAACATAGGAACTTTTTTCCCCTTTGAGACAGGGTCGTTAACTCGATCTGAAAAGTTGTTTTCTCGCTTTAGTATCATACCATATCCACTAAGGATTGTCCTAGGCTTAAAATATGGAAGAAAAAAAACATTTACTCGTGTCGATAAGACTTCACAACCTCAACCCTTATGAAAAGACCCTCATGGAGGCACCCGAATCACTATCCGAAAAACCATTGTTTCTCTCCATATTTTTCGACGAATCTGTAAGGAACGCTCAAGATTAAGAATCTTACACATATAATTGGTGAAAATTGGTGAAAATACGAATTTTTTTCAGTTTCGCTTCCGGGCCATTTTGGACCAAAATTCCATAGGTGTTAACATAGGAACTTTTTTCCCCTTTGAGACAGGGTCGTTAACTCGATCTGAAAAGTTGTTTTCTCGCTTTAGTATCATACCATATCCACTAAGGATTGTCCTAAGCTTAAAATATGGAAGAAAAAAAACATTTACTCGTGTCGATAAGACTTCACAACCTCAACCCTTATGAAAAGACCCTCATGGAGGCACCCGAATCACTATCCGAAAAACCATTGTTTCAATCGATTTTTTTCGACGAATCTGTAAGGAACGCTCAAGATTAAGAATCTTACACATATAATTGGTGAAAATACGAATTTTTTCAGTTTCGCTTCCGGGCCATTTTGGACCAAGTTTCCATAGGTGTTAACATACGAACTTTTTTCCCCTTTGAGACAGGGTCGTTAACTCGATCTGAAAAGTTGTTTTCTCGCTTTAGTATCATACCATATCCACTAAGGTTTGTCCTAAGCTTAAAATATGGAAGAAAAAAAACATTTACTCGTGTCGATAAGACTTCACAACCTCAACCCTTATGAAAAGACCCTCATGGAGGCACCCGAATCACTATCCGAAAAACCATTGTTTCTCTCCATATTTTTCGACGAATCTGTAAGGAACGCTCAAGATTAAGAATCTTACACATATAATTGGTGAAAATACGAATTTTTTTCAGTTTCGCTTCCGGGCCATTTTGGACCAAAATTCCATAGGTGTTAACATAGGAACTTTTTTCCCCTTTGAGACAGGGTCGTTAACTCGATCTGAAAAGTTGTTTTCTCGCTTTAGTATCATACCATATCCACTAAGGATTGTCCTAAGCTTAAAATATGGAAGAAAAAAAACATTTACTCGTGTCGATAAGACTTCACAACCTCAACCCTTATGAAAAGACCCTCATGGAGGCACCCGAATCACTATCCGAAAAACCATTGTTTCTCTCCATATTTTTCGACGAATCTGTAAGGAACGCTCAAGATTAAGAATCTTACACATATAATTGGTGAAAATACGAATTTTTTTCAGTTTCGCTTCCGGGCCATTTTGGACCAAAATTCCATAGGTGTTAACATAGGAACTTTTTTCCCATTTGAGACAGGGTCGTTAACTCGATCTGAAAAGTTGTTTTCTCGCTTTAGTATCATACCATATCCACTAAGGATTGTCCTAAGCTTAAAATATGGAAGAAAAAAAACATTTACTCGTGTCGATAAGACTTCACAACCTCAACCCTTATGAAAAGACCCTCATGGAGGCACCCGAATCACTATCCGAAAAACCATTGTTTCTCTCAATTTTTTTCGACGAATCTGTAAGGAACGCTCAAGATTAAGAATCTTACACATATAATTGGTGAAAATACGAATTTTTATCAGTTTCGCTTCCGGGCCATTTTGGACCAAAATTCCATAGGTGTTAACATAGGAACTTTTTTCCCCTTTGAGACAGGGTCGTTAACTCGATCTGAAAAGTTGTTTTCTCGCTTTAGTATCATACCATATCCACTAAGGTTTGTCCTAAGCTTAAAATATGGAAGAAAAAAAACATTTACTCGTGTCGATAAGACTTCACAACCTCAACCCTTATGAAAAGACCCTCATGGAGGCACCCGAATAACTATCCGAAAAACCATTGTTTCAATCGATTTTTTTCGACGAATCTGTAAGGAACGCTCAAGATTAAGAATCTTACACATATAATTGGTGAAAATACGAATTTTTTCAGTTTCGCTTCCGGGCCATTTTGGACCAAGTTTCCATAGGTGTTAACATACGAACTTTTTTCCCCTTTGAGACAGGGTCGTTAACTCGATCTGAAAAGTTGTTTTCTCGCTTTAGTATCATACCATATCCACTAAGGTTTGTCCTAAGCTTAAAATATGGAAGAAAAAAAACATTTACTCGTGTCGATAAGACTTCACAACCTCAACCCTTATGAAAAGACCCTCATGGAGGCACCCGAATCACTATCCGAAAAACCATTGTTTCTCTCCATATTTTTTGACGAATCTGTAAGGAACGCTCAAGATTAAGAATCTTACACATATAATTGGTGAAAATACGAATTTTTTTCAGTTTCGCTTCCGGGCCATTTTGGACCAAAATTCCATAGGTGTTAACATAGGAACTTTTTTCCCCTTTGAGACAGGGTCGTTAACTCGATCTGAAAAGTTGTTTTCTCGCTTTAGTATCATACCATATCCACTAAGGATTGTCCTAAGCTTAAAATATGGAAGAAAAAAAACATTTACTCGTGTCGATAAGACTTCACAACCTCAACCCTTATGAAAAGACCCTCATGGAGGCACCCGAATCACTATCCGAAAAACCATTGTTTCTCTCCATATTTTTCGACGAATCTGTAAGGAACGCTCAAGATTAAGAATCTTACACATATAATTGGTGAAAATACGAATTTTTTTCAGTTTCGCTTCCGGGCCATTTTGGACCAAAATTCCATAGGTGTTAACATAGGAACTTTTTTCCCCTTTGAGACAGGGTCGTTAACTCGATCTGAAAAGTTGTTTTCTCGCTTTAGTATCATACCATATCCACTAAGGTTTGTCCTAAGCTTAAAATATGGAAGAAAAAAAACATTTACTCGTGTCGATAAGACTTCACAACCTCAACCCTTATGAAAAGACCCTCATGGAGGCACCCGAATAACTATCCGAAAAACCATTGTTTCAATCGATTTTTTTCGACGAATCTGTAAGGAACGCTCAAGATTAAGAATCTTACACATATAATTGGTGAAAATACGAATTTTTTCAGTTTCGCTTCCGGGCCATTTTGGACCAAGTTTCCATAGGTGTTAACATACGAACTTTTTTCCCCTTTGAGACAGGGTCGTTAACTCGATCTGAAAAGTTGTTTTCTCGCTTTAGTATCATACCATATCCACTAAGGTTTGTCCTAAGCTTAAAATATGGAAGAAAAAAAACATTTACTCGTGTCGATAAGACTTCACAACCTCAACCCTTATGAAAAGACCCTCATGGAGGCACCCGAATCACTATCCGAAAAACCATTGTTTCTCTCCATATTTTTTGACGAATCTGTAAGGAACGCTCAAGATTAAGAATCTTACACATATAATTGGTGAAAATACGAATTTTTTTCAGTTTCGCTTCCGGGCCATTTTGGACCAAAATTCCATAGGTGTTAACATAGGAACTTTTTTCCCCTTTGAGACAGGGTCGTTAACTCGATCTGAAAAGTTGTTTTCTCGCTTTAGTATCATACCATATCCACTAAGGATTGTCCTAAGCTTAAAATATGGAAGAAAAAAAACATTTACTCGTGTCGATAAGACTTCACAACCTCAACCCTTATGAAAAGACCCTCATGGAGGCACCCGAATCACTATCCGAAAAACCATTGTTTCTCTCCATATTTTTCGACGAATCTGTAAGGAACGCTCAAGATTAAGAATCTTACACATATAATTGGTGAAAATACGAATTTTTTTCAGTTTCGCTTCCGGGCCATTTTGGACCAAAATTCCATAGGTGTTAACATAGGAACTTTTTTCCCCTTTGAGACAGGGTCGTTAACTCGATCTGAAAAGTTGTTTTCTGGCTTTAGTATCATACCATATCCACTAAGGATTGTCCTAAGCTTAAAATATGGAAGAAAAAAAACATTTACTCGTGTCGATAAGACTTCACAACCTCAACCCTTATGAAAAGACCCTCATGGAGGCACCCGAATCACTATCCGAAAAACCATTGTTTCTCTCGATTTTTTTCGACGAATCTGTAAGGAACGCTCAAGATTAAGAATCTTACACATATAATTGGTGAAAATACGAATTTTTTTCAGTTTCGCTTCCGGGCCATTTTGGACCAAAATTCCATAGGTGTTAACATAGGAACTTTTTTCCCCTTTGAGACAGGGTCGTTAACTCGATCTGAAAAGTTGTTTTCTCGCTTTAGTATCATACCATATCCACTAAGGTTTGTCCTAAGCTTAAAATATGGAAGAAAAAAAACATTTACTCGTGTCGATAAGACTTCACAACCTCAACCCTTATGAAAAGACCCTCATGGAGGCACCCGAATCACTATCCGAAAAACCATTGTTTCAATCGATTTTTTTCGACGAATCTGTAAGGAACGCTCAAGATTAAGAATCTTACACATATAATTGGTGAAAATACGAATTTTTTCAGTTTCGCTTCCGGGCCATTTTGGACCAAGTTTCCATAGGTGTTAACATACGAACTTTTTTCCCCTTTGAGACAGGGTCGTTAACTCGATCTGAAAAGTTGTTTTCTCGCTTTAGTATCATACCATATCCACTAAGGTTTGTCCTAAGCTTAAAATATGGAAGAAAAAAAACATTTACTCGTGTCGATAAGACTTCACAACCTCAACCCTTATGAAAAGACCCTCATGGAGGCACCCGAATCACTATCCGAAAAACCATTGTTTCTCTCCATATTTTTCGACGAATCTGTAAGGAACGCTCAAGATTAAGAATCTTACACATATAATTGGTGAAAATACGAATTTTTTTCAGTTTCGCTTCCGGGCCATTTTGGACCAAAATTCCATAGGTGTTAACATAGGAACTTTTTTCCCCTTTGAGACAGGGTCGTTAACTCGATCTGAAAAGTTGTTTTCTCGCTTTAGTATCATACCATATCCACTAAGGATTGTCCTAAGCTTAAAATATGGAAGAAAAAAAACATTTACTCGTGTCGATAAGACTTCACAACCTCAACCCTTATGAAAAGACCCTCATGGAGGCACCCGAATCACTATCCGAAAAACCATTGTTTCTCTCCATATTTTTCGACGAATCTGTAAGGAACGCTCAAGATTAAGAATCTTACACATATAATTGGTGAAAATACGAATTTTTTTCAGTTTCGCTTCCGGGCCATTTTGGACCAAAATTCCATAGGTGTTAACATAGGAACTTTTTTCCCCTTTGAGACAGGGTCGTTAACTCGATCTGAAAAGTTGTTTTCTCGCTTTAGTATCATACCATATCCACTAAGGATTGTCCTAAGCTTAAAATATGGAAGAAAAAAAACATTTACTCGTGTCGATAAGACTTCACAACCTCAACCCTTATGAAAAGACCCTCATGGAGGCACCCGAATCACTATCCGAAAAACCATTGTTTCTCTCCATATTTTTCGACGAATCTGTAAGGAACGCTCAAGATTAAGAATCTTACACATATAATTGGTGAAAATACGAATTTTTTTCAGTTTCGCTTCCGGGCCATTTTGGACCAAAATTCCATAGGTGTTAACATAGGAACTTTTTTCCCCTTTGAGACAGGGTCGTTAACTCGATCTGAAAAGTTGTTTTCTCGCTTTAGTATCATACCATATCCACTAAGGATTGTCCTAAGCTTAAAATATGGAAGAAAAAAAACATTTACTCGTGTCGATAAGACTTCACAACCTCAACCCTTATGAAAAGACCCTCATGGAGGCACCCTTATCACTATCCGAAAAACCATTGTTTCTCTCGATTTTTTTCGACGAATCTGTAAGGAACGCCCAAGATTAAGAATCTTACACATATAATTGGTGAAAATACGAATTTTTTTCAGTTTCGCTTCCGGGCCATTTTGGACCAAAATTCCATAGGTGTTAACATAGGAACTTTTTTCCCCTTTGAGACAGGGTCGTTAACTCGATCTGAAAAGTTGTTTTCTCGCTTTAGTATCATACCATATCCACTAAGGTTTGTCCTAAGCTTAAAATATGGAAGAAAAAAAACATTTACCCGTGTCGATAAGACTTCACAACCTCAACCCTTATGAAAAGACCCTCATGGAGGCACCCGAATCACTATCCGAAAAACCATTGTTTCAATCGATTTTTTTCGACGAATCTGTAAGGAACGCTCAAGATTAAGAATCTTACACATATAATTGGTGAAAATACGAATTTTTTCAGTTTCGCTTCCGGGCCATTTTGGACCAAGTTTCCATAGGTGTTAACATACGAACTTTTTTCCCCTTTGAGACAGGGTCGTTAACTCGATCTGAAAAGTTGTTTTCTCGCTTTAGTATCATACCATATCCACTAAGGTTTGTCCTAAGCTTAAAATATGGAAGAAAAAAAACATTTACTCGTGTCGATAAGACTTCACAACCTCAACCCTTATGAAAAGACCCTCATGGAGGCACCCGAATCACTATCCGAAAAACCATTGTTTCTCTCCATATTTTTCGACGAATCTGTAAGGAACGCTCAAGATTAAGAATCTTACACATATAATTGGTGAAAATACGAATTTTTTTCAGTTTCGCTTCCGGGCCATTTTGGACCAAAATTCCATAGGTGTTAACATAGGAACTTTTTTCCCCTTTGAGACAGGGTCGTTAACTCGATCTGAAAAGTTGTTTTCTCGCTTTAGTATCATACCATATCCACTAAGGATTGTCCTAAGCTTAAAATATGGAAGAAAAAAAACATTTACTCGTGTCGATAAGACTTCACAACCTCAACCCTTATGAAAAGACCCTCATGGAGGCACCCGAATCACTATCCGAAAAACCATTGTTTCTCTCCATATTTTTCGACGAATCTGTAAGGAACTCTCAAGATTAAGAATCTTACACATATAATTGGTGAAAATACGAATTTTTTTCAGTTTCGCTTCCGGGCCATTTTGGACCAAAATTCCATAGGTGTTAACATAGGAACTTTTTTCCCCTTTGAGACAGGGTCGTTAACTCGATCTGAAAAGTTGTTTTCTCGCTTTAGTATCATACCATATCCACTAAGGATTGTCCTAAGCTTAAAATATGGAAAAAAAAAAAACATTTACTCGTGTCGATAAGACTTCACAACCTCAACCCTTATGAAAAGACCCTCATGGAGGCACCCGAATCACTATCCGAAAAACCATTGTTTCTCTCCATATTTTTCGACGAATCTGTAAGGAACGCTCAAGATTAAGAATCTTACACATATAATTGGTGAAAATACGAATTTTTTTCAGTTTCGCTTCCGGGCCATTTTGGACCAAAATTCCATAGGTGTTAACATAGGAACTTTTTTCCCCTTTGAGACAGGGTCGTTAACTCGATCTGAAAATTTGTTTTCTCGCTTTAGTATCATACCATATCCACTAAGGATTGTCCTAAGCTTAAAATATGGAAGAAAAAAAACATTTACTCGTGTCGATAAGACTTCACAACCTCAACCCTTATGAAAAGACCCTCATGGAGGCACCCGAATCACTATCCGAAAAACCATTGTTTCTCTCCATATTTTTCGACGAATCTGTAAGGAACGCTCAAGATTAAGAATCTTACACATATAATTGGTGAAAATACGAATTTTTTTCAGTTTCGCTTCCGGGCCATTTTGGACCAAAATTCGATAGGTGTTAACATAGGAACTTTTTTCCCCTTTGAGACAGGGTCGTTAACTCGATCTGAAAAGTTGTTTTCTCGCTTTAGTATCATACCATATCCACTAAGGATTGTCCTAAGCTTAAAATATGGAAGAAAAAAAACATTTACTCGTGTCGATAAGACTTCACAACCTCAACCCTTATGAAAAGACCCTCATGGAGGCACCCGAATCACTATCCGAAAAACCATTGTTTCTCTCCATATTTGTCGACGAATCTGTAAGGAACGCTCAAGATTAAGAATCTTACACATATAATTGGTGAAAATACGAATTTTTTTCAATTTCGCTTCCGGGCCATTTTGGACCAAAATTCCATTGGTGTTAACATAGGAACTTTTTTCCCCTTTGAGACAGGGTCGTTAACTCGATCTGAAAAGTTGTTTTCTCGCTTTATTATCATACCATATCCACTAAGGATTGTCCTAAGCTTAAAATATGGAAGAAAAAAAACATTTACTCGTGTCGATAAGACTTCACAACCTCAACCCTTATGAAAAGACCCTCATGGAGGCACCCGAATCACTATCCGAAAAACCATTGTTTCAATCGATTTTTTTCGACGAATCTGTAAGGAACGCTCAAGATTAAGAATCTTACACATATAATTGGTGAAAATACGAATTTTTTTCAGTTTCGCTTCCGGGCCATTTTGGACCAAAATTCCATAGGTGTTAACATAGGAACTTTTTTCCCCTTTGAGACAGGGTCGTTAACTCGATCTGAAAAGTTGTTTTCTCGCTTTAGTATCATACCATATCCACTAAGGATTGTCCTAAGCTTAAAATATGGAAGAAAAAAAACATTTACTCGTGTCGATAAGACTTCACAACCTCAACCCTTATGAAAAGACCCTCATGGAGGCACCCGAATCACTATCCGAAAAACCATTGTTTCTCTCCATATTTTTCGACGAATCTGTAAGGAACGCTCAAGATTAAGAATCTTACACATATAATTGGTGAAAATACGAATTTTTTTCAGTTTCGCTACCGGGCCATTTTGGACCAAAATTCCATAGGTGTTAACATAGGAACTTTTTTCCCCTTTGAGACAGGGTCGTTAACTCGATCTGAAAAGTTGTTTTCTCGCTTTATTATCATACCATATCCACTAAGGATTGTCCTAAGCTTAAAATATGGAAGAAAAAAAACATTTACTCGTGTCGATATGACTTCACAACCTCAACCCTTATGAAAAGACCCTCATGGAGGCACCCGAATCACTATCCGAAAAACCATTGTTTCAATCGATTTTTTTCGACGAATCTGTAAGGAACGCTCAAGATTAAGAATCTTACACATATAATTGGTGAAAATACGAATTTTTTTCAGTTTCGCTTCCGGGCCATTTTGGACCAAAATTCCATAGGTGTTAACATAGGAACTTTTTTCCCCTTTGAGACAGGGTCGTTAACTCGATCTGAAAAGTTGTTTTCTCGCTTTAGTATCATACCATATCCACTAAGGATTGTCCTAAGCTTAAAATATGGAAGAAAAAAAACATTTACTCGTGTCGATAAGACTTCACAACCTCAACCCTTATGAAAAGACCCTCATGGAGGCACCCGAATCACTATCCGAAAAACCATTGTTTCTCTCCATATTTTTCGACGAATCTGTAAGGAACTCTCAAGATTAAGAATCTTACACATATAATTGGTGAAAATACGAATTTTTTTCAGTTTCGCTTCCGGGCCATTTTGGACCAAAATTCCATAGGTGTTAACATAGGAACTTTTTTCCCCTTTGAGACAGGGTCGTTAACTCGATCTGAAAAGTTGTTTTCTCGCTTTAGTATCATACCATATCCACTAAGGATTGTCCTAAGCTTAAAATATGGAAAAAAAAAAACATTTACTCGTGTCGATAAGACTTCACAACCTCAACCCTTATGAAAAGACCCTCATGGAGGCACCCGAATCACTATCCGAAAAACCATTGTTTCTCTCCATATTTTTCGACGAATCTGTAAGGAACGCTCAAGATTAAGAATCTTACACATATAATTGGTGAAAATACGAATTTTTTTCAGTTTCGCTTCCGGGCCATTTTGGACCAAAATTCCATAGGTGTTAACATAGGAACTTTTTTCCCCTTTGAGACAGGGTCGTTAACTCGATCTGAAAATTTGTTTTCTCGCTTTAGTATCATACCATATCCACTAAGGATTGTCCTAAGCTTAAAATATGGAAGAAAAAAAACATTTACTCGTGTCGATAAGACTTCACAACCTCAACCCTTATGAAAAGACCCTCATGGAGGCACCCGAATCACTATCCGAAAAACCATTGTTTCTCTCCATATTTTTCGACGAATCTGTAAGGAACGCTCAAGATTAAGAATCTTACACATATAATTGGTGAAAATACGAATTTTTTTCAGTTTCGCTTCCGGGCCATTTTGGACCAAAATTCGATAGGTGTTAACATAGGAACTTTTTTCCCCTTTGAGACAGGGTCGTTAACTCGATCTGAAAAGTTGTTTTCTCGCTTTAGTATCATACCATATCCACTAAGGATTGTCCTAAGCTTAAAATATGGAAGAAAAAAAACATTTACTCGTGTCGATAAGACTTCACAACCTCAACCCTTATGAAAAGACCCTCATGGAGGCACCCGAATCACTATCCGAAAAACCATTGTTTCTCTCCATATTTGTCGACGAATCTGTAAGGAACGCTCAAGATTAAGAATCTTACACATATAATTGGTGAAAATACGAATTTTTTTCAATTTCGCTTCCGGGCCATTTTGGACCAAAATTCCATAGGTGTTAACATAGGAACTTTTTTCCCCTTTGAGACAGGGTCGTTAACTCGATCTGAAAAGTTGTTTTCTCGCTTTAGTATAATACCATATCCACTAAGGATTGTCCTAAGCTTAAAATATGGAAGAAAAAAAACATTTACTCGTGTCGATAAGACTTCACAACCTCAACCCTTATGAAAAGACCCTCATGGAGGCACCCGAATCACTATCCGAAAAACCATTGTTTCAATCGATTTATTTCGACGAATCTGTAAGGAACGCTCAAGATTAAGAATCTTACACATATAATTGGTGAAAATACGAATTTTTTTCAGTTTCGCTTCCGGGCCATTTTGGACCAAAATTCCATAGGTGTTAACATAGGAACTTTTTTCCCCTTTGAGACAGGGTCGTTAACTCGATCTGAAAAGTTGTTTTCTCGCTTTAGTATCATACCATATCCACTAAGGATTGTCCTAAGCTTAAAATATGGAAGAAAAAAAACATTTACTCGTGTCGATAAGACTTCACAACCTCAACCCTTATGAAAAGACCCTCATGGAGGCACCCGAATCACTATCCGAAAAACCATTGTTTCTCTCGATTTTTTTCGACGAATCTGTAAGGAACGCTCAAGATTAAGAATCTTACACATATAATTGGTGAAAATACGAATTTTTTTCAGTTTCGCTTCCGGGCCATTTTGGACCAAAATTCCATAGGTGTTAACATAGGAACTTTTTTCCCCTTTGAGACAGGGTCGTTAACTCGATCTGAAAAGTTGTTTTGTCGCTTTAGTATCATACCATATCCACTAAGGTTTGTCCTAAGCTTAAAATATGGAAGAAAAAAAACATTTACTCGTGTCGATAAGACTTCACAACCTCAACCCTTATGAAAAGACCCTCATGGAGGCACCCGAATCACTATCCGAAAAACCATTGTTTCTCTCCATATTTTTCGACGAATCTGTAAGGAACGCTCAAGATTAAGAATCTTACACATATAATTGGTGAAAATACGAATTTTTTTCAGTTTCGCTTCCGGGCCATTTTGGACCAAAATTCCATAGGTGTTAACATAGGAACTTTTTTCCCCTTTGAGACAGGGTCGTTAACTCGATCTGAAAAGTTGTTTTCTCGCTTTAGTATCATACCATATCCACTAAGGATTGTCCTAAGCTTAAAATATGGAAAAAAAAAAACATTTACTCGTGTCGATAAGACTTCACAACCTCAACCCTTATGAAAAGACCCTCATGGAGGCACCCGAATCACTATCCGAAAAACCATTGTTTCTCTCGATTTTTTTCGACGAATCTGTAAGGAACGCTCAAGATTAAGAATCTTACACATATAATTGGTGAAAATACGAATTTTTTTCAGTTTCGCTTCCGGGCCATTTTGGACCAAAATTCCATAGGTGTTAACATAGGAACTTTTTTCCCCTTTGAGACAGGGTCGTTAACTCGATCTGAAAAGTTGTTTTCTCGCTTTAGTATCATACCATATCCACTAAGGTTTGTCCTAAGCTTAAAATATGGAAGAAAAAAAACATTTACTCGTGTCGATAAGACTTCACAACCTCAACCCTTATGAAAAGACCCTCATGGAGGCACCCGAATCACTATCCGAAAAACCATTGTTTCTCTCCATATTTTTCGACGAATCTGTAAGGAACGCTCAAGATTAAGAATCTTACACATATAATTGGTGAAAATACGAATTTTTTTCAGTTTCGCTTCCGGGCCATTTTGGACCAAAATTCCATAGGTGTTAACATAGGAACTTTTTTCCCCTTTGAGACAGGGTCGTTAACTCGATCTGAAAAGTTGTTTTCTCGCTTTAGTATCATACCATATCCACTAAGGATTGTCCTAAGCTTAAAATATGGAAAAAAAAAAACATTTACTCGTGTCGATAAGACTTCACAACCTCAACCCTTATGAAAAGACCCTCATGGAGGCACCCGAATCACTATCCGAAAAACCATTGTTTCTCTCGATTTTTTTCGACGAATCTGTAAGGAACGCTCAAGATTAAGAATCTTACACATATAATTGGTGAAAATACGAATTTTTTTCAGTTTCGCTTCCGGGCCATTTTGGACCAAAATTCCATAGGTGTTAACATAGGAACTTTTTTCCCCTTTGAGACAGGGTCGTTAACTCGATCTGAAAAGTTGTTTTCTCGCTTTAGTATCATACCATATCCACTAAGGTTTGTCCTAAGCTTAAAATATGGAAGAAAAAAAACATTTACTCGTGTCGATAAGACTTCACAACCTCAACCCTTATGAAAAGACCCTCATGGAGGCACCCGAATCACTATCCGAAAAACCATTGTTTCTCTCCATATTTTTCGACGAATCTGTAAGGAACGCTCAAGATTAAGAATCTTACACATATAATTGGTGAAAATACGAATTTTTTTCAGTTTCGCTTCCGGGCCATTTTGGACCAAAATTCCATAGGTGTTAACATAGGAACTTTTTTCCCCTTTGAGACAGGGTCGTTAACTCGATCTGAAAAGTTGTTTTCTCGCTTTATTATCATACCATATCCACTAAGGATTGTCCTAAGCTTAAAATATGGAAGAAAAAAAACATTTACTCGTGTCGATAAGACTTCACAACCTCAACCCTTATGAAAAGACCCTCATGGAGGCACCCGAATCACTATCCGAAAAACCATTGTTTCAATCGATTTTTTTCGACGAATCTGTAAGGAACGCTCAAGATTAAGAATCTTACACATATAATTGGTGAAAATACGAATTTTTTTCAGTTTCGCTTCCGGGCCATTTTGGACCAAAATTCCATAGGTGTTAACATAGGAACTTTTTTCCCCTTTGAGACAGGGTCGTTAACTCGATCTGAAAAGTTGTTTTCTCGCTTTAGTATCATACCATATCCACTAAGGATTGTCCTAAGCTTAAAATATGGAAGAAAAAAAACATTTACTCGTGTCGATAAGACTTCACAACCTCAACCCTTATGAAAAGACCCTCATGGAGGCACCCGAATCACTATCCGAAAAACCATTGTTTCTCTCCATATTTGTCGACGAATCTGTAAGGAACGCTCAAGATTAAGAATCTTACACATATAATTGGTGAAAATACGAATTTTTTTCAGTTTCGCTTCCGGGCCATTTTGGACCAAAATTCCATAGGTGTTAACATAGGAACTTTTTTCCCCTTTGAGACAGGGTCGTTAACTCGATCTGAAAAGTTGTTTTCTCGCTTTAGTATCATACCATATCCACTAAGGATTGTCCTAAGCTTAAAATATGGAAGAAAAAAAACATTTACTCGTGTCGATAAGACTTCACAACCTCAACCCTTATGAAAAGACCCTCATGGAGGCACCGGAATCACTATCCGAAAAACCATTGTTTCTCTCGATTTTTTTCGACGAATCTGTAAGGAACGCTCAAGATTAAGAATCTTACACATATAATTGGTGAAAATACGAATTTTTTTCAGTTTCGCTTCCGGGCCATTTTGGACCAAAATTCCATAGGTGTTAACATAGGAACTTTTTTCCCCTTTGAGACAGGGTCGTTAACTCGATCTGAAAAGTTGTTTTCTCGCTTTAGTATCATACCATATCCACTAAGGTTTGTCCTAAGCTTAAAATATGGAAGAAAAAAAACATTTACTCGTGTCGATAAGACTTCACAACCTCAACCCTTATGAAAAGACCCTCATGGAGGCACCCGAATCACTATCCGAAAAACCATTGTTTCTCTCCATATTTTTCGACGAATCTGTAAGGAACGCTCAAGATTAAGAATCTTACACATATAATTGGTGAAAATACGAATTTTTTTCAGTTTCGCTTCCGGGACATTTTGGACCAAAATTCCATAGGTGTTAACATAGGAACTTTTTTCCCCTTTGAGACAGGGTCGTTAACTCGATCTGAAAAGTTGTTTTCTCGCTTTAGTATCATACCATATCCACTAAGGATTGTCCTAAGCTTAAAATATGGAAAAAAAAAAACATTTACTCGTGTCGATAAGACTTCACAACCTCAACCCTTATGAAAAGACCCTCATGGAGGCACCCGAATCACTATCCGAAAAACCATTGTTTCTCTCGATTTTTTTCGACGAATCTGTAAGGAACGCTCAAGATTAAGAATCTTACACATATAATTGGTGAAAATACGAATTTTTTTCAGTTTCGCTTCCGGGCCATTTTGGACCAAAATTCCATAGGTGTTAACATAGGAACTTTTTTCCCCTTTGAGACAGGGTCGTTAACTCGATCTGAAAAGTTGTTTTCTCGCTTTAGTATCATACCATATCCACTAAGGTTTGTCCTAAGCTTAAAATATGGAAGAAAAAAAACATTTACTCGTGTCGATAAGACTTCACAACCTCAACCCTTATGAAAAGACCCTCATGGAGGCACCCGAATCACTATCCGAAAAACCATTGTTTCTCTCCATATTTTTCGACGAATCTGTAAGGAACGCTCAAGATTAAGAATCTTACACATATAATTGGTGAAAATACGAATTTTTTTCAGTTTCGCTTCCGGGCCATTTTGGACCAAAATTCCATAGGTGTTAACATAGGAACTTTTTTCCCCTTTGAGACAGGGTCGTTAACTCGATCTGAAAAGTTGTTTTCTCGCTTTATTATCATACCATATCCACTAAGGATTGTCCTAAGCTTAAAATATGGAAGAAAAAAAACATTTACTCGTGTCGATAAGACTTCACAACCTCAACCCTTATGAAAAGACCCTCATGGAGGCACCCGAATCACTATCCGAAAAACCATTGTTTCAATCGATTTTTTTCGACGAATCTGTAAGGAACGCTCAAGATTAAGAATCTTACACATATAATTGGTGAAAATACGAATTTTTTTCAGTTTCGCTTCCGGGCCATTTTGGACCAAAATTCCATAGGTGTTAACATAGGAACTTTTTTCCCCTTTGAGACAGGGTCGTTAACTCGATCTGAAAAGTTGTTTTCTCGCTTTAGTATCATACCATATCCACTAAGGATTGTCCTAAGCTTAAAATATGGAAGAAAAAAAACATTTACTCGTGTCGATAAGACTTCACAACCTCAACCCTTATGAAAAGACCCTCATGGAGGCACCCGAATCACTATCCGAAAAACCATTGTTTCTCTCCATATTTGTCGACGAATCTGTAAGGAACGCTCAAGATTAAGAATCTTACACATATAATTGGTGAAAATACGAATTTTTTTCAGTTTCGCTTCCGGGCCATTTTGGACCAAAATTCCATAGGTGTTAACATAGGAACTTTTTTCCCCTTTGAGACAGGGTCGTTAACTCGATCTGAAAAGTTGTTTTCTCGCTTTAGTATCATACCATATCCACTAAGGATTGTCCTAAGCTTAAAATATGGAAGAAAAAAAACATTTACTCGTGTCGATAAGACTTCACAACCTCAACCCTTATGAAAAGACCCTCATGGAGGCACCGGAATCACTATCCGAAAAACCATTGTTTCTCTCGATTTTTTTCGACGAATCTGTAAGGAACGCTCAAGATTAAGAATCTTACACATATAATTGGTGAAAATACGAATTTTTTTCAGTTTCGCTTCCGGGCCATTTTGGACCAAAATTCCATAGGTGTTAACATAGGAACTTTTTTCCCCTTTGAGACAGGGTCGTTAACTCGATCTGAAAAGTTGTTTTCTCGCTTTAGTATCATACCATATCCACTAAGGTTTGTCCTAAGCTTAAAATATGGAAGAAAAAAAACATTTACTCGTGTCGATAAGACTTCACAACCTCAACCCTTATGAAAAGACCCTCATGGAGGCACCCGAATCACTATCCGAAAAACCATTGTTTCTCTCCATATTTTTCGACGAATCTGTAAGGAACGCTCAAGATTAAGAATCTTACACATATAATTGGTGAAAATACGAATTTTTTTCAGTTTCGCTTCCGGGACATTTTGGACCAAAATTCCATAGGTGTTAACATAGGAACTTTTTTCCCCTTTGAGACAGGGTCGTTAACTCGATCTGAAAAGTTGTTTTCTCGCTTTAGTATCATACCATATCCACTAAGGATTGTCCTAAGCTTAAAATATGGAAAAAAAAAAACATTTACTCGTGTCGATAAGACTTCACAACCTCAACCCTTATGAAAAGACCCTCATGGAGGCACCCGAATCACTATCCGAAAAACCATTGTTTCTCTCGATTTTTTTCGACGAATCTATAAGGAACGCTCAAGATTAAGAATCTTACACATATAATTGGTGAAAATACGAATTTTTTTCAGTTTCGCTTCCGGGCCATTTTGGACCAAAATTCCATAGGTGTTAACATAGGAACTTTTTTCCCCTTTGAGACAGGGTCGTTAACTCGATCTGAAAAGTTGTTTTCTCGCTTTAGTATCATACCATATCCACTAAGGTTTGTCCTAAGCTTAAAATATGGAAGAAAAAAAACATTTACTCGTGTCGATAAGACTTCACAACCTCAACCCTTATGAAAAGACCCTCATGGAGGCACCCGAATCACTATCCGAAAAACCATTGTTTCTCTCCATATTTTTCGACGAATCTGTAAGGAACGCTCAAGATTAAGAATCTTACACATATAATTGGTGAAAATACGAATTTTTTTCAGTTTCGCTTCCGGGCCATTTTGGACCAAAATTCCATAGGTGTTAACATAGGAACTTTTTTCCCCTTTGAGACAGGGTCGTTAACTCGATCTGAAAAGTTGTTTTCTCGCTTTAGTATCATACCATATCCACTAAGGATTGTCCTAAGCTTAAAATATGGAAAAAAAAAAACATTTACTCGTGTCGATAAGACTTCACAACCTCAACCCTTATGAAAAGACCCTCATGGAGGCACCCGAATCACTATCCGAAAAACCATTGTTTCTCTCGATTTTTTTCGACGAATCTGTAAGGAACGCTCAAGATTAAGAATCTTACACATATAATTGGTGAAAATACGAATTTTTTTCAGTTTCGCTTCCGGGCCATTTTGGACCAAAATTCCATAGGTGTTAACATAGGAACTTTTTTCCCCTTTGAGACAGGGTCGTTAACTCGATCTGAAAAGTTGTTTTCTCGCTTTAGTATCATACCATATCCACTAAGGTTTGTCCTAAGCTTAAAATATGGAAGAAAAAAAACATTTACTCGTGTCGATAAGACTTCACAACCTCAACCCTTATGAAAAGACCCTCATGGAGGCACCCGAATCACTATCCGAAAAACCATTGTTTCTCTCCATATTTTTCGACGAATCTGTAAGGAACGCTCAAGATTAAGAATCTTACACATATAATTGGTGAAAATACGAATTTTTTTCAGTTTCGCTTCCGGGCCATTTTGGACCAAAATTCCATAGGTGTTAACATAGGAACTTTTTTCCCCTTTGAGACAGGGTCGTTAACTCGATCTGAAAAGTTGTTTTCTCGCTTTATTATCATACCATATCCACTAAGGATTGTCCTAAGCTTAAAATATGGAAGAAAAAAAACATTTACTCGTGTCGATAAGACTTCACAACCTCAACCCTTATGAAAAGACCCTCATGGAGGCACCCGAATCACTATCCGAAAAACCATTGTTTCAATCGATTTTTTTCGACGAATCTGTAAGGAACGCTCAAGATTAAGAATCTTACACATATAATTGGTGAAAATACGAATTTTTTTCAGTTTCGCTTCCGGGCCATTTTGGACCAAAATTCCATAGGTGTTAACATAGGAACTTTTTTCCCCTTTGAGACAGGGTCGTTAACTCGATCTGAAAAGTTGTTTTCTCGCTTTAGTATCATACCATATCCACTAAGGATTGTCCTAAGCTTAAAATATGGAAGAAAAAAAACATTTACTCGTGTCGATAAGACTTCACAACCTCAACCCTTATGAAAAGACCCTCATGGAGGCACCCGAATCACTATCCGAAAAACAATTGTTTCAATCGATTTTTTTCGACGAATCTGTAAGGAACGCTCAAGATTAAGAATCTTACACATATAATTGGTGAAAATACGAATTTTTTTCAATTTCGCTTCCGGGCCATTTTGGACCAAAATTCCATAGGTGTTAACATAGGAACTTTATTCCCCTTTGAGACAGGGTCGTTAACTCGATCTGAAAAGTTGTTTTCTCGCTTTAGTATCATACCATATCCACTAAGGATTGTCCTAGGCTTAAAATATGGAAGAAAAAAAACATTTACTCGTGTCGATAAGACTTCACAACCTCAACCCTTATGAAAAGACCCTCATGGAGGCACCCGAATCACTATCCGAAAAACCATTGTTTCAATCGATTTTTTTCGACGAATCTGTAAGGAACGCTCAAGATTAAGAATCTTACACATATAATTGATGGAAATACGAATTTTTTTCAGTTTCGCTTCCGGGCCATTTTGGACCAAAATTCCATAGGTGTTAACATAGAAACTTTTTTCCCCTTTGAGACAGGGTCGTTAACTCGATCTGAAAAGTTGTTTTCTCGCTTTAGTATCATACCATATCCACTAAGGATTGTCCTAAGCTTAAAATATGGAAGAAAAAAAACATTTACTCGTGTCGATAAGACTTCACAACCTCAACCCTTATGAAAAGACCCTCATGGAGGCACCCGAATCACTATCCGAAAAACCATTGTTTCTCTCCATATTTTTCGACGAATCTGTAAGGAACGCTCAAGATTAAGAATCTTACACATATAATTGGTGAAAATACGAATTTTTTTCAGTTTCGCTTCCGGGCCATTTTGGACCAAAATTCCATAGGTGTTAACATAGGAACTTTTTTCCCCTTTGAGACAGGGTCGTTAACTCGATCTGAAAAGTTGTTTTCTCGCTTTAGTATCATACCATATCCACTAAGGATTGTCCTAAGCTTAAAATATGGAAGAAAAAAAACATTTACTCGTGTCGATAAGACTTCACAACCTCAACCCTTATGAAAAGACCCTCATGGAGGCACCCGAATCACTATCCGAAAAACAATTGTTTCAATCGATTTTTTTCGACGAATCTGTAAGGAACGCTCAAGATTAAGAATCTTACACATATAATTGGTGAAAATACGAATTTTTTTCAGTTTCGCTTCCGGGCCATTTTGGACCAAAATTCCATAGGTGTTAACATAGGAACTTTTTTCCCCTTTGAGACAGGGTCGTTAACTCGATCTGAAAAGTTGTTTTCTCGCTTTAGTATCATACCATATCCACTAAGGATTGTCCTAAGCTTAAATTATGGAAGAAAAAAAACATTTACTCGTGTCGATAAGACTTCACAACCTCAACCCTTATGAAAAGACCCTCATGGAGGCACCCGAATCACTATCCGAAAAACCATTGTTTCTCTCCATATTTTTCGACGAATCTGTAAGGAACGCTCAAGATTAAGAATCTTACACATATAATTGGTGAAAATACAAATTTTTTTCAGTTTCGCTTCCGGGCCATTTTGGACCAAAATTCCATAGGTGTTAACATAGGAACTTTTTTCCCCTTTGAGACAGGGTCGTTAACTCGATCTGAAAAGTTGTTTTCTCGCTTTAGTATCATACCATATCCACTAAGGATTGTCCTAAGCTTAAAATATGGAAGAAAAAAAACATTTACTCGTGTCGATAAGACTTCACAACCTCAACCCTTATGAAAAGACCCTCATGGAGGCACCCGAATCACTATACGAAAAACCATTGTTTCTCTCCATATTTTTCGACGAATCTGTAAGGAACGCTCAAGATTAAGAATCTTACACATATAATTGGTGAAAATACAAATTTTTTTCAGTTTCGCTTCCGGGCCATTTTGGACCAAAATTCCATAGGTGTTAACATAGGAACTTTTTTCCCCTTTGAGACAGGGTCGTTAACTCGATCTGAAAAGTTGTTTTCTCGCTTGAGTATCATACCATATCAACTAAGGATTGTCCTAAGCTTAAAATATGGAAGAAAAAAAACATTTACTCGTGTCGATAAGACTTCACAACCTCAACCCTTATGAAAAGACCCTCATGGAGGCACCCGAATCACTATCCAAAAAACCATTGTTTCAATCGATTTTTTTCGACGAATCTGTAAGGAACGCTCAAGATTAAGAATCTTACACATATAATTGGTGAAAATACGAATTTTTTTCAGTTTCGCTTCCGGGCCATTTTGGACCAAAATTCCATAGGTGTTAACATAGGAACTTTTTTCCCCTTTGAGACAGGGTCGTTAACTCGATCTGAAAAGTTGTTTTCTCGCTTTAGTATCATACCATATCCACTAAGGATTGTCCTAAGCTTAAAATATGGAAGAAAAAAAACATTTACTCGTGTCGATAAGACTTCACAACCTCAACCCTTATGAAAAGACCCTCATGGAGGCACCCGAATCACTATACGAAAAACCATTGTTTCTCTCCATATTTTTCGACGAATCTGTAAGGAACGCTCAAGATTAAGAATCTTACACATATAATTGGTGAAAATACAAATTTTTTTCAGTTTCGCTTCCGGGCCATTTTGGACCAAAATTCCATAGGTGTTAACATAGGAACTTTTTTCCCCTTTGAGACAGGGTCGTTAACTCGATCTGAAAAGTTGTTTTCTCGCTTTAGTATCATACCATATCAACTAAGGATTGTCCTAAGCTTAAAATATGGAAGAAAAAAAACATTTACTCGTGTCGATAAGACTTCACAACCTCAACCCTTATGAAAAGACCCTCATGGAGGCACCCGAATCACTATCCAAAAAACCATTGTTTCAATCGATTTTTTTCGACGAATCTGTAAGGAACGCTCAAGATTAAGAATCTTACACATATAATTGGTGAAAATACGAATTTTTTTCAGTTTCGCTTCCGGGCCATTTTGGACCAAAATTCCATAGGTGTTAACATAGGAACTTTTTTCCCCTTTGAGACAGGGTCGTTAACTCGATCTGAAAAGTTGTTTTCTCGCTTTAGTATCATACCATATCCACTAAGGATTGTCCTAAGCTTAAAATATGGAAGAAAAAAAACATTTACTCGTGTCGATAAGACTTCACAACCTCAACCCTTATGAAAAGACCCTCATGGAGGCACCCGAATCACTATCCGAAAAACAATTGTTTCAATCGATTTTTTTCGACGAATCTGTAAGGAACGCTCAAGATTAAGAATCTTACACATATAATTGGTGAAAATACGAATTTTTTTCAATTTCGCTTCCGGGCCATTTTGGACCAAAATTCCATAGGTGTTAACATAGGAACTTTATTCCCCTTTGAGACAGGGTCGTTAACTCGATCTGAAAAGTTGTTTTCTCGCTTTAGTATCATACCATATCCACTAAGGATTGTCCTAGGCTTAAAATATGGAAGAAAAAAAACATTTACTCGTGTCGATAAGACTTCACAACCTCAACCCTTATGAAAAGACCCTCATGGAGGCACCCGAATCACTATCCGAAAAACCATTGTTTCAATCGATTTTTTTCGACGAATCTGTAAGGAACGCTCAAGATTAAGAATCTTACACATATAATTGATGGAAATACGAATTTTTTTCAGTTTCGCTTCCGGGCCATTTTGGACCAAAATTCCATAGGTGTTAACATAGGAACTTTTTTCCCCTTTGAGACAGGGTCGTTAACTCGATCTGAAAAGTTGTTTTCTCGCTTTAGTATCATACCATATCCACTAAGGATTGTCCTAAGCTTAAAATATGGAAGAAAAAAAACATTTACTCGTGTCGATAAGACTTCACAACCTCAACCCTTATGAAAAGACCCTCATGGAGGCACCCGAATCACTATCCGAAAAACCATTGTTTCAATCGATTTATTTCGACGAATCTGTAAGGAACGCTCAAGATTAAGAATCTTACACATATAATTGGTGAAAATACGAATTTTTTTCAGTTTCGCTTCCGGGCCATTTTGGACCAAAATTCCATAGGTGTTAACATAGGAACTTTTTTCCCCTTTGAGACAGGGTCGTTAACTCGATCTGAAAAGTTGTTTTCTCGCTTTAGTATCATACCATATCCACTAAGGATTGTCCTAAGCTTAAATTATGGAAGAAAAAAAACATTTACTCGTGTCGATAAGACTTCACAACCTCAACCCTTATGAAAAGACCCTCATGGAGGCACCCGAATCACTATCCGAAAAACAATTGTTTCAATCGATTTTTTTCGACGAATCTGTAAGGAACGCTCAAGATTAAGAATCTTACACATATAATTTGTGAAAATACAAATTTTTTTCAGTTTCGCTTCCGGGCCATTTTGGACCAAAATTCCATAGGTGTTAACATAGGAACTTTTTTCCCCTTTGAGACAGGGTCGTTAACTCGATCTGAAAAGTTGTTTTCTCGCTTTAGTATCATACCATATCCACTAAGGATTGTCCTAAGCTTAAATTATGGAAGAAAAAAAACATTTACTCGTGTCGATAAGACTTCACAACCTCAACCCTTATGAAAAGACCCTCATGGAGGCACCCGAATCACTATCCGAAAAACCATTGTTTCTCTCCATATTTTTCGACGAATCTGTAAGGAACGCTCAAGATTAAGAATCTTACACATATAATTTGTGAAAATACAAATTTTTTTCAGTTTCGCTTCCGGGCCATTTTGGACCAAAATTCCATAGGTGTTAACATAGGAACTTTTTTCCCCTTTGAGACAGGGTCGTTAACTCGATCTGAAAAGTTGTTTTCTCGCTTTAGTATCATACCATATCCACTAAGGATTGTCCTAAGCTTAAAATATGGAAGAAAAAAAACATTTACTCGTGTCGATAAGACTTCACAACCTCAACCCTTATGAAAAGACCCTCATGGAGGCACCCGAATCACTATACGAAAAACCATTGTTTCTCTCCATATTTTTCGACGAATCTGTAAGGAACGCTCAAGATTAAGAATCTTACACATATAATTGGTGAAAATACAAATTTTTTTCAGTTTCGCTTCCGGGCCATTTTGGACCAAAATTCCATAGGTGTTAACATAGGAACTTTTTTCCCCTTTGAGACAGGGTCGTTAACTCGATCTGAAAAGTTGTTTTCTCGCTTTAGTATCATACCATATCAACTAAGGATTGTCCTAAGCTTAAAATATGGAAGAAAAAAAACATTTACTCGTGTCGATAAGACTTCACAACCTCAACCCTTATGAAAAGACCCTCATGGAGGCACCCGAATCACTATCCAAAAAACCATTGTTTCAATCGATTTTTTTCGACGAATCTGTAAGGAACGCTCAAGATTAAGAATCTTACACATATAATTGGTGAAAATACGAATTTTTTTCAGTTTCGCTTCCGGGCCATTTTGGACCAAAATTCCATAGGTGTTAACATAGGAACTTTTTTCCCCTTTGAGACAGGGTCGTTAACTCGATCTGAAAAGTTGTTTTCTCGCTTTAGTATCATACCATATCCACTAAGGATTGTCCTAAGCTTAAAATATGGAAGAAAAAAAACATTTACTCGTGTCCATAAGACTTCACAACCTCAACCCTTATGAAAAGACCCTCATGGAGGCACCCGAAACACTATCCGAAAAACCATTGTTTCTATCGATTTTTTTCGACGAATCTGTAAGGAACGCTCAAGATTAAGAATCCTACACATATAATTGATGAAAATACGAAATTTTTTCAGTTTCGATTCCGGGCAATTTTGGACTCAATTTCCATAGGTGTTAACATAGGAACTTTTTTCCCCTTTGAGACAGGGTCGTTAACTCGATCTGAAAAGTTGTTTTCTCGCTTTAGTATCATACCATATCCACTAAGGATTGTCCTAAGCTTAAAATATGGAAGAAAAAAAACATTTACTCGTGTCGATAAGACTTCACAACCTCAACCCTTATGAAAAGACCCTCATGGAGGCACCCGAATCACTATCCAAAAAACCATTGTTTCAATCGATTTTTTTCGACGAATCTGTAAGGAACGCTCAAGATTAAGAATCTTACACATATAATTGGTGAAAATACGAATTTTTTTCAGTTTCGCTTCCGGGCCATTTTGGACCAAAATTCCATAGGTGTTAACATAGGAACTTTTTTCCCCTTTGAGACAGGGTCGTTAACTCGATCTGAAAAGTTGTTTTCTCGCTTTAGTATCATACCATATCCACTAAGGATTGTCCTAAGCTTAAAATATGGAAGAAAAAAAACATTTACTCGTGTCGATAAGACTTCACAACCTCAACCCTTATGAAAAGACCCTCATGGAGGCACCCGAATCACTATACGAAAAACCATTGTTTCTCTCCATATTTTTCGACGAATCTGTAAGGAACGCTCAAGATTAAGAATCTTACACATATAATTGGTGAAAATACAAATTTTTTTCAGTTTCGCTTCCGGGCCATTTTGGACCAAAATTCCATAGGTGTTAACATAGGAACTTTTTTCCCCTTTGAGACAGGGTCGTTAACTCGATCTGAAAAGTTGTTTTCTCGCTTTAGTATCATACCATATCAACTAAGGATTGTCCTAAGCTTAAAATATGGAAGAAAAAAAACATTTACTCGTGTCGATAAGACTTCACAACCTCAACCCTTATGAAAAGACCCTCATGGAGGCACCCGAATCACTATCCAAAAAACCATTGTTTCAATCGATTTTTTTCGACGAATCTGTAAGGAACGCTCAAGATTAAGAATCTTACACATATAATTGGTGAAAATACGAATTTTTTTCAGTTTCGCTTCCGGGCCATTTTGGACCAAAATTCCATAGGTGTTAACATAGGAACTTTTTTCCCCTTTGAGACAGGGTCGTTAACTCGATCTGAAAAGTTGTTTTCTCGCTTTAGTATCATACCATATCCACTAAGGATTGTCCTAAGCTTAAAATATGGAAGAAAAAAAACATTTACTCGTGTCCATAAGACTTCACAACCTCAACCCTTATGAAAAGACCCTCATGGAGGCACCCGAAACACTATCCGAAAAACCATTGTTTCTATCGATTTTTTTCGACGAATCTGTAAGGAACGCTCAAGATTAAGAATCCTACACATATAATTGATGAAAATACGAAATTTTTTCAGTTTCGATTCCGGGCAATTTTGGACTCAATTTCCATAGGTGTTAACATAGGAACTTTTTTCCCCTTTGAGACAGGGTCGTTAACTCGATCTGAAAAGTTGTTTTCTCGCTTTAGTATCATACCATATCCACTAAGGATTGTCCTAAGCTTAAAATATGGAAGAAAAAAAACATTTACTCGTGTCGATAAGACTTCACAACCTCAACCCTTATGAAAAGACCCTCATGGAGGCACCCGAATCACTATCCGAAAAACCATTGTTTCAATCGATTTATTTCGACGAATCTGTAAGGAACGCTCAAGATTAAGAATCTTACACATATAATTGGTGAAAATACGAATTTTTTTCAGTTTCGCTTCCGGGCCATTTTGGACCAAAATTCCATAGGTGTTAACATAGGAACTTTTTTCCCCTTTGAGACAGGGTCGTTAACTCGATCTGAAAAGTTGTTTTCTCGCTTTAGTATCATACCATATCCACTAAGGATTGTCCTAAGCTTAAATTATGGAAGAAAAAAAACATTTACTCGTGTCGATAAGACTTCACAACCTCAACCCTTATGAAAAGACCCTCATGGAGGCACCCGAATCACTATCCGAAAAACAATTGTTTCAATCGATTTTTTTCGACGAATCTGTAAGGAACGCTCAAGATTAAGAATCTTACACATATAATTTGTGAAAATACAAATTTTTTTCAGTTTCGCTTCCGGGCCATTTTGGACCAAAATTCCATAGGTGTTAACATAGGAACTTTTTTCCCCTTTGAGACAGGGTCGTTAACTCGATCTGAAAAGTTGTTTTCTCGCTTTAGTATCATACCATATCCACTAAGGATTGTCCTAAGCTTAAATTATGGAAGAAAAAAAACATTTACTCGTGTCGATAAGACTTCACAACCTCAACCCTTATGAAAAGACCCTCATGGAGGCACCCGAATCACTATCCGAAAAACCATTGTTTCTCTCCATATTTTTCGACGAATCTGTAAGGAACGCTCAAGATTAAGAATCTTACACATATAATTTGTGAAAATACAAATTTTTTTCAGTTTCGCTTCCGGGCCATTTTGGACCAAAATTCCATAGGTGTTAACATAGGAACTTTTTTCCCCTTTGAGACAGGGTCGTTAACTCGATCTGAAAAGTTGTTTTCTCGCTTTAGTATCATACCATATCCACTAAGGATTGTCCTAAGCTTAAAATATGGAAGAAAAAAAACATTTACTCGTGTCGATAAGACTTCACAACCTCAACCCTTATGAAAAGACCCTCATGGAGGCACCCGAATCACTATACGAAAAACCATTGTTTCTCTCCATATTTTTCGACGAATCTGTAAGGAACGCTCAAGATTAAGAATCTTACACATATAATTGGTGAAAATACAAATTTTTTTCAGTTTCGCTTCCGGGCCATTTTGGACCAAAATTCCATAGGTGTTAACATAGGAACTTTTTTCCCCTTTGAGACAGGGTCGTTAACTCGATCTGAAAAGTTGTTTTCTCGCTTTAGTATCATACCATATCAACTAAGGATTGTCCTAAGCTTAAAATATGGAAGAAAAAAAACATTTACTCGTGTCGATAAGACTTCACAACCTCAACCCTTATGAAAAGACCCTCATGGAGGCACCCGAATCACTATCCAAAAAACCATTGTTTCAATCGATTTTTTTCGACGAATCTGTAAGGAACGCTCAAGATTAAGAATCTTACACATATAATTGGTGAAAATACGAATTTTTTTCAGTTTCGCTTCCGGGCCATTTTGGACCAAAATTCCATAGGTGTTAACATAGGAACTTTTTTCCCCTTTGAGACAGGGTCGTTAACTCGATCTGAAAAGTTGTTTTCTCGCTTTAGTATCATACCATATCCACTAAGGATTGTCCTAAGCTTAAAATATGGAAGAAAAAAAACATTTACTCGTGTCCATAAGACTTCACAACCTCAACCCTTATGAAAAGACCCTCATGGAGGCACCCGAAACACTATCCGAAAAACCATTGTTTCTATCGATTTTTTTCGACGAATCTGTAAGGAACGCTCAAGATTAAGAATCCTACACATATAATTGATGAAAATACGAAATTTTTTCAGTTTCGATTCCGGGCAATTTTGGACTCAATTTCCATAGGTGTTAACATAGGAACTTTTTTCCCCTTTGAGACAGGGTCGTTAACTCGATCTGAAAAGTTGTTTTCTCGCTTTAGTATCATACCATATCCACTAAGGATTGTCCTAAGCTTAAAATATGGAAGAAAAAAAACATTTACTCGTGTCGATAAGACTTCACAACCTCAACCCTTATGAAAAGACCCTCATGGAGGCACCCGAATCACTATCCAAAAAACCATTGTTTCAATCGATTTTTTTCGACGAATCTGTAAGGAACGCTCAAGATTAAGAATCTTACACATATAATTGGTGAAAATACGAATTTTTTTCAGTTTCGCTTCCGGGCCATTTTGGACCAAAATTCCATAGGTGTTAACATAGGAACTTTTTTCCCCTTTGAGACAGGGTCGTTAACTCGATCTGAAAAGTTGTTTTCTCGCTTTAGTATCATACCATATCCACTAAGGATTGTCCTAAGCTTAAAATATGGAAGAAAAAAAACATTTACTCGTGTCGATAAGACTTCACAACCTCAACCCTTATGAAAAGACCCTCATGGAGGCACCCGAATCACTATACGAAAAACCATTGTTTCTCTCCATATTTTTCGACGAATCTGTAAGGAACGCTCAAGATTAAGAATCTTACACATATAATTGGTGAAAATACAAATTTTTTTCAGTTTCGCTTCCGGGCCATTTTGGACCAAAATTCCATAGGTGTTAACATAGGAACTTTTTTCCCCTTTGAGACAGGGTCGTTAACTCGATCTGAAAAGTTGTTTTCTCGCTTTAGTATCATACCATATCAACTAAGGATTGTCCTAAGCTTAAAATATGGAAGAAAAAAAACATTTACTCGTGTCGATAAGACTTCACAACCTCAACCCTTATGAAAAGACCCTCATGGAGGCACCCGAATCACTATCCAAAAAACCATTGTTTCAATCGATTTTTTTCGACGAATCTGTAAGGAACGCTCAAGATTAAGAATCTTACACATATAATTGGTGAAAATACGAATTTTTTTCAGTTTCGCTTCCGGGGCATTTTGGACCAAAATTCCATAGGTGTTAACATAGGAACTTTTTTCCCCTTTGAGACAGGGTCGTTAACTCGATCTGAAAAGTTGTTTTCTCGCTTTAGTATCATACCATATCCACTAAGGATTGTCCTAAGCTTAAAATATGGAAGAAAAAAAACATTTACTCGTGTCCATAAGACTTCACAACCTCAACCCTTATGAAAAGACCCTCATGGAGGCACCCGAAACACTATCCGAAAAACCATTGTTTCTATCGATTTTTTTCGACGAATCTGTAAGGAACGCTCAAGATTAAGAATCCTACACATATAATTGATGAAAATACGAAATTTTTTCAGTTTCGATTCCGGGCAATTTTGGACTCAATTTCCATAGGTGTTAACATAGGAACTTTTTTCCCCTTTGAGACAGGGTCGTTAACTCGATCTGAAAAGTTGTTTTCTCGCTTTAGTATCATACCATATCCACTAAGGATTGTCCTAAGCTTAAAATATGGAAGAAAAAAAACATTTACTCGTGTCGATAAGACTTCACAACCTCAACCCTTATGAAAAGACCCTCATGGAGGCACCCGAATCACTATCCGAAAAACCATTGTTTCAATCGATTTATTTCGACGAATCTGTAAGGAACGCTCAAGATTAAGAATCTTACACATATAATTGGTGAAAATACGAATTTTTTTCAGTTTCGCTTCCGGGCCATTTTGGACCAAAATTCCATAGGTGTTAACATAGGAACTTTTTTCCCCTTTGAGACAGGGTCGTTAACTCGATCTGAAAAGTTGTTTTCTCGCTTTAGTATCATACCATATCCACTAAGGATTGTCCTAAGCTTAAATTATGGAAGAAAAAAAACATTTACTCGTGTCGATAAGACTTCACAACCTCAACCCTTATGAAAAGACCCTCATGGAGGCACCCGAATCACTATCCGAAAAACCATTGTTTCTCTCCATATTTTTCGACGAATCTGTAAGGAACGCTCAAGATTAAGAATCTTACACATATAATTGGTGAAAATACAAATTTTTTTCAGTTTCGCTTCCGGGCCATTTTGGACCAAAATTCCATAGGTGTTAACATAGGAACTTTTTTCCCCTTTGAGACAGGGTCGTTAACTCGATCTGAAAAGTTGTTTTCTCGCTTTAGTATCATACCATATCCACTAAGGATTGTCCTAAGCTTAAAATATGGAAGAAAAAAAACATTTACTCGTGTCGATAAGACTTCACAACCTCAACCCTTATGAAAAGACCCTCATGGAGGCACCCGAATCACTATCCGAAAAACAATTGTTTCAATCGATTTTTTTCGACGAATCTGTAAGGAACGCTCAAGATTAAGAATCTTACACATATAATTGGTGAAAATACGAATTTTTTTCAGTTTCGCTTCCGGGCCATTTTGGACCAAAATTCCATAGGTGTTAACATAGGAACTTTTTCCCCTTTGAGACAGGGTCGTTAACTCGATCTGAAAAGTTGTTTTCTCGATTTAGTATCATACCATATCCACTAAGGATTGTCCTAAGCTTAAAATATGGAAGAAAAAAAACATTTACTCGTGTCGATAAGACTTCACAACCTCAACCCTTATGAAAAGACCCTCATGGAGGCACCCGAATCACTATCCGAAAAACCATTGTTTCTCTCCATATTTTTCGACGAATCTGTAAGGAACGCTCAAGATTAAGAATCTTACACATATAATTGGTGAAAATACGAATTTTTTTCAGTTTCGCTTCCGGGCCATTTTGGACCAAAATTCCATAGGTGTTAACATAGGAACTTTTTTCCCCTTTGAGACAGGGTCGTTAACTCGATCTGAAAAGTTGTTTTCTCGCTTTAGTATCATACCATATCCACTAAGGATTGTCCTAAGCTTAAAATATGGAAGAAAAAAAACATTTACTCGTGTCGATAAGACTTCACAACCTCAACCCTTATGAAAAGACCCTCATGGAGGCACCCGAATCACTATATGAAAAACCATTGTTTCTCTCCATATTTTTCGACGAATCTGTAAGGAACGCTCAAGATTAAGAATCTTACACATATAATTGGTGAAAATACAAATTTTTTTCAGTTTCGCTTCCGGGCCATTTTGGACCAAAATTCCATAGGTGTTAACATAGGAACTTTTTTCCCCTTTGAGACAGGGTCGTTAACTCGATCTGAAAAGTTGTTTTCTCGCTTTAGTATCATACCATATCCACTAAGGATTGTCCTAAGCTTAAAATATGGAAGAAAAAAAACATTTACTCGTGTCGATAAGACTTCACAACCTCAACCCTTATGAAAAGACCCTCATGGAGGCACCCGAATCACTATCCGAAAAACAATTGTTTCAATCGATTTTTTTCGACGAATCTGTAAGGAACGCTCAAGATTAAGAATCTTACACATATAATTGGTGAAAATACGAATTTTTTTCAGTTTCGCTTCCGGGCCATTTTGGACCAAAATTCCATAGGTGTTAACATAGGAACTTTTTTCCCCTTTGAGACAGGGTCGTTAACTCGATCTGAAAAGTTGTTTTCTCGATTTAGTATCATACCATATCCACTAAGGATTGTCCTAAGCTTAAAATATGGAAGAAAAAAAACATTTACTCGTGTCGATAAGACTTCACAACCTCAACCCTTATGAAAAGACCCTCATGGAGGCACCCGAATCACTATCCGAAAAACCATTGTTTCTCTCCATATTTTTCGACGAATCTGTAAGGAACGCTCAAGATTAAGAATCTTACACATATAATTGGTGAAAATACGAATTTTTTTCAGTTTCGCTTCCGGGCCATTTTGGACCAAAATTCCATAGGTGTTAACATAGGAACTTTTTTCCCCTTTGAGACAGGGTCGTTAACTCGATCTGAAAAGTTGTTTTCTCGCTTTAGTATCATACCATATCCACTGAGGATTGTCCTAAGCTTAAAATATGGAAGAAAAAAAACATTTACTCGTGTCGATAAGACTTCACAACCTCAACCCTTATGAAAAGACCCTCATGGAGGCACCCAAATCACTATCCGAAAAACCATTGTTTCTCTCCATATTTTTCGACGAATCTGTAAGGAACGCTCAAGATTAAGAATCTTACACATATAATTGGTGAAAATACAAATTTTTTTCAGTTTCGCTTCCGGGCCATTTTGGACCAAAATTCCATAGGTGTTAACATAGGAACTTTTTTCCCCTTTGAGACAGGGTCGTTAACTCGATCTGAAAAGTTGTTTTCTCGCTTTAGTATCATACCATATCCACTAAGGATTGTCCTAAGCTTAAAATATGGAAGAAAAAAAATATTTACTCGTGTCGATAAGACTTCACAACCTCAACCCTTATGAAAAGACCCTCATGGAGGCACCCGAATCACTATCCGAAAAACAATTGTTTCAATCGATTTTTTTCGACGAATCTGTAAGGAACGCTCAAGATTAAGAATCTTACACATATAATTGGTGAAAATACGAATTTTTTTCAGTTTCGCTTCCGGGCCATTTTGGACCAAAATTCCATAGGTGTTAACATAGGAACTTTTTTCCCCTTTGAGACAGGGTCGTTAACTCGATCTGAAAAGTTGTTTTCTTGCTTTAGTATCATACCATATCCACTAAGGATTGTCCTAAGCTTAAAATATGGAAGAAAAAAAACATTTACTCGTGTCGATAAGACTTCACAACCTCAACCCTTATGAAAAGACCCTCATGGAGGCACCCGAATCACTATCCGAAAAACAATTGTTTCAATCGATTTTTTTCGACGAATCTGTAAGGAACGCTCAAGATTAAGAATCTTACACATATAATTGGTGAAAATACGAATTTTTTTCAGTTTCGCTTCCGGGCCATTTTGGACCAAAATTCCATAGGTGTTAACATAGGAACTTTTTTCCCCTTTGAGACAGGGTCGTTAACTCGATCTGAAAAGTTGTTTTCTTGCTTTAGTATCATACCATATCCACTAAGGATTGTCCTAAGCTTAAAATATGGAAGAAAAAAAACATTTACTCGTGTCGATAAGACTTCACAACCTCAACCCTTATGAAAAGACCCTCATGGAGGCACCCGAATCACTATATGAAAAACCATTGTTTCTCTCCATATTTTTCGACGAATCTGTAAGGAACGCTCAAGATTAAGAATCTTACACATATAATTGGTGAAAATACAAATTTTTTTCAGTTTCGCTTCCGGGCCATTTTGGACCAAAATTCCATAGGTGTTAACATAGGAACTTTTTTCCCCTTTGAGACAGGGTCGTTAACTCGATCTGAAAAGTTGTTTTCTCGCTTTAGTATCATACCATATCCACTAAGGATTGTCCTAAGCTTAAAATATGGAAGAAAAAAAACATTTACTCGTGTCGATAAGACTTCACAACCTCAACCCTTATGAAAAGACCCTCATGGAGGCACCCGAATCACTATCCGAAAAACCATTGTTTCTCTCCATATTTTTCGACGAATCTGTAAGGAACGCTCAAGATTAAGAATCTTACACATATAATTGGTGAAAATACGAATTTTTTTCAGTTTCGCTTCCGGGCCATTTTGGACCAAAATTCCATAGGTGTTAACATAGGAACTTTTTTCCCCTTTGAGACAGGGTCGTTAACTCGATCTGAAAAGTTGTTTTCTCGCTTTAGTATCATACCATATCCACTAAGGATTGTCCTAAGCTTAAATTATGGAAGAAAAAAAACATTTACTCGTGTCGATAAAACTTCACAACCTCAACCCTTATGAAAAGACCCTCATGGAGGCACCCGAATCACTATCCGAAAAACCATTGTTTCAATCGATTTTTTTCGACGAATCTGTAAGGAACGCTCAAGATTAAGAATCTTACACATATAATTGGTGAAAATACGAATTTTTTTCAGTTTCGCTTCCGGGCCATTTTGGACAAAAATTCCATAGGTGTTAACATAGGAACTTTTTTCCCCTTTGAGACAGGGTCGTTAACTCGATCTGAAAAGTTGTTTTCTCGCTTTAGTATCATACCATATCCACTAAGGATTGTCCTAAGCTTAAAATATGGAAGAAAAAAAACATTTACTCATGTCCATAAGACTTCACAACCTCAACCCTTATGAAAAGACCCTCATGGAGGCACCCGAATCACTATTCGAAAAACAATTGTTTCAATCGATTTTTTTCGACGAATCTGTAAGGAACGCTCAAGATTAAGAATCTTACACATATAATTGGTGAAAATACGAATTTTTTTAAGTTTCGCTTCCGGGCCATTTTGGACCAAAATTCCATAGGTGTTAACGTAGGAACTTTTTTCCCCTTTGAGACAGGGTCGTTAACTCGATCTGAAAAGTTGTTTTCTCGCTTTAGTATCATACCATATCCACTAAGGATTGTCCTAAGCTTAAATTATGGAAGAAAAAAAACATTTACTCGTGTCGATAAGACTTCACAACCTCAACCCTTATGAAAAGACCCTCATGGAGGCACCCGAATCACTATTCGAAAAACCATTGTTTCTCTCCATATTTTGCGACGAATCTGTAAGGAACGCTCAAGATTAAGAGTCTTACACATATAATTGGTGAAAATATGAATTTTTTTCAGTTTCGCTTCCGGGCCATTTTGGACCAAAATTCCATAGGTGTTAACATAGGAACTTTTTTCCCCTTTGAGACAGGGTCGTTAACTCGATCTGAAAAGTTGTTTTCTCGCTTTAGTATCATACCATATCCACTAAGGATTGTCCTAAGCTTAAATTATGGAAGAAAAAAAACATTTACTCGTGTCGATAAGACTTCACAACCTCAACCCTTATGAAAAGACCCTCATGGAGGCACCCGAATCACTATCCGAAAAACCATTGTTTCTCTCCATATTTTTCGACGAATCTGTAAGGAACGCTCAAGATTAAGAATCTTACACGTATAATTGGTGAAAATACAAATTTTTTTCAGTTTCGCTTCCGGGCCATTTTGGACCAAAATTCCATAGGTGTTAACATAGGAACTTTTTTCCCCTTTGAGACAGGGTCGTTAACTCGATCTGAAAAGTTGTTTTCTCGCTTTAGTATCATACCATATCCACTAAGGATTGTCCTAAGCTTAAAATATGGAAGAAAAAAAACATTTACTCGTGTCGATAAGACTTCACAACCTCAACCCTTATGAAAAGACCCTCATGGAGGCACCCGAATCACTATCCGAAAAACCATTGTTTCTCTCCATATTTTTCGACGAATCTGTAAGGAACGCTCAAGATTAAGAATCTTACACATATAATTGGTGAAAATACGAATTTTTTTCAGTTTCGCTTCCGGGCCATTTTGGACCAAAATTCCATAGGTGTTAACATAGGAACTTTTTTCCCCTTTGAGACAGGGTCGTTAACTCGATCTGAAAAGTTGTTTTCTCGCTTTAGTATCATACCATATCCACTAAGGATTGTCCTAAGCTTAAATTATGGAAGAAAAAAAACATTTACTCGTGTCGATAAGACTTCACAACCTCAACCCTTATGAAAAGACCCTCATGGAGGCACCCGAATCACTATCCGAAAAACCATTGTTTCTCTCCATATTTTTCGACGAATCTGTAAGGAACGCTCAAGATTAAGAATCTTACACATATAATTGGTGAAAATACAAATTTTTTTCAGTTTCGCTTCCGGGCCATTTTGGACCAAAATTCCATAGGTGTTAACATAGGAACTTTTTTCCCCTTTGAGACAGGGTCGTTAACTCGATCTGAAAAGTTGTTTTCTCGCTTTAGTATCATACCATATCCACTAAGGATTGTCCTAAGCTTAAAATATGGAAGAAAAAAAACATTTACTCGTGTCGATAAGACTTCACAACCTCAACCCTTATGAAAAGACACTCATGGAGGCACCCGAATCACTATCCGAAAAACAATTGTTTCAATCGATTTTTTTCGACGAATCTGTAAGGAACGCTCAAGATTAAGAATCTTACACATATAATTAGTGAAAATACGAATTTTTTTCAGTTTCGCTTCCGGGCCATTTTGGACAAAAATTCCATAGGTGTTAACATAGGAACTTTTTTCCCCTGTGAGGCAGGGTCGTTAACTCGATCTGAAAAGTTGTTTTCTCGCTTTAGTATCATACCATATCCACTAAGGATTGTCGTAAGCTTAAAATATGGAAGAAAAAAAACATTTACTCGTGTCGATAAGACTTCACAACCTCAACCCTTATGAAAAGACCCTCATGGAGGCACCCGAATCACTATCCGAAAAACCATTGTTTCTCTCCATATTTTTCGACGAATCTGTAAGGAACGCTCAAGATTAAGAATCTTACACATATAATTGGTGAAAATACGAATTTTTTTCAGTTTCGCTTCCGGGCCATTTTGGACCAAAATTCCATAGGTGTTAACATAGGAACTTTTTTCCCCTTTGAGACAGGGTCGTTAACTCGATCTGAAAAGTTGTTTTCTCGCTTTAGTATCATACCATATCCACTAAGGATTGTCCTAAGCTTAAATTATGGAAGAAAAAAAACATTTACTCGTGTCGATAAGACTTCACAACCTCAACCCTTATGAAAAGACCCTCATGGAGGCACCCGAATCACTATCCGAAAAACCATTGTTTCTCTCCATATTTTTCGACGAATCTGTAAGGAACGCTCAAGATTAAGAATCTTACACATATAATTGGTGAAAATACAAATTTTTTTCAGTTTCGCTTCCGGGCCATTTTGGACCAAAATTCCATAGGTGTTAACATAGGAACTTTTTTCCCCTTTGAGACAGGGTCGTTAACTCGATCTGAAAAGTTGTTTTCTCGCTTTAGTATCATACCATATCCACTAAGGATTGTCCTAAGCTTAAAATATGGAAGAAAAAAAACATTTACTCGTGTCGATAAGACTTCACAACCTCAACCCTTATGAAAAGACCCTCATGGAGGCACCCGAATCACTATCCGAAAAACCATTGTTTCTCTCCATATTTTTCGACGAATCTGTAAGGAACGCTCAAGATTAAGAATCTTACACATATAATTGGTGAAAATACAAATTTTTTTCAGTTTCGCTTCCGGGCCATTTTTGACCAAAATTCCATAGGTGTTAACATAGGAACTTTTTTCCCCTTTGAGACAGGGTCGTTAACTCGATCTGAAAAGTTGTTTTCTCGCTTTAGTATCATACCATATCCACTAAGGATTGTCCTAAGCTTAAAATATGGAAGAAAAAAAACATTTACTCGTGTCGATAAGACTTCACAACCTCAACCCTTATGAAAAGACCCTCATGGAGGCACCCGAATCACTATCCGAAAAACCATTGTTTCTCTCCATATTTTTCGACGAATCTGTAAGGAACGCTCAAGATTAAGAATCTTACACATATAATTGGTGAAAATACGAATTTTTTTCAGTTTCGCTTCCGGGCCATTTTGGACCAAAATTCCATAGGTGTTAACATAGGAACTTTTTTCCCCTTTGAGACAGGGTCGTTAACTCGATCTGAAAAGTTGTTTTCTCGCTTTAGTATCATACCATATCCACTAAGGATTGTCCTAAGCTTAAAATATGGAAGAAAAAAAACATTTACTCGTGTCGATAAGACTTCACAACCACAACCCTTATGAAAAGACCCTCATGGAGGCACCCGAATCACTATCCGAAAAACCATTGTTTCTCTCCATATTTTTCGACGAATCTGTAAGGAACGCTCAAGATTAAGAATCTTACACATATAATTGGTGAAAATACGAATTTTTTTCAGTTTCGCTTCCGGGCCATTTTGGACCAAAATTCCATAGGTGTTAACATAGGAACTTTTTTCCCCTTTGAGACAGGGTCGTTAACTCGATCTGAAAAGTTGTTTTCTCGCTTTAGTATCATACCATATCCACTAAGGATTGTCCTAAGCTTAAATTATGGAAGAAAAAAAACATTTACTCGTGTCGATAAGACTTCACAACCTCAACCCTTATGAAAAGACCCTCATGGAGGCACCCGAATCACTATCCGAAAAACCATTGTTTCTCTCCATATTTTTCGACGAATCTGTAAGGAACGCTCAAGATTAAGAATCTTACACATATAATTGGTGAAAATACAAATTTTTTTCAGTTTCGCTTCCGGGCCATTTTGGACCAAAATTCCATAGGTGTTAACATAGGAACTTTTTTCCCCTTTGAGACAGGGTCGTTAACTCGATCTGAAAAGTTGTTTTCTCGCTTTAGTATCATACCATATCCACTAAGGATTGTCCTAAGCTTAAAATATGGAAGAAAAAAAACATTTACTCGTGTCGATAAGACTTCACAACCTCAACCCTTATGAAAAGACACTCATGGAGGCACCCGAATCACTATCCGAAAAACAATTGTTTCAATCGATTTTTTTCGACGAATCTGTAAGGAACGCTCAAGATTAAGAATCTTACACATATAATTAGTGAAAATACGAATTTTTTTCAGTTTCGCTTCCGGGCCATTTTGGACAAAAATTCCATAGGTGTTAACATAGGAACTTTTTTCCCCTGTGAGGCAGGGTCGTTAACTCGATCTGAAAAGTTGTTTTCTCGCTTTAGTATCATACCATATCCACTAAGGATTGTCGTAAGCTTAAAATATGGAAGAAAAAAAACATTTACTCGTGTCGATAAGACTTCACAACCTCAACCCTTATGAAAAGACCCTCATGGAGGCACCCGAATCACTATCCGAAAAACCATTGTTTCTCTCCATATTTTTCGACGAATCTGTAAGGAACGCTCAAGATTAAGAATCTTACACATATAATTGGTGAAAATACGAATTTTTTTCAGTTTCGCTTCCGGGCCATTTTGGACCAAAATTCCATAGGTGTTAACATAGGAACTTTTTTCCCCTTTGAGACAGGGTCGTTAACTCGATCTGAAAAGTTGTTTTCTCGCTTTAGTATCATACCATATCCACTAAGGATTGTCCTAAGCTTAAATTATGGAAGAAAAAAAACATTTACTCGTGTCGATAAGACTTCACAACCTCAACCCTTATGAAAAGACCCTCATGGAGGCACCCGAATCACTATCCGAAAAACCATTGTTTCTCTCCATATTTTTCGACGAATCTGTAAGGAACGCTCAAGATTAAGAATCTTACACATATAATTGGTGAAAATACAAATTTTTTTCAGTTTCGCTTCCGGGCCATTTTGGACCAAAATTCCATAGGTGTTAACATAGGAACTTTTTTCCCCTTTGAGACAGGGTCGTTAACTCGATCTGAAAAGTTGTTTTCTCGCTTTAGTATCATACCATATCCACTAAGGATTGTCCTAAGCTTAAAATATGGAAGAAAAAAAACATTTACTCGTGTCGATAAGACTTCACAACCTCAACCCTTATGAAAAGACCCTCATGGAGGCACCCGAATCACTATCCGAAAAACCATTGTTTCTCTCCATATTTTTCGACGAATCTGTAAGGAACGCTCAAGATTAAGAATCTTACACATATAATTGGTGAAAATACAAATTTTTTTCAGTTTCGCTTCCGGGCCATTTTTGACCAAAATTCCATAGGTGTTAACATAGGAACTTTTTTCCCCTTTGAGACAGGGTCGTTAACTCGATCTGAAAAGTTGTTTTCTCGCTTTAGTATCATACCATATCCACTAAGGATTGTCCTAAGCTTAAAATATGGAAGAAAAAAAACATTTACTCGTGTCGATAAGACTTCACAACCTCAACCCTTATGAAAAGACCCTCATGGAGGCACCCGAATCACTATCCGAAAAACCATTGTTTCTCTCCATATTTTTCGACGAATCTGTAAGGAACGCTCAAGATTAAGAATCTTACACATATAATTGGTGAAAATACGAATTTTTTTCAGTTTCGCTTCCGGGCCATTTTGGACCAAAATTCCATAGGTGTTAACATTGGAACTTTTTTCCCCTTTGAGACAAGGTCGTTAACTCGATCTGAAAAGTTGTTTTCTCGCTTTAGTATCATACCATATCCACTAAGGATTGTCCTAAGCTTAAAATATGGAAGAAAAAAAACATTTACTCGTGTCGATAAGACTTCACAACCTCAACCCTTATGAAAAGACCCTCATGGAGGCACCCGAATCACTATCCGAAAAACCATTGTTTCTCTCCATATTTTTCGACGAATCTGTAAGGAACGCTCAAGATTAAGAATCTTACACATATAATTGGTGAAAATACAAATTTTTTTCAGTTTCGCTTCCGGGCCATTTTGGACCAAAATTCCATAGGTGTTAACATAGGAACTTTTTTCCCCTTTGAGACAGGGTCGTTAACTCGATCTGAAAAGTTGTTTTCTCGCTTTAGTATCATACCATATCCACTAAGGATTGTCCTAAGCTTAAAATATGGAAGAAAAAAAACATTTACTCGTGTCGATAAGACTTCACAACCTCAACCCTTATGAAAAGACCCTCATGGAGGCACCCGAATCACTATCCGAAAAACAATTGTTTCAATCGATTTTTTTCGACGAATCTGTAAGGAACGCTCAAGATTAAGAATCTTACACATATAATTGGTGAAAATACGAATTTTTTTCAGTTTCGCTTCCGGGCCATTTTGGACAAAAATTCCATAGGTGTTAACATAGGAACTTTTTTCCCCTGTGAGGCAGGGTCGTTAACTCGATCTGAAAAGTTGTTTTCTCGCTTTAGTATCATACCATATCCACTAAGGATTGTCGTAAGCTTAAAATATGGAAGAAAAAAAACATTTACTCGTGTCGATAAGACTTCACAACCTCAACCCTTATGAAAAGACCCTCATGGAGGCACCCGAATCACTATCCGAAAAACCATTGTTTCTCTCCATATTTTTCGACGAATCTGTAAGGAACGCTCAAGATTAAGAATCTTACACATATAATTGGTGAAAATACGAATTTTTTTCAGTTTCGCTTCCGGGCCATTTTGGACCAAAATTCCATAGGTGTTAACATAGGAACTTTTTTCCCCTTTGAGACAGGGTCGTTAACTCGATCTGAAAAGTTGTTTTCTCGCTTTAGTATCATACCATATCCACTAAGGATTGTCCTAAGCTTAAATTATGGAAGAAAAAAAACATTTACTCGTGTCGATAAGACTTCACAACCTCAACCCTTATGAAAAGACCCTCATGGAGGCACCCAAATCACTATCCGAAAAACCATTGTTTCTCTCCATATTTTTCGACGAATCTGTAAGGAACGCTCAAGATTAAGAATCTTACACATATAATTGGTGAAAATACAAATTTTTTTCAGTTTCGCTTCCGGGCCATTTTGGACCAAAATTCCATAGGTGTTAACATAGGAACTTTTTTCCCCTTTGAGACAGGGTCGTTAACTCGATCTGAAAAGTTGTTTTCTCGCTTTAGTATCATACCATATCCACTAAGGATTGTCCTAAGCTTAAAATATGGAAGAAAAAAAACATTTACTCGTGTCGATAAGACTTCACAACCTCAACCCTTATGAAAAGACCCTCATGGAGGCACCCGAATCACTATCCGAAAAACAATTGTTTCAATCGATTTTTTTCGACGAATCTGTAAGGAACGCTCAAGATTAAGAATCTTACACATATAATTGGTGAAAATACGAATTTTTTTCAGTTTCGCTTCCGGGCCATTTTGGACAAAAATTCCATAGGTATTAACATAGGAACTTTTTTCCCCTGTGAGGCAGGGTCGTTAACTCGATCTGAAAAGTTGTTTTCTCGCTTTAGTATCATACCATATCCACTAAGGATTGTCGTAAGCTTAAAATATGGAAGAAAAAAAACATTTACTCGTGTCGATAAGACTTCACAACCTCAACCCTTATGAAAAGACCCTCATGGAGGCACCCGAATCACTATCCGAAAAACCATTGTTTCTCTCCATATTTTTCGACGAATCTGTAAGGAACGCTCAAGATTAAGAATCTTATACATATTATTGGTGAAAATACAAATTTTTTTCAGTTTCGCTTCCGGGCCATTTTGGACCAAAATTCCATAGGTGTTAACATAGGAACTTTTTTCCCCTTTGAGACAGGGTCGATAACTCGATCTGAAAAGTTGTTTTCTCGCTTTAGTATCATACCATATCCACTAAGGATTGTCCTAAGCTTAAAATATGGAAGAAAAAAAACATTTACTCGTGTCGATAAGACTTCACAACCTCAACCCTTATGAAAAGACCCTCATGGAGGCACCCGAATCACTATCCGAAAAACCATTGTTTCTCTCCATATTTTTCGACGAATCTGTAAGGAACGCTCAAGATTAAGAATCTTACACATATAATTGGTGAAAATACGAATTTTTTTCAGTTTCGCTTCCGGGCCATTTTGGACCAAAATTCCATAGGTGTTAACATAGGAACTTTTTTCCCCTTTGAGACAGGGTCGTTAACTCGATCTGAAAAGTTGTTTTCTCGCTTTAGTATCATACCATATCCACTAAGGATTGTCCTAAGCTTAAAATATGGAAGAAAAAAAACATTTACTCGTGTCGATAAGACTTCACAACCACAACCCTTATGAAAAGACCCTCATGGAGGCACCCGAATCACTATCCGAAAAACCATTGTTTCTCTCCATATTTTTCGACGAATCTGTAAGGAACGCTCAAGATTAAGAATCTTACACATATAATTGGTGAAAATACGAATTTTTTTCAGTTTCGCTTCCGGGCCATTTTGGACCAAAATTCCATAGGTGTTAACATAGGAACTTTTTTCCCCTTTGAGACAAGGTCGTTAACTCGATCTGAAAAGTTGTTTTCTCGCTTTAGTATCATACCATATCCACTAAGGATTGTCCTAAGCTTAAAATATGGAAGAAAAAAAACATTTACTCGTGTCGATAAGACTTCACAACCTCAACCCTTATGAAAAGACCCTCATGGAGGCACCCGAATCACTATCCGAAAAACAATTGTTTCAATCGATTTTTTTCGACGAATCTGTAAGGAACGCTCAAGATTAAGAATCTTACACATATAATTGGTGAAAATACGAATTTTTTTCAGTTTCGCTTCCGGGCCATTTTGGACAAAAATTCCATAGGTGTTAACATAGGAACTTTTTCCCCCTGTGAGGCAGGGTCGTTAACTCGATCTGAAAAGTTGTTTTCTCGCTTTAGTATCATACCATATCCACTAAGGATTGTCGTAAGCTTAAAATATGGAAGAAAAAAAACATTTACTCGTGTCGATAAGACTTCACAACCTCAACCCTTATGAAAAGACCCTCATGGAGGCACCCGAATCACTATCCGAAAAACCATTGTTTCTCTCCATATTTTTCGACGAATCTGTAAGGAACGCTCAAGATTAAGAATCTTACACATATAATTGGTGAAAATACGAATTTTTTTCAGTTTCGCTTCCGGGCCATTTTGGACCAAAATTCCATAGGTGTTAACATAGGAACTTTTTTCCCCTTTGAGACAGGGTCGTTAACTCGATCTGAAAAGTTGTTTTCTCGCTTTAGTATCATACCATATCCACTAAGGATTGTCCTAAGCTTAAATTATGGAAGAAAAAAAACATTTACTCGTGTCGATAAGACTTCACAACCTCAACCCTTATGAAAAGACCCTCATGGAGGCACCCGAATCACTATCCGAAAAACCATTGTTTCTCTCCATATTTTTCGACGAATCTGTAAGGAACGCTCAAGATTAAGAATCTTACACATATAATTGGTGAAAATACGAATTTTTTTAGTTTCGCTTCCGGGCCATTTTGGACCAAAATTCCATAGGTGTTAACATAGGAACTTTTTTCCCCTTTGAGACAGGGTCGTTAACTCGATCTGAAAAGTTGTTTTCTCGCTTTAGTATCATACCATATCCACTAAGGATTGTCCTAAGCTTAAAATATGGAAGAAAAAAAACATTTACTCGTGTCGATAAGACTTCACAACCTCAACCCTTATGAAAAGACCCTCATGGAGGCACCCGAATCACTATCCGAAAAACCATTGTTTCTCTCCATATTTTTCGACGAATCTGTAAGGAACGCTCAAGATTAAGAATCTTACACATATAATTGGTGAAAATACGAATTTTTTTCAGTTTCGCTTCCGGGCCATTTTGGACCAAAATTCCATAGGTGTTAACATAGGAACTTTTTTCCCCTTTGAGACAGGGTCGTTAACTCGATCTGAAAAGTTGTTTTCTCGCTTTAGTATCATACCATATCCACTAAGGATTGTCCTAAGCTTAAAATATGGAAGAAAAAAAACATTTACTCGTGTCGATAAGACTTCACAACCACAACCCTTATGAAAAGACCCTCATGGAGGCACCCGAATCACTATCCGAAAAACCATTGTTTCTCTCCATATTTTTCGACGAATCTGTAAGGAACGCTCAAGATTAAGAATCTTACACATATAATTGGTGAAAATACGAATTTTTTTCAGTTTCGCTTCCGGGCCATTTTGGACCAAAATTCCATAGGTGTTAACATAGGAACTTTTTTCCCCTTTGAGACAAGGTCGTTAACTCGATCTGAAAAGTTGTTTTCTCGCTTTAGTATCATACCATATCCACTAAGGATTGTCCTAAGCTTAAAATATGGAAGAAAAAAAACATTTACTCGTGTCGATAAGACTTCACAACCTCAACCCTTATGAAAAGACCCTCATGGAGGCACCCGAATCACTATCCGAAAAACCATTGTTTCTCTCCATATTTTTCGACGAATCTGTAAGGAACGCTCAAGATTAAGAATCTTACACATATAATTGGTGAAAATATGAATTTTTTTCAGTTTCGCTTCCGGGCCATTTTGGACCAAAATTCCATAGGTGTTAACATAGGAACTTTTTTCCCCTTTGAGACAGGGTCGTTAACTCGATCTGAAAAGTTGTTTTCTCGCTTTAGTATCATACCATATCCACTAAGGATTGTCCTAAGCTTAAAATATGGAAGAAAAAAAACATTTACTCGTGTCGATAAGACTTCACAACCTCAATCCTTATGAAAAGACCCTCATGGAGGCACCCGAATCACTATCCGAAAAACCATTGTTTCTCTCCATATTTTTCGACGAATCTGTAAGGAACGCTCAAGATTAAGAATCTTACACATATAATTGGTGAAAATATGAATTTTTTTCAGTTTCGCTTCCGGGCCATTTTGGACCAAAATTCCATAGGTGTTAACATAGGAACTTTTTTCCCCTTTGAGACAGGGTTGTTAACTCGATCTGAAAAGTTGTTTTCTCGCTTTAGTATCATACCATATCCACTAAGGATTGTCCTAAGCTTAAAATATGGAAGAAAAAAAACATTTACTCGTGTCGATAAGACTTCACAACCTCAACCCTTATGAAAAGACCCTCATGGAGGCACCCGAATCACTATCCGAAAAACCATTGTTTCTCTCCATATTTTTCGACGAATCTGTAAGGAACGCTCAAGATTAAGAATCTTACACATATAATTGGTGAAAATACAAATTTTTTTCAGTTTCGCTTCCGGGCCATTTTGGACCAAAATTCCATAGGTGTTAACATAGGAACTTTTTTCCCCTTTGAGACAGGGTCGTTAACTCGATCTGAAAAGTTGTTTTCTCGCTTTAGTATCATACCATATCCACTAAGGATTGTCCTAAGCTTAAAATATGGAAGAAAAAAAACATTTACTCGTGTCGATAAGACTTCACAACCTCAACCCTTATGAAAAGACCCTCATGGAGGCACCCGAATCACTATCCGAAAAACAATTGTTTCAATCGATTTTTTTCGACGAATCTGTAAGGAACGCTCAAGATTAAGAATCTTACACATATAATTGGTGAAAATACGAATTTTTTTCAGTTTCGCTTCCGGGCCATTTTGGACAAAAATTCCATAGGTGTTAACATAGGAACTTTTTCCCCCTGTGAGGCAGGGTCGTTAACTCGATCTGAAAAGTTGTTTTCTCGCTTTAGTATCATACCATATCCACTAAGGATTGTCGTAAGCTTAAAATATGGAAGAAAAAAAACATTTACTCGTGTCGATAAGACTTCACAACCTCAACCCTTATGAAAAGACCCTCATGGAGGCACCCGAATCACTATCCGAAAAACCATTGTTTCTCTCCATATTTTTCGACGAATCTGTAAGGAACGCTCAAGATTAAGAATCTTACACATATAATTGGTGAAAATACGAATTTTTTTCAGTTTCGCTTCCGGGCCATTTTGGACCAAAATTCCATAGGTGTTAACATAGGAACTTTTTTCCCCTTTGAGACAGGGTCGTTAACTCGATCTGAAAAGTTGTTTTCTCGCTTTAGTATCATACCATATCCACTAAGGATTGTCCTAAGCTTAAATTATGGAAGAAAAAAAACATTTACTCGTGTCGATAAGACTTCACAACCTCAACCCTTATGAAAAGACCCTCATGGAGGCACCCGAATCACTATCCGAAAAACCATTGTTTCTCTCCATATTTTTCGACGAATCTGTAAGGAACGCTCAAGATTAAGAATCTTACACATATAATTGGTGAAAATACGAATTTTTTTCAGTTTCGCTTCCGGGCCATTTTGGACCAAAATTCCATAGGTGTTAACATAGGAACTTTTTTCCCCTTTGAGACAGGGTCGTTAACTCGATCTGAAAAGTTGTTTTCTCGCTTTAGTATCATACCATATCCACTAAGGATTGTCCTAAGCTTAAAATATGGAAGAAAAAAAACATTTACTCGTGTCGATAAGACTTCACAACCTCAACCCTTATGAAAAGACCCTCATGGAGGCACCCGAATCACTATCCGAAAAACCATTGTTTCTCTCCATATTTTTCGACGAATCTGTAAGGAACGCTCAAGATTAAGAATCTTACACATATAATTGGTGAAAATACGAATTTTTTTCAGTTTCGCTTCCGGGCCATTTTGGACCAAAATTCCATAGGTGTTAACATTGGAACTTTTTTCCCCTTTGAGACAAGGTCGTTAACTCGATCTGAAAAGTTGTTTTCTCGCTTTAGTATCATACCATATCCACTAAGGATTGTCCTAAGCTTAAAATATGGAAGAAAAAAAACATTTACTCGTGTCGATAAGACTTCACAACCTCAACCCTTATGAAAAGACCCTCATGGAGGCACCCGAATCACTATCCGAAAAACCATTGTTTCTCTCCATATTTTTCGACGAATCTGTAAGGAACGCTCAAGATTAAGAATCTTACACATATAATTGGTGAAAATACAAATTTTTTTCAGTTTCGCTTCCGGGCCATTTTGGACCAAAATTCCATAGGTGTTAACATAGGAACTTTTTTCCCCTTTGAGACAGGGTCGTTAACTCGATCTGAAAAGTTGTTTTCTCGCTTTAGTATCATACCATATCCACTAAGGATTGTCCTAAGCTTAAAATATGGAAGAAAAAAAACATTTACTCGTGTCGATAAGACTTCACAACCTCAACCCTTATGAAAAGACCCTCATGGAGGCACCCGAATCACTATCCGAAAAACAATTGTTTCAATCGATTTTTTTCGACGAATCTGTAAGGAACGCTCAAGATTAAGAATCTTACACATATAATTGGTGAAAATACAAATTTTTTTCAGTTTCGCTTCCGGGCCATTTTGGACAAAAATTCCATAGGTGTTAACATAGGAACTTTTTTCCCCTGTGAGGCAGGGTCGTTAACTCGATCTGAAAAGTTGTTTTCTCGCTTTAGTATCATACCATATCCACTAAGGATTGTCGTAAGCTTAAAATATGGAAGAAAAAAAACATTTACTCGTGTCGATAAGACTTCACAACCTCAACCCTTATGAAAAGACCCTCATGGAGGCACCCGAATCACTATCCGAAAAACCATTGTTTCTCTCCATATTTTTCGACGAATCTGTAAGGAACGCTCAAGATTAAGAATCTTACACATATAATTGGTGAAAATACGAATTTTTTTCAGTTTCGCTTCCGGGCCATTTTGGACCAAAATTCCATAGGTGTTAACATAGGAACTTTTTTCCCCTTTGAGACAGGGTCGTTGACTCGATCTGAAAAGTTGTTTTCTCGCTTTAGTATCATACCATATCCACTAAGGATTGTCCTAAGCTTAAATTATGGAAGAAAAAAAACATTTACTCGTGTCGATAAGACTTCACAACCTCAACCCTTATGAAAAGACCCTCATGGAGGCACCCGAATCACTATCCGAAAAACCATTGTTTCAATCGATTTTTTTCGACGAATCTGTAAGGAACGCTCAAGATTAAGAATCTTACACATATAATTGGTGAAAATATGAATTTTTTTCAGTTTCGATTCCGGGCCATTTTGGACCAAAATTCCATAGGTGTTAACATAGGAACTTTTTTCCCCTTTGAGACAGGGTCGTTAACTCGATCTGAAAAGTTGTTTTCTCGCTTTAGTATCATACCATATCCACTAAGGATTGTCCTAAGCTTAAATTATGGAAGAAAAAAAACATTTACTCGTGTCGATAAGACTTCACAACCTCAACCCTTATGAAAAGACCCTCATGGAGGCACCCGAATCACTATCCGAAAAACCATTGTTTCTCTCCATATTTTTCGACGAATCTGTAAGGAACGCTCAAGATTAAGAATCTTACACATATAATTGGTGAAAATACGAATTTTTTTCAGTTTCGCTTCCGGGCCATTTTGGACAAAAATTCCATAGGTGTTAACATAGGAACTTTTTTCCCCTTTGAGACAGGGTCGTTAACTCGATCTGAAAAGTTGTTTTCTCGCTTTAGTATCATACCATATCCACTAAGGATTGTCCTAAGCTTAAATTATGGAAGAAAAAAAACATTTACTCGTGTCGATAAGACTTCACAACCTCAACCCTTATGAAAAGACCCTCATGGAGGCACCCGAATCACTATCCGAAAAACCATTGTTTCTCTCCATATTTTTCGACGAATCTGTAAGGAACGCTCAAGATTAAGAATCTTACACATATAATTGGTGAAAATACGAATTTTTTTCAGTTTCGCTTCCGGGCCATTTTGGACCAAAATTCCATAGGTGTTAACATAGGAACTTTTTTCCCCTTTGAGACAGGGTCGTTAACTCGATCTGAAAAGTTGTTTTCTCGCTTTAGTATCATACCATATCCACTAAGGATTGTCCTAAGCTTAAAATATGGAAGAAAAAAAACATTTACTCGTGTCGATAAGACTTCACAACCTCAACCCTTATGAAAAGACCCTCATGGAGGCACCCGAATCACTATACGAAAAACCATTGTTTCTCTCCATATTTTTCGACGAATCTGTAAGGAACGCTCAAGATTAAGAATCTTATACATATAATTGGTGAAAATACAAATTTTTTTCAGTTTCGCTTCCGGGCCATTTTGGACCAAAATTCCATAGGTGTTAACATAGGAACTTTTTTCCCCTTTGAGACAGGGTCGATAACTCGATCTGAAAAGTTGTTTTCTCGCTTTAGTATCATACCATATCCACTAAGGATTGTCCTAAGCTTAAAATATGGAAGAAAAAAAACATTTACTCGTGTCGATAAGACTTCACAACCTCAACCCTTATGAAAAGACCCTCATGGAGGCACCCGAATCACTATCCGAAAAACCATTGTTTCTCTCCATATTTTTCGACGAATCTGTAAGGAACGCTCAAGATTAAGAATCTTACACATATAATTGGTGAAAATACGAATTTTTTTCAGTTTCGCTTCCGGGCCATTTTGGACCAAAATTCCATAGGTGTTAACATAGGAACTTTTTTCCCCTTTGAGACAGGGTCGTTAACTCGATCTGAAAAGTTGTTTTCTCGCTTTAGTATCATACCATATCCACTAAGGATTGTCCTAAGCTTAAAATATGGAAGAAAAAAAACATTTACTCGTGTCGATAAGACTTCACAACCTCAACCCTTATGAAAAGACCCTCATGGAGGCACCCGAATCACTATCCGAAAAACCATTGTTTCTCTCCATATTTTTCGACGAATCTATAAGGAACGCTCAAGATTAAGAATCTTACACATATAATTGGTGAAAATACAAATTTTTTTCAGTTTCGCTTCCGGGCCATTTTTGACCAAAATTCCATAGGTGTTAACATAGGAACTTTTTTCCCCTTTGAGACAGGGTCGTTAACTCGATCTGAAAAGTTGTTTTCTCGCTTTAGTATCATACCATATCCACTAAGGATTGTCCTAAGCTTAAAATATGGAAGAAAAAAAACATTTACTCGTGTCGATAAGACTTCACAACCTCAACCCTTATGAAAAGACCCTCATGGAGGCACCCGAATCACTATCCGAAAAACCATTGTTTCTCTCCATATTTTTCGACGAATCTGTAAGGAACGCTCAAGATTAAGAATCTTACACATATAATTGGTGAAAATACGAATTTTTTTCAGTTTCGCTTCCGGGCCATTTTGGACCAAAATTCCATAGGTGTTAACATAGGAACTTTTTTCCCCTTTGAGACAGGGTCGTTAACTCGATCTGAAAAGTTGTTTTCTCGCTTTAGTATCATACCATATCCACTAAGGATTGTCCTAAGCTTAAAATATGGACGAAAAAAAACATTTACTCGTGTCGATAAGACTTCACAACCTCAACCCTTATGAAAAGACCCTCATGGAGGCACCCGAATCACTATCCGAAAAACAATTGTTTCAATCGATTTTTTTCGACGAATCTGTAAGGAACGCTCAAGATTAAGAATCTTACACATATAATTGGTGAAAATACGAATTTTTTTCAGTTTCGCTTCCGGGCCATTTTGGACAAAAATTCCATAGGTGTTAACATAGGAACTTTTTTCCCCTGTGAGGCAGGGTCGTTAACTCGATCTGAAAATTTGTTTTCTCGCTTTAGTATCATACCATATCCACTAAGGATTGTCCTAAGCTTAAAATATGGAAGAAAAAAAACATTTACTCGTGTCGATAAGACTTCACAACCTCAACCCTTATGAAAAGACCCTCATGGAGGCACCCGAATCACTATCCGAAAAACCATTGTTTCTCTCCATATTTTTCGACGAATCTATAAGGAACGCTCAAGATTAAGAATCTTACACATATAATTGGTGAAAATACAAATTTTTTTCAGTTTCGCTTCCGGGCCATTTTTGACCAAAATTCCATAGGTGTTAACATAGGAACTTTTTTCCCCTTTGAGACAGGGTCGTTAACTCGATCTGAAAAGTTGTTTTCTCGCTTTAGTATCATACCATATCCACTAAGGATTGTCCTAAGCTTAAATTATGGAAGAAAAAAAACATTTACTCGTGTCGATAAGACTTCACAACCTCAACCCTTATGAAAAGACCCTCATGGAGGCACCCGAATCACTATCCGAAAAACCATTGTTTCTCTCCATATTTTTCGACGAATCTGTAAGGAACGCTCAAGATTAAGAATCTTACACATATAATTGGTGAAAATACGAATTTTTTTCAGTTTCGCTTCCGGGCCATTTTGGACCAAAATTCCATAGGTGTTAACATAGGAACTTTTTTCCCCTTTGAGACAGGGTCGTTAACTCGATCTGAAAAGTTGTTTTCTCGCTTTAGTATCATACCATATCCACTAAGGATTGTCCTAAGCTTAAAATATGGAAGAAAAAAAACATTTACTCGTGTCGATAAGACTTCACAACCTCAACCCTTATGAAAAGACCCTCATGGAGGCACCCGAATCACTATACGAAAAACCATTGTTTCTCTCCATATTTTTCGACGAATCTGTAAGGAACGCTCAAGATTAAGAATCTTATACATATAATTGGTGAAAATACAAATTTTTTTCAGTTTCGCTTCCGGGCCATTTTGGACCAAAATTCCATAGGTGTTAACATAGGAACTTTTTTCCCCTTTGAGACAGGGTCGATAACTCGATCTGAAAAGTTGTTTTCTCGCTTTAGTATCATACCATATCCACTAAGGATTGTCCTAAGCTTATAATATGGAAGAAAAAAAACATTTACTCGTGTCGATAAGACTTCACAACCTCAACCCTTATGAAAAGACCCTCATGGAGGCACCCGAATCACTATCCGAAAAACCATTGTTTCTCTCCATATTTTTCGACGAATCTGTAAGGAACGCTCAAGATTAAGAATCTTACACATATAATTGGTGAAAATACGAATTTTTTTCAGTTTCGCTTCCGGGCCATTTTGGACCAAAATTCCATAGGTGTTAACATAGGAACTTTTTTCCCCTTTGAGACAGGGTCGTTAACTCGATCTGGAAAGTTGTTTTCTCGCTTTAGTATCATACCATATCCACTAAGGATTGTCCTAAGCTTAAAATATGGAAGAAAAAAAACATTTACTCGTGTCGATAAGACTTCACAACCTCAACCCTTATGAAAAGACCCTCATGGAGGCACCCGAATCACTATCCGAAAAACCATTGTTTCTCTCCATATTTTTCGACGAATCTATAAGGAACGCTCAAGATTAAGAATCTTACACATATAATTGGTGAAAATACAAATTTTTTTCAGTTTCGCTTCCGGGCCATTTTTGACCAAAATTCCATAGGTGTTAACATAGGAACTTTTTTCCCCTTTGAGACAGGGTCGTTAACTCGATCTGAAAAGTTGTTTTCTCTCTTTAGTATCATACCATATCCACTAAGGATTGTCCTAAGCTTAAAATATGGAAGAAAAAAAACATTTACTCGTGTCGATAAGACTTCACAACCTCAACCCTTATGAAAAGACCCTCATGGAGGCACCCGAATCACTATCCGAAAAACCATTGTTTCTCTCCATATTTTTCGACGAATCTGTAAGGAACGCTCAAGATTAAGAATCTTACACATATAATTGGTGAAAATACGAATTTTTTTCAGTTTCGCTTCCGGGCCATTTTGGACCAAAATTCCATAGGTGTTAACATAGGAACTTTTTTCCCCTTTGAGACAGGGTCGTTAACTCGATCTGAAAAGTTGTTTTCTCGCTTTAGTATCATACCATATCCACTAAGGATTGTCCTAAGCTTAAAATATGGAAGAAAAAAAACATTTACTCGTGTCGATAAGACTTCACAACCTCAACCCTTATGAAAAGACCCTCATGGAGGCACCCGAATCACTATCCGAAAAACAATTGTTTCAATCGATTTTTTTCGACGAATCTGTAAGGAACGCTCAAGATTAAGAATCTTACACATATAATTGGTGAAAATACGAATTTTTTTCAGTTTCGCTTCCGGGCCATTTTGGACAAAAATTCCATAGGTGTTAACATAGGAACTTTTTTCCCCTGTGAGGCAGGGTCGTTAACTCGATCTGAAAAGTTGTTTTCTCGCTTTAGTATCATACCATATCCACTAAGGATTGTCCTAAGCTTAAAATATGGAAGAAAAAAAACATTTACTCGTGTCGATAAGACTTCACAACCTCAACCCTTATGAAAAGACCCTCATGGAGGCACCCGAATCACTATCCGAAAAACCATTGTTTCTCTCCATATTTTTCGACGAATCTGTAAGGAACGCTCAAGATTAAGAATCTTACACATATAATTGGTGAAAATACTTTTTACGAATTTTTTTTCAGTTTCGCTTCCGGGCCATTTTGGACCAAAATTCCATAGGTGTTAACATAGGAACTTTTTTCCCCTTTGAGACAGGGTCGTTAACTCGATCTGAAAAGTTGTTTTCTCGCTTTAGTATCATACCATATCCACTAAGGATTGTCCTAAGCTTAAATTATGGAAGAAAAAAAACATTTACTCGTGTCGATAAGACTTCACAACCTCAACCCTTATGAAAAGACCCTCATGGAGGCACCCGAATCACTATCCGAAAAACCATTGTTTCAATCGATTTTTTTCGACGAATCTGTAAGGAACGCTCAAGATTAAGAATCTTACACATATAATTGGTGAAAATATGAATTTTTTTCAGTTTCGATTCCTGGCCATTTTGGACCAAAATTCCATAGGTGTTAACATAGGAACTTTTTTCCCCTTTGAGACAGGGTCGTTAACTCGATCTGAAAAGTTATTTTCTCGCTTTAGTATCATACCATATCCACTAAGGATTGTCCTAAGCTTAAAATATGGAAGAAAAAAAACATTTACTCGTGTCGATAAGACTTCACAACCTCAACCCTTATGAAAAGACCCTCATGGAGGCACCCGAATCACTATCCGAAAAACCATTGTTTCAATCGATTTTTTTCGACGAATCTGTAAGGAACGCTCAAGATTAAGAATCTTACACATATAATTGGTGAAAATACGAATTTTTTTCAGTTTGGCTTCCGGGCCATTTTGGACCAAAATTCCATAGGTGTTAACATAGGAACTTTTTTCCCCTTTGAGACAGGGTCGTTAACTCGATCTGAAAAGTTGTTTTCTCGCTTTAGTATCATACCATATCCACTAAGGATTGTCCTAAGCTTAAATTATGGAAGAAAAAAAACATTTACTCGTGTCGATAAAACTTCACAACCTCAACCCTTATGAAAAGACCCTCATGGAGGCACCCGAATCACTATCCGAAAAACCATTGTTTCAATCGATTTTTTTCGACGAATCTGTAAGGAACGCTCAAGATTAAGAATCTTACACATATAATTGGTGAAAATACGAATTTTTTTCAGTTTCGCTTCCGGGCCATTTTGGACCAAAATTCCATAGGTGTTAACATAGGAACTTTTTTCCCCTTTGAGACAGTGTCGTTAACTCGATCTGAAAAGTTGTTTTCTCGCTTTAGTATCATACCATATCCACTAAGGATTGTCGTAAGCTTAAAATATGGAAGAAAAAAAACATTTACTCATGTCGATAAGACTTCACAACCTCAACCCTTATGAAAAGACCCTCATGGAGGCACCCGAATCACTATTCGAAAAACAATTGTTTCAATCGATTTTTTTCGACGAATCTGTAAGGAACGCTCAAGATTAAGAATCTTACACATATAATTGGTGAAAATACGAATTTTTTTCAGTTTCGCTTCCGGGCCATTTTGGACCAAAATTCCATAGGTGTTAACGTAGGAACTTTTTTCCCCTTTGAGACAGGGTCGTTAACTCGATCTGAAAAGTTGTTTTCTCGCTTTAGTATCATACCATATCCACTAAGGATTGTCCTAAGCTTAAATTATGGAAGAAAAAAAACATTTACTCGTGTCGATAAGACTTCACAACCTCAACCCTTATGAAAAGACCCTCATGGAGGCACCCGAATCACTATCCGAAAAACAATTGTTTCAATCGATTTTTTTCGACGAATCTGTAAGGAACGCTCAAGATTAAGAATCTTACACATATAATTGGTGAAAATACGAATTTTTTTCAGTTTCGCTTCCGGGCCATTTTGGACAAAAATTCCATAGGTGTTAACATAGGAACTTTTTTCCCCTGTGAGGCAGGGTCGTTAACTCGATCTGAAAAGTTGTTTTCTCGCTTTAGTATCATACCATATCCACTAAGGATTGTCCTAAGCTTAAAATATGGAAGAAAAAAAACATTTACTCGTGTCGATAAGACTTCACAACCTCAACCCTTATGAAAAGACCCTCATGGAGGCACCCGAATCACTATCCGAAAAACCATTGTTTCTCTCCATATTTTTCGACGAATCTGTAAGGAACGCTCAAGATTAAGAATCTTACACATATAATTGGTGAAAATACGAATTTTTTTCAGTTTCGCTTCCGGGCCATTTTGGACCAAAATTCCATAGGTGTTAACATAGGAACTTTTTTCCCCTTTGAGACAGGGTCGTTAACTCGATCTGAAAAGTTGTTTTCTCGCTTTAGTATCATACCATATCCACTAAGGATTGTCCTAAGCTTAAATTATGGAAGAAAAAAAACATTTACTCGTGTCGATAAAACTTCACAACCTCAACCCTTATGAAAAGACCCTCATGGAGGCACCCGAATCACTATCCGAAAAACCATTGTTTCAATCGATTTTTTTCGACGAATCTGTAAGGAACGCTCAAGATTAAGAATCTTACACATATAATTGGTGAAAATACGAATTTTTTTCAGTTTCGCTTCCGGGCCATTTTGGACCAAAATTCCATAGGTGTTAACATAGGAACTTTTTTCCCCTTTGAGACAGTGTCGTTAACTCGATCTGAAAAGTTGTTTTCTCGCTTTAGTATCATACCATATCCACTAAGGATTGTCGTAAGCTTAAAATATGGAAGAAAAAAAACATTTACTCATGTCGATAAGACTTCACAACCTCAACCCTTATGAAAAGACCCTCATGGAGGCACCCGAATCACTATTCGAAAAACAATTGTTTCAATCGATTTTTTTCGACGAATCTGTAAGGAACGCTCAAGATTAAGAATCTTACACATATAATTGGTGAAAATACGAATTTTTTTCAGTTTCGCTTCCGGGCCATTTTGGACCAAAATTCCATAGGTGTTAACGTAGGAACTTTTTTCCCCTTTGAGACAGGGTCGTTAACTCGATCTGAAAAGTTGTTTTCTCGCTTTAGTATCATACCATATCCACTAAGGATTGTCCTAAGCTTAAATTATGGAAGAAAAAAAACATTTACTCGTGTCGATAAGACTTCACAACCTCAACCCTTATGAAAAGACCCTCATGGAGGCACCCGAATCACTATCCGAAAAACAATTGTTTCAATCGATTTTTTTCGACGAATCTGTAAGGAACGCTCAAGATTAAGAATCTTACACATATAATTGGTGAAAATACGAATTTTTTTCAGTTTCGCTTCCGGGCCATTTTGGACAAAAATTCCATAGGTGTTAACATAGGAACTTTTTTCCCCTGTGAGGCAGGGTCGTTAACTCGATCTGAAAAGTTGTTTTCTCGCTTTAGTATCATACCATATCCACTAAGGATTGTCCTAAGCTTAAAATATGGAAGAAAAAAAACATTTACTCGTGTCGATAAGACTTCACAACCTCAACCCTTATGAAAAGACCCTCATGGAGGCACCCGAATCACTATCCGAAAAACCATTGTTTCTCTCCATATTTTTCGACGAATCTGTAAGGAACGCTCAAGATTAAGAGTCTTACACATATAATTGGTGAAAATACGAATTTTTTTCAGTTTCGCTTCCGGGCCATTTTGGACCAAAATTCCATAGGTGTTAACATAGAAACTTTTTTCCCCTTTGAGACAGGGTCGTTAACTCGATCTGAAAAGTTGTTTTCTCGCTTTAGTATCATACCATATCCACTAAGGATTGTCCTAAGCTTAAATTATGGAAGAAAAAAAACATTTACTCGTGTCGATAAGACTTCACAACCTCAACCCTTATGAAAAGACCCTCATGGAGGCACCCGAATCACTATCCGAAAAACCATTGTTTCTCTCCATATTTTTCGACGAATCTGTAAGGAACGCTCAAGATTAAGAATCTTACACATATAATTGGTGAAAATACAAATTTTTTTCAGTTTCGCTTCCGGGCCATTTTGGACCAAAATTCCATAGGTGTTAACATAGGAACTTTTTTCCCCTTTGAGACAGGGTCGTTAACTCGATCTGAAAAGTTGTTTTCTCGCTTTAGTATCATACCATATCCACTAAGGATTGTCCTAAGCTTAAAATATGGAAGAAAAAAAACATTTACTCGTGTCGATAAGACTTCACAACCTCAACCCTTATGAAAAGACCCTCATGGAGGCACCCGAATCACTATCCGAAAAACCATTGTTTCTCTCCATATTTTTCGACGAATCTGTAAGGAACGCTCAAGATTAAGAATCTTACACATATAATTGGTGAAAATACAAATTTTTTTCAGTTTCGCTTCCGGGCCATTTTGGACCAAAATTCCATAGGTGTTAACATAGGAACTTTTTTCCCCTTTGAGACAGGGTCGTTAACTCGATCTGAAAAGTTGTTTTCTCGCTTTAGTATCATACCATATCCACTAAGGATTGTCCTAAGCTTAAAATATGGAAGAAAAAAAACATTTACTCGTGTCGATAAGACTTCACAACCTCAACCCTTATGAAAAGACCCTCATGGAGGCACCCGAATCACTATCCGAAAAACCATTGTTTCTCTCCATATTTTTCGACGAATCTGTAAGGAACGCTCAAGATTAAGAATCTTACACATATAATTGGTGAAAATACAAATTTTTTTCAGTTTCGCTTCCGGGCCATTTTGGACCAAAATTCCATAGGTGTTAACATAGGAACTTTTTTCCCCTTTGAGACAGGGTCGTTAACTCGATCTGAAAAGTTGTTTTCTCGCTTTAGTATCATACCATATCCACTAAGGATTGTCGTAAGCTTAAAATATGGAAGAAAAAAAACATTTACTCGTGTCGATAAGACTTCACAACCTCAACCCTTATGAAAAGACCCTCATGGAGGCACCCGAATCACTATACGAAAAACCATTGTTTCTCTCCATATTTTTCGACGAATCTGTAAGGAACGCTCAAGATTAAGAATCTTCAACATATAATTGGTGAAAATACAAATTTTTTTCAGTTTCGCTTCCGGGCCATTTTGGACCAAAATTCCATAGGTGTTAACATAGGAACTTTTTTCCCCTTTGAGACAGGGTCGTTAACTCGATCTGAAAAGTTGTTTTCTCGCTTTAGTATCATACCATATCCACTAAGGATTGTCCTAAGCTTAAAATATGGAAGAAAAAAAACATTTACTCGTGTCGATAAGACTTCACAACCTCAACCCTTATGAAAAGACCCTCATGGAGGCACCCGAATCACTATCCGAAAAACCATTGTTTCTCTCCATATTTTTCGACGAATCTGTTAGGAACGCTCAAGATTAAGAGTCTTACACATATAATTGGTGAAAATATGAATTTTTTACAGTTTCGCTTCCGGGCCATTTTGGACCAAAATTCCATAGGTGTTAACATAGGAACTTTTTTCCCCTTTGAGACAGGGTCGTTAACTCGATCTGAAAAGTTGTTTTCTCGCTTTAGTATCATACCATATCCCCTAAGGATTGTCCTAAGCTTTAAATATGGAAGAAAAAAAACATTTACTCATGTCCATAAGACTTCACAACCTCAACCCTTATGAAAAGACCCTCATGGAGGCACCCGAATCACTATTCGAAAAACAATTGTTTCAATCGATTTTTTTCGACGAATCTGTAAGGAACGCTCAAGATTAAGAATCTTACACATATAATTGGTGAAAATACGAATTTTTTTCAGTTTCGCTTCCGGGCCATTTTGGACAAAAATTCCATAGGTGTTAACATAGGAACTTTTTTCCCCTTTGAGACAGGGTCGTTAACTCGATCTGAAAAGTTGTTTTCTCGCTTTAGTATCATACCATATCCACTAAGGATTGTCCTAAGCTTAAAATATGGAAGAAAAAAAACATTTACTCGTGTCGATAAGACTTCACAACCTCAACCCTTATGAAAAGACCCTCATGGAGGCACCCGAATCACTATCCGAAAAACCATTGTTTCTCTCCATATTTTTCGACGAATCTGTAAGGAACGCTCAAGATTAAGAGTCTTACACATATAATTGGTGAAAATACGAATTTTTTTCAGTTTCGCTTCCGGGCCATTTTGGACCAAAATTCCATAGGTGTTAACATAGAAACTTTTTTCCCCTTTGAGACAGGGTCGTTAACTCGATCTGAAAAGTTGTTTTCTCGCTTTAGTATCATACCATATCCACTAAGGATTGTCCTAAGCTTAAATTATGGAAGAAAAAAAACATTTACTCGTGTCGATAAGACTTCACAACCTCAACCCTTATGAAAAGACCCTCATGGAGGCACCCGAATCACTATCCGAAAAACCATTGTTTCTCTCCATATTTTTCGACGAATCTGTAAGGAACGCTCAAGATTAAGAATCTTACACATATAATTGGTGAAAATACAAATTTTTTTCAGTTTCGCTTCCGGGCCATTTTGGACCAAAATTCCATAGGTGTTAACATAGGAACTTTTTTCCCCTTTGAGACAGGGTCGTTAACTCGATCTGAAAAGTTGTTTTCTCGCTTTAGTATCATACCATATCCACTAAGGATTGTCCTAAGCTTAAAATATGGAAGAAAAAAAACATTTACTCGTGTCGATAAGACTTCACAACCTCAACCCTTATGAAAAGACCCTCATGGAGGCACCCGAATCACTATCCGAAAAACCATTGTTTCTCTCCATATTTTTCGACGAATCTGTAAGGAACGCTCAAGATTAAGAATCTTACACATATAATTGGTGAAAATACAAATTTTTTTCAGTTTCGCTTCCGGGCCATTTTGGACCAAAATTCCATAGGTGTTAACATAGGAACTTTTTTCCCCTTTGAGACAGGGTCGTTAACTCGATCTGAAAAGTTGTTTTCTCGCTTTAGTATCATACCATATCCACTAAGGATTGTCCTAAGCTTAAAATATGGAAGAAAAAAAACATTTACTCGTGTCGATAAGACTTCACAACCTCAACCCTTATGAAAAGACCCTCATGGAGGCACCCGAATCACTATCCGAAAAACCATTGTTTCTCTCCATATTTTTCGACGAATCTGTAAGGAACGCTCAAGATTAAGAATCTTACACATATAATTGGTGAAAATACAAATTTTTTTCAGTTTCGCTTCCGGGCCATTTTGGACCAAAATTCCATAGGTGTTAACATAGGAACTTTTTTCCCCTTTGAGACAGGGTCGTTAACTCGATCTGAAAAGTTGTTTTCTCGCTTTAGTATCATACCATATCCACTAAGGATTGTCGTAAGCTTAAAATATGGAAGAAAAAAAACATTTACTCGTGTCGATAAGACTTCACAACCTCAACCCTTATGAAAAGACCCTCATGGAGGCACCCGAATCACTATACGAAAAACCATTGTTTCTCTCCATATTTTTCGACGAATCTGTAAGGAACGCTCAAGATTAAGAATCTTCAACATATAATTGGTGAAAATACAAATTTTTTTCAGTTTCGCTTCCGGGCCATTTTGGACCAAAATTCCATAGGTGTTAACATAGGAACTTTTTTCCCCTTTGAGACAGGGTCGTTAACTCGATCTGAAAAGTTGTTTTCTCGCTTTAGTATCATACCATATCCACTAAGGATTGTCCTAAGCTTAAAATATGGAAGAAAAAAAACATTTACTCGTGTCGATAAGACTTCACAACCTCAACCCTTATGAAAAGACCCTCATGGAGGCACCCGAATCACTATCCGAAAAACCATTGTTTCTCTCCATATTTTTCGACGAATCTGTAAGGAACGCTCAAGATTAAGAATCTTACACATATAATTGGTGAAAATACGAATTTTTTTCAGTTTCGCTTCCGGGCCATTTTGGACCAAAATTCCATAGGTGTTAACATAGGAACTTTTTTCCCCTTTGAGACAGGGTCGTTAACTCGATCTGAAAAGTTGTTTTCTCGCTTTAGTATCATACCATATCCACTAAGGATTGTCCTAAGCTTAAATTATGGAAGAAAAAAAACATTTACTCGTGTCGATAAAACTTCACAACCTCAACCCTTATGAAAAGACCCTCATGGAGGCACCCGAATCACTATCCGAAAAACCATTGTTTCAATCGATTTTTTTCGACGAATCTGTAAGGAACGCTCAAGATTAAGAATCTTACACATATAATTGGTGAAAATACGAATTTTTTACAGTTTCGCTTCCGGGCCATTTTGGACCAAAATTCCATAGGTGTTAACATAGGAACTTTTTTCCCCTTTGAGACAGGGTCGTTAACTCGATCTGAAAAGTTGTTTTCTCGCTTTAGTATCATACCATATCCACTAAGGATTGTCCTAAGCTTAAATTATGGAAGAAAAAAAACATTTACTCGTGTCGATAAAACTTCACAACCTCAACCCTTATGAAAAGACCCTCATGGAGGCACCCGAATCACTATCCGAAAAACCATTGTTTCAATCGATTTTTTTCGACGAATCTGTAAGGAACGCTCAAGATTAAGAATCTTACACATATAATTGGTGAAAATACGAATTTTTTACAGTTTCGCTTCCGGGCCATTTTGGACCAAAATTCCATAGGTGTTAACATAGGAACTTTTTTCCCCTTTGAGACAGGGTCGTTAACTCGATCTGAAAAGTTGTTTTCTCGCTTTAGTATCATACCATATCCACTAAGGATTGTCCTAAGCTTAAATTATGGAAGAAAAAAAACATTTACTCGTGTCGATAAAACTTCACAACCTCAACCCTTATGAAAAGACCCTCATGGAGGCACCCGAATCACTATCCGAAAAACCATTGTTTCAATCGATTTTTTTCGACGAATCTGTAAGGAACGCTCAAGATTAAGAATCTTACACATATAATTGGTGAAAATACGAATTTTTTACAGTTTCGCTTCCGGGCCATTTTGGACCAAAATTCCATAGGTGTTAACATAGGAACTTTTTTCCCCTTTGAGACAGGGTCGTTAACTCGATCTGAAAAGTTGTTTTCTCGCTTTAGTATCATACCATATCCACTAAGGATTGTCCTAAGCTTTAAATATGGAAGAAAAAAAACATTTACTCATGTCCATAAGACTTCACAACCTCAACCCTTATGAAAAGACCCTCATGGAGGCACCCGAATCACTATTCGAAAAACAATTGTTTCAATCGATTTTTTTCGACGAATCTGTAAGGAACGCTCAAGATTAAGAATCTTACACATATAATTGGTGAAAATACGAATTTTTTTCAGTTTCGCTTCCGGGCCATTTTGGACAAAAATTCCATAGGTGTTAACATAGGAACTTTTTTCCCCTTTGAGACAGGGTCGTTAACTCGATCTGAAAAGTTGTTTTCTCGCTTTAGTATCATACCATATCCACTAAGGATTGTCCTAAGCTTAAAATATGGAAGAAAAAAAACATTTACTCGTGTCGATAAGACTTCACAACCTCAACCCTTATGAAAAGACCCTCATGGAGGCACCCGAATCACTATCCGAAAAACCATTGTTTCTCTCCATATTTTTCGACGAATCTGTAAGGAACGCTCAAGATTAAGAGTCTTACACATATAATTGGTGAAAATACGAATTTTTTTCAGTTTCGCTTCCGGGCCATTTTGGACCAAAATTCCATAGGTGTTAACATAGAAACTTTTTTCCCCTTTGAGACAGGGTCGTTAACTCGATCTGAAAAGTTGTTTTCTCGCTTTAGTATCATACCATATCCACTAAGGATTGTCCTAAGCTTAAATTATGGAAGAAAAAAAACATTTACTCGTGTCGATAAGACTTCACAACCTCAACCCTTATGAAAAGACCCTCATGGAGGCACCCGAATCACTATCCGAAAAACCATTGTTTCTCTCCATATTTTTCGACGAATCTGTAAGGAACGCTCAAGATTAAGAATCTTACACATATAATTGGTGAAAATACAAATTTTTTTCAGTTTCGCTTCCGGGCCATTTTGGACCAAAATTCCATAGGTGTTAACATAGGAACTTTTTTCCCCTTTGAGACAGGGTCGTTAACTCGATCTGAAAAGTTGTTTTCTCGCTTTAGTATCATACCATATCCACTAAGGATTGTCCTAAGCTTAAAATATGGAAGAAAAAAAACATTTACTCGTGTCGATAAGACTTCACAACCTCAACCCTTATGAAAAGACCCTCATGGAGGCACCCGAATCACTATCCGAAAAACCATTGTTTCTCTCCATATTTTTCGACGAATCTGTAAGGAACGCTCAAGATTAAGAATCTTACACATATAATTGGTGAAAATACAAATTTTTTTCAGTTTCGCTTCCGGGCCATTTTGGACCAAAATTCCATAGGTGTTAACATAGGAACTTTTTTCCCCTTTGAGACAGGGTCGTTAACTCGATCTGAAAAGTTGTTTTCTCGCTTTAGTATCATACCATATCCACTAAGGATTGTCCTAAGCTTAAAATATGGAAGAAAAAAAACATTTACTCGTGTCGATAAGACTTCACAACCTCAACCCTTATGAAAAGACCCTCATGGAGGCACCCGAATCACTATCCGAAAAACCATTGTTTCTCTCCATATTTTTCGACGAATCTGTAAGGAACGCTCAAGATTAAGAATCTTACACATATAATTGGTGAAAATACAAATTTTTTTCAGTTTCGCTTCCGGGCCATTTTGGACCAAAATTCCATAGGTGTTAACATAGGAACTTTTTTCCCCTTTGAGACAGGGTCGTTAACTCGATCTGAAAAGTTGTTTTCTCGCTTTAGTATCATACCATATCCACTAAGGATTGTCGTAAGCTTAAAATATGGAAGAAAAAAAACATTTACTCGTGTCGATAAGACTTCACAACCTCAACCCTTATGAAAAGACCCTCATGGAGGCACCCGAATCACTATACGAAAAACCATTGTTTCTCTCCATATTTTTCGACGAATCTGTAAGGAACGCTCAAGATTAAGAATCTTCAACATATAATTGGTGAAAATACAAATTTTTTTCAGTTTCGCTTCCGGGCCATTTTGGACCAAAATTCCATAGGTGTTAACATAGGAACTTTTTTCCCCTTTGAGACAGGGTCGTTAACTCGATCTGAAAAGTTGTTTTCTCGCTTTAGTATCATACCATATCCACTAAGGATTGTCCTAAGCTTAAAATATGGAAGAAAAAAAACATTTACTCGTGTCGATAAGACTTCACAACCTCAACCCTTATGAAAAGACCCTCATGGAGGCACCCGAATCACTATCCGAAAAACCATTGTTTCTCTCCATATTTTTCGACGAATCTGTTAGGAACGCTCAAGATTAAGAGTCTTACACATATAATTGGTGAAAATATGAATTTTTTACAGTTTCGCTTCCGGGCCATTTTGGACCAAAATTCCATAGGTGTTAACATAGGAACTTTTTTCCCCTTTGAGACAGGGTCGTTAACTCGATCTGAAAAGTTGTTTTCTCGCTTTAGTATCATACCATATCCCCTAAGGATTGTCCTAAGCTTAAATTATGGAAGAAAAAAAACATTTACTCGTGTCGATAAAACTTCACAACCTCAACCCTTATGAAAAGACCCTCATGGAGGCACCCGAATCACTATCCGAAAAACCATTGTTTCAATCGATTTTTTTCGACGAATCTGTAAGGAACGCTCAAGATTAAGAATCTTACACATATAATTGGTGAAAATACGAATTTTTTTCAGTTTCGCTTCCGGGCCATTTTGGACAAAAATTCCATAGGTGTTAACATAGGAACTTTTTTCCCCTTTGAGACAGGGTCGTTAACTCGATCTGAAAAGTTGTTTTCTCGCTTTAGTATCATACCATATCCACTAAGGATTGTCCTAAGCTTAAAATATGGAAGAAAAAAAACATTTACTCGTGTCGATAAGACTTCACAACCTCAACCCTTATGAAAAGACCCTCATGGAGGCACCCGAATCACTATCCGAAAAACCATTGTTTCTCTCCATATTTTTCGACGAATCTGTAAGGAACGCTCAAGATTAAGAATCTTACACATATAATTGGTGAAAATACAAATTTTTTTCAGTTTCGCTTCCGGGCCATTTTGGACCAAAATTCCATAGGTGTTAACATAGGAACTTTTTTCCCCTTTGAGACAGGGTCGTTAACTCGATCTGAAAAGTTGTTTTCTCGCTTTAGTATCATACCATATCCACTAAGGATTGTCCTAAGCTTAAAATATGGAAGAAAAAAAACATTTACTCGTGTCGATAAGACTTCACAACCTCAACCCTTATGAAAAGACACTCATGGAGGCACCCGAATCACTATCCGAAAAACAATTGTTTCAATCGATTTTTTTCGACGAATCTGTAAGGAACGCTCAAGATTAAGAATCTTACACATATAATTGGTGAAAATACGAATTTTTTTCAGTTTCGCTTCCGGGCCATTTTGGACAAAAATTTCATAGGTGTTAACATAGGAACTTTTTTCCCCTGTGAGGCAGGGTCGTTAACTCGATCTGAAAAGTTGTTTTCTCGCTTTAGTAACATACCATATCCACTAAGGATTGTCGTAAGCTTAAAATATGGAAGAAAAAAAACATTTACTCGTGTCGATAAGACTTCACAACCTCAACCCTTATGAAAAGACCCTCATGGAGGCACCCGAATCACTATCCGAAAAACCATTGTTTCTCTCCATATTTTTCGACGAATCTGTAAGGAACGCTCAAGATTAAGAATCTTACACATATAATTGGTGAAAATACGAATTTTTTTCAGTTTCGCTTCCGGGCCATTTTGGACAAAAATTCCATAGGTGTTAACATAGGAACTTTTTTCCCCTGTGAGGCAGGGTCGTTAACTCGATCTGAAAAGTTGTTTTCTCGCTTTAGTATCATACCATATCCACTAAGGATTGTCGTAAGCTTAAAATATGGAAGAAAAAAAACATTTACTCGTGTCGATAAGACTTCACAACCTCAACCCTTATGAAAAGACCCTCATGGAGGCACCCGAATCACTATCCGAAAAACCATTGTTTCAATCGATTTTTTTCGACGAATCTGTAAGGAACGCTCAAGATTAAGAATCTTACACATATAATTGGTGAAAATACAAATTTTTTTCAGTTTCGCTTCCGGGCCATTTTGGACCAAAATTCCATAGGTGTTAACATAGGAACTTTTTTCCCCTTTGAGACAGGGTCGTTAACTCGATCTGAAAAGTTGTTTTCTCGCTTTAGTATCATACCATATCCACTAAGGATTGTCCTAAGCTTAAAATATGGAAGAAAAAAAACATTTACTCGTGTCGATAAGACTTCACAACCTCAACCCTTATGCAAAGACCCTCATGGAGGCACCCGAATCACTATCCGAAAAACCATTGTTTCTCTCCATATTTTTCGACGAATCTGTAAGGAACGCTCAAGATTAAGAATCTTACACATATAATTGGTGAAAATACAAATTTTTTTCAGTTTCGCTTCCGGGCCATTTTTGACCAAAATTCCATAGGTGTTAACATAGGAACTTTTTTCCCCTTTGAGACAGGGTCGTTAACTCGATCTGAAAAGTTGTTTTCTCGCTTTAGTATCATACCATATCCACTAAGGATTGTCCTAAGCTTAAAATATGGAAGAAAAAAAACATTTACTCGTGTCGATAAGACTTCACAACCTCAACCCTTATGAAAAGACCCTCATGGAGGCACCCGAATCACTATCCGAAAAACCATTGTTTCTCTCCATATTTTTCGACGAATCTGTAAGGAACGCTCAAGATTAAGAATCTTACACATATAATTGGTGAAAATACGAATTTTTTTCAGTTTCGCTTCCGGGCCATTTTGGACCAAAATTCCATAGGTGTTAACATAGGAACTTTTTTCCCCTTTGAGACAGGGTCGTTAACTCGATCTGAAAAGTTGTTTTCTCGCTTTAGTATCATACCATATCCACTAAGGATTGTCCTAAGCTTAAAATATGGAAGAAAAAAAACATTTACTCGTGTCGATAAGACTTCACAACCTCAACCCTTATGAAAAGACCCTCATGGAGGCACCCGAATCACTATCCGAAAAACCATTGTTTCTCTCCATATTTTTCGACGAATCTGTAAGGAACGCTCAAGATTAAGAATCTTACACATATAATTGGTGAAAATACAAATTTTTTTCAGTTTCGCTTCCGGGCCATTTTGGACCAAAATTCCATAGGTGTTAACATAGGAACTTTTTTCCCCTTTGAGACAGGGTCGTTAACTCGATCTGAAAAGTTGTTTTCTCGCTTTAGTATCATACCATATCCACTAAGGATTGTCCTAAGCTTAAAATATGGAAGAAAAAAAACATTTACTCGTGTCGATAAGACTTCACAACCTCAACCCTTATGAAAAGACCCTCATGGAGGCACCCGAATCACTATCCGAAAAACCATTGTTTCTCTCCATATATTTCGACGAATCTGTAAGGAACGCTCAAGATTAAGAATCTTACACATATAATTGGTGAAAATACGAATTTTTTTCAGTTTCGCTTCCGGGCCATTTTGGACCAAAATTCCATAGGTGTTAACATAGGAACTTTTTTCCCCTTTGAGACAGGGTCGTTAACTCGATCTGAAAAGTTGTTTTCTCGCTTTAGTATCATACCATATCCACTAAGGATTGTCCTAAGCTTAAAATATGGAAGAAAAAAAACATTTACTCGTGTCGATAAGACTTCACAACCTCAACCCTTATGAAAAGACCCTCATGGAGGCACCCGAATCACTATCCGAAAAACCATTGTTTCTCTCCATATTTTTCGACGAATCTGTAAGGAACGCTCAAGATTAAGAATCTTACACATATAATTGGTGAAAATACAAATTTTTTTCAGTTTCGCTTCCGGGCCATTTTGGACCAAAATTCCATAGGTGTTAACATAGGAACTTTTTTCCCCTTTGAGACAGGGTCGTTAACTCGATCTGAAAAGTTGTTTTCTCGCTTTAGTATCATACCATATCCACTAAGGATTGTCCTAAGCTTAAAATATGGAAGAAAAAAAACATTTACTCGTGTCGATAAGACTTCACAACCTCAACCCTTATGAAAAGACCCTCATGGAGGCACCCGAATCACTATCCGAAAAACAATTGTTTCAATCGATTTTTTTCGACGAATCTGTAAGGAACGCTCAAGATTAAGAATCTTACACATATAATTGGTGAAAATACGAATTTTTTTCAGTTTCGCTTCCGGGCCATTTTGGACAAAAATTCCATAGGTGTTAACATAGGAACTTTTTTCCCCTGTGAGGCAGGGTCGTTAACTCGATCTGAAAAGTTGTTTTCTCGCTTTAGTATCATACCATATCCACTAAGGATTGTCCTAAGCTTAAAATATGGAAGAAAAAAAACATTTACTCGTGTCGATAAGACTTCACAACCTCAACCCTTATGAAAAGACCCTCATGGAGGCACCCGAATCACTATCCGAAAAACCATTGTTTCTCTCCATATTTTTCGACGAATCTGTAAGGAACGCTCAAGATTAAGAATCTTACACATATAATTGGTGAAAATACAAATTTTTTTCAGTTTCGCTTCCGGGCCATTTTGGACCAAAATTCCATAGGTGTTAACATAGGAACTTTTTTCCCCTTTGAGACAGGGTCGTTAACTCGATCTGAAAAGTTGTTTTCTCGCTTTAGTATCATACCATATCCACTAAGGATTGTCCTAAGCTTAAAATATGGAAGAAAAAAAACATTTACTCGTGTCGATAAGACTTCACAACCTCAACCCTTATGAAAAGACCCTCATGGAGGCACCCGAATCACTATCCGAAAAACCATTGTTTCTCTCCATATTTTTCGACGAATCTGTAAGGAACGCTCAAGATTAAGAATCTTACACATATAATTGGTGAAAATACAAATTTTTTTCAGTTTCGCTTCCGGGCCATTTTTGACCAAAATTCCATAGGTGTTAACATAGGAACTTTTTTCCCCTTTGAGACAGGGTCGTTAACTCGATCTGAAAAGTTGTTTTCTCGCTTTAGTATCATACCATATCCACTAAGGATTGTCCTAAGCTTAAAATATGGAAGAAAAAAAACATTTACTCGTGTCGATAAGACTTCACAACCTCAACCCTTATGAAAAGACCCTCATGGAGGCACCCGAATCACTATCCGAAAAACCATTGTTTCTCTCCATATTTTTCGACGAATCTGTAAGGAACGCTCAAGATTAAGAATCTTACACATATAATTGGTGAAAATACGAATTTTTTTCAGTTTCGCTTCCGGGCCATTTTGGACCAAAATTCCATAGGTGTTAACATAGGAACTTTTTTCCCCTTTGAGACAGGGTCGTTAACTCGATCTGAAAAGTTGTTTTCTCGCTTTAGTATCATACCATATCCACTAAGGATTGTCCTAAGCTTAAAATATGGAAGAAAAAAAACATTTACTCGTGTCGATAAGACTTCACAACCTCAACCCTTATGAAAAGACCCTCATGGAGGCACCCGAATCACTATCCGAAAAACCATTGTTTCTCTCCATATTTTTCGACGAATCTGTAAGGAACGCTCAAGATTAAGAATCTTACACATATAATTGGTGAAAATACAAATTTTTTTCAGTTTCGCTTCCGGGCCATTTTGGACCAAAATTCCATAGGTGTTAACATAGGAACTTTTTTCCCCTTTGAGACAGGGTCGTTAACTCGATCTGAAAAGTTGTTTTCTCGCTTTAGTATCATACCATATCCACTAAGGATTGTCCTAAGCTTAAAATATGGAAGAAAAAAAACATTTACTCGTGTCGATAAGACTTCACAACCTCAACCCTTATGAAAAGACACTCATGGAGGCACCCGAATCACTATCCGAAAAACAATTGTTTCAATCGATTTTTTTCGACGAATCTGTAAAGAACGCTCAAGATTAAGAATCTTACACATATAATTGGTGAAAATACGAATTTTTTTCAGTTTCGCTTCCGGGCCATTTTGGACAAAAATTCCATAGGTGTTAACATAGGAACTTTTTTCCCCTGTGAGGCAGGGTCGTTAACTCGATCTGAAAAGTTGTTTTCTCGCTTTAGTATCATACCATATCCACTAAGGATTGTCGTAAGCTTAAAATATGGAAGAAAAAAAACATTTACTCGTGTCGATAAGACTTCACAACCTCAACCCTTATGAAAAGACCCTCATGGAGGCACCCGAATCACTATCCGAAAAACCATTGTTTCTCTCCATATTTTTCGACGAATCTGTAAGGAACGCTCAAGATTAAGAATCTTACACATATAATTGGTGAAAATACGAATTTTTTTCAGTTTCGCTTCCGGGCCATTTTGGACAAAAATTCCATAGGTGTTAACATAGGAACTTTTTTCCCCTGTGAGGCAGGGTCGTTAACTCGATCTGAAAAGTTGTTTTCTCGCTTTAGTATCATACCATATCCACTAAGGATTGTCGTAAGCTTAAAATATGGAAGAAAAAAAACATTTACTCGTGTCGATAAGACTTCACAACCTCAACCCTTATGAAAAGACCCTCATGGAGGCACCCGAATCACTATCCGAAAAACCATTGTTTCAATCGATTTTTTTCGACGAATCTGTAAGGAACGCTCAAGATTAAGAATCTTACACATATAATTGGTGAAAATACAAATTTTTTTCAGTTTCGCTTCCGGGCCATTTTGGACCAAAATTCCATAGGTGTTAACATAGGAACTTTTTTCCCCTTTGAGACAGGGTCGTTAACTCGATCTGAAAAGTTGTTTTCTCGCTTTAGTATCATACCATATCCACTAAGGATTGTCCTAAGCTTAAAATATGGAAGAAAAAAAACATTTACTCGTGTCGATAAGACTTCACAACCTCAACCCTTATGCAAAGACCCTCATGGAGGCACCCGAATCACTATCCGAAAAACCATTGTTTCTCTCCATATTTTTCGACGAATCTGTAAGGAACGCTCAAGATTAAGAATCTTACACATATAATTGGTGAAAATACAAATTTTTTTCAGTTTCGCTTCCGGGCCATTTTTGACCAAAATTCCATAGGTGTTAACATAGGAACTTTTTTCCCCTTTGAGACAGGGTCGTTAACTCGATCTGAAAAGTTGTTTTCTCGCTTTAGTATCATACCATATCCACTAAGGATTGTCCTAAGCTTAAAATATGGAAGAAAAAAAACATTTACTCGTGTCGATAAGACTTCACAACCTCAACCCTTATGAAAAGACCCTCATGGAGGCACCCGAATCACTATCCGAAAAACCATTGTTTCTCTCCATATTTTTCGACGAATCTGTAAGGAACGCTCAAGATTAAGAATCTTACACATATAATTGGTGAAAATACGAATTTTTTTCAGTTTCGCTTCCGGGCCATTTTGGACCAAAATTCCATAGGTGTTAACATAGGAACTTTTTTCCCCTTTGAGACAGGGTCGTTAACTCGATCTGAAAAGTTGTTTTCTCGCTTTAGTATCATACCATATCCACTAAGGATTGTCCTAAGCTTAAAATATGGAAGAAAAAAAACATTTACTCGTGTCGATAAGACTTCACAACCTCAACCCTTATGAAAAGACCCTCATGGAGGCACCCGAATCACTATCCGAAAAACCATTGTTTCTCTCCATATTTTTCGACGAATCTGTAAGGAACGTTCAAGATTAAGAATCTTACACATATAATTGGTGAAAATACAAATTTTTTTCAGTTTCGCTTCCGGGCCATTTTGGACCAAAATTCCATAGGTGTTAACATAGGAACTTTTTTCCCCTTTGAGACAGGGTCGTTAACTCGATCTGAAAAGTTGTTTTCTCGCTTTAGTATCATACCATATCCACTAAGGATTGTCCTAAGCTTAAAATATGGAAGAAAAAAAACATTTACTCGTGTCGATAAGACTTCACAACCTCAACCCTTATGAAAAGACCCTCATGGAGGCACCCGAATCACTATCCGAAAAACAATTGTTTCAATCGATTTTTTTCGACGAATCTGTAAGGAACGCTCAAGATTAAGAATCTTACACATATAATTGGTGAAAATACGAATTTTTTTCAGTTTCGCTTCCGGGCCATTTTGGACAAAAATTCCATAGGTGTTAACATAGGAACTTTTTTCCCCTGTGAGGCAGGGTCGTTAACTCGATCTGAAAAGTTGTTTTCTCGCTTTAGTATCATACCATATCCACTAAGGATTGTCCTAAGCTTAAAATATGGAAGAAAAAAAACATTTACTCGTGTCGATAAGACTTCACAACCTCAACCCTTATGAAAAGACCCTCATGGAGGCACCCGAATCACTATCCGAAAAACCATTGTTTCTCTCCATATTTTTCGACGAATCTGTAAGGAACGCTCAAGATTAAGAATCTTACACATATAATTGGTGAAAATACAAATTTTTTTCAGTTTCGCTTCCGGGCCATTTTGGACCAAAATTCCATAGGTGTTAACATAGGAACTTTTTTCCCCTTTGAGACAGGGTCGTTAACTCGATCTGAAAAGTTGTTTTCTCGCTTTAGTATCATACCATATCCACTAAGGATTGTCCTAAGCTTAAAATATGGAAGAAAAAAAACATTTACTCGTGTCGATAAGACTTCACAACCTCAACCCTTATGAAAAGACCCTCATGGAGGCACCCGAATCACTATCCGAAAAACCATTGTTTCTCTCCATATTTTTCGACGAATCTGTAAGGAACGCTCAAGATTAAGAATCTTACACATATAATTGGTGAAAATACAAATTTTTTTCAGTTTCGCTTCCGGGCCATTTTTGACCAAAATTCCATAGGTGTTAACATAGGAACTTTTTTCCCCTTTGAGACAGGGTCGTTAACTCGATCTGAAAAGTTGTTTTCTCGCTTTAGTATCATACCATATCCACTAAGGATTGTCCTAAGCTTAAAATATGGAAGAAAAAAAACATTTACTCGTGTCGATAAGACTTCACAACCTCAACCCTTATGAAAAGACCCTCATGGAGGCACCCGAATCACTATCCGAAAAACCATTGTTTCTCTCCATATTTTTCGACGAATCTGTAAGGAACGCTCAAGATTAAGAATCTTACACATATAATTGGTGAAAATACGAATTTTTTTCAGTTTCGCTTCCGGGCCATTTTGGACCAAAATTCCATAGGTGTTAACATAGGAACTTTTTTCCCCTTTGAGACAGGGTCGTTAACTCGATCTGAAAAGTTGTTTTCTCGCTTTAGTATCATACCATATCCACTAAGGATTGTCCTAAGCTTAAATTATGGAAGAAAAAAAACATTTACTCGTGTCGATAAGACTTCACAACCTCAACCCTTATGAAAAGACCCTCATGGAGGCACCCGAATCACTATCCGAAAAACCATTGTTTCTCTCCATATTTTTCGACGAATCTGTAAGGAACGCTCAAGATTAAGAATCTTACACATATAATTGGTGAAAATACGAATTTTTTTCAGTTTCGCTTCCAGGCCATTTTGGACCAAAATTCCATAGGTGTTAACATAGGAACTTTTTTCCCCTTTGAGACAGGGTCGTTAACTCGATCTGAAAAGTTGTTTTCTCGCTTTAGTATCATACCATATCCACTAAGTATTGTCCTAGGCTTAAAATATGGAAGAAAAAAAACATTTACTCGTGTCGATAAGACTTCACAACCTCAACCCTTATGAAAAGACCCTCATGGAGGCACCCGAATCACTATCCGAAAAACCATTGTTTCTCTCCATATTTTTCGACGAATCTGTAAGGAACACTCAAGATTAAGAATCTTACACATATAATTGGTGAAAATACGAATTTTTTTCAGTTTCGCTTCCGGGCCATTTTGGACCAAAATTCCATAGGTGTTAACATAGGAAATTTTTTCCCCTTTGAGACAGGGTCGTTAACTCGATCTGAAAAGTTGTTTTCTCGCTTTAGTATCATACCATATCCACTAAGGATTGTCCTAAGCTTAAATTATGGAAGAAAAAAAACATTTACTTGTGTCGATAAGACTTCACAACCTCAACCCTTATGAAAAGACCCTCATGGAGGCACCCGAATCACTATCCGAAAAACCATTGTTTCAATCGATTTTTTTCGACGAATCTGTAAGGAACGCTCAAGATTAAGAATCTTACACATATAATTGGTGAAAATACGAATTTTTTTCAGTTTCGCTTCCAGGCCATTTTGGACCAAAATTCCATAGGTGTTAACATAGGAACTTTTTTCCCCTTTGAGACAGGGTCGTTAACTCGATCTGAAAAGTTGTTTTCTCGCTTTAGTATCATACCATATCCACTAAGGATTGTCCTCAGCTTAAAATATGGAAGAAAAAAAAACATTTACTCGTGTCGATAAGACTTCACAACCTCAACCCTTATGAAAAGAACCTCATGGAGGCACCCGAATCACTATCCGAAAAACCATTGTTTCAATCGATTTTTTTCGACGAATCTGTAAGGAATGCTCAAGATTAAGAATCTTACACATATAATTGGTGAAAATACGAATTTTTTTCAGTTTCGCTTCCGGGCCATTTTGGACCAAAATTCCATAGGTGTTAACATAGGAACTTTTTTCCCCTTTGAGACAGGGTCGTTAACTCGATCTGAAAAGTTGTTTTCTCGCTTTAGTATCATACCATATCCACTAAGGATTGTCCTAAGCTTAAATTATGGAAGAAAAAAAACATTTACTCGTGTCGATAAGACTTCACAACCTCAACCCTTATGAAAAGACCCTCATGGAGGCACCCGAATCACTATCCGAAAAACCATTGTTTCTCTCCATATTTTTCGACGAATCTGTAAGGAACGCTCAAGATTAAGAATCTTACACATATAATTGGTGAAAATACGAATTTTTTTCAGTTTCGCTTCCAGGCCATTTTGGACCAAAATTCCATAGGTGTTAACATAGGAACTTTTTTCCCCTTTGAGACAGGGTCGTTAACTCGATCTGAAAAGTTGTTTTCTCGCTTTAGTATCATACCATATCCACTAAGGATTGTCCTAAGCTTAAAATATGGAAGAAAAAAAACATTTACTCGTGTCGATAAGACTTCACAACCTCAACCCTTATGAAAAGACCCTCATGGAGGCACCCGAATCACTATCCGAAAAACCATTGTTTCAATCGATATTTTTCGACGAATCTGTAAGGAACGCTCAAGATTAAGAATCTTACACATATAATTGGTGAAAATACGAATTTTTTTCAGTTTCGCTTCCGGGCCATTTTGGACCAAAATTCCATAGGTGTTAACATAGGAACTTTTTTCCCCTTTGAGACAGGGTCGTTAACTCGATCTGAAAAGTTGTTTTCTCGCTTTAGTATCATACCATATCCACTAAGTATTGTCCTAGGCTTAAAATATGGAAGAAAAAAAACATTTACTCGTGTCGATAAGACTTCACAACCTCAACCCTTATGAAAAGACCCTCATGGAGGCACCCGAATCACTATCCGAAAAACCATTGTTTCTCTCCATATTTTTCGACGAATCTGTAAGGAACACTCAAGATTAAGAATCTTACACATATAATTGGTGAAAATACGAATTTTTTTCAGTTTCGCTTCCGGGCCATTTTGGACCAAAATTCCATAGGTGTTAACATAGGAACTTTTTTCCCCTTTGAGACAGGGTCGTTAACTCGATCTGAAAAGTTGTTTTCTCGCTTTAGTATCATACCATATCCACTAAGGATTGTCCTAAGCTTAAATTATGGAAGAAAAAAAACATTTACTCGTGTCGATAAGACTTCACAACCTCAACCCTTATGAAAAGACCCTCATGGAGGCACCCGAATCACTATCCGAAAAACCATTGTTTCAATCGATTTTTTTCGACGAATCTGTAAGGAACGCTCAAGATTAAGAATCTTACACATATAATTGGTGAAAATACGAATTTTTTTCAGTTTCGCTTCCAGGCCATTTTGGACCAAAATTCCATAGGTGTTAACATAGGAACTTTTTTCCCCTTTGAGACAGGGTCGTTAACTCGATCTGAAAAGTTGTTTTCTCGCTTTAGTATCATACCATATCCACTAAGGATTGTCCTCAGCTTAAAATATGGAAGAAAAAAAAACATTTACTCGTGTCGATAAGACTTCACAACCTCAACCCTTATGAAAAGAACCTCATGGAGGCACCCGAATCACTATCCGAAAAACCATTGTTTCAATCGATTTTTTTCGACGAATCTGTAAGGAATGCTCAAGATTAAGAATCTTACACATATAATTGGTGAAAATACGAATTTTTTTCAGTTTCGCTTCCGGGCCATTTTGGACCAAAATTCCATAGGTGTTAACATAGGAACTTTTTTCCCCTTTGAGACAGGGTCGTTAACTCGATCTGAAACGTTGTTTTCTCGCTTTAGTATCATACCATATCCACTAAGGATTGTCCTAAGCTTAAATTATGGAAGAAAAAAAACATTTACTCGTGTCGATAAGACTTCACAACCTCAACCCTTATGAAAAGACCCTCATGGAGGCACCCGAATCACTATCCGAAAAACCATTGTTTCTCTCTATATTTTTCGACGAATCTGTAAGGAACGCTCAAGATTAAGAATCTTACACATATAATTGGTGAAAATACGAATTTTTTTCAGTTTCGCTTCCGGGCCATTTTGGACCAAAATTCCATAGGTGTTAACATAGGAACTTTTTTCCCCTTTGAGACAGGGTCGTTAACTCGATCTGAAAAGTTGTTTTCTCGCTTTAGTATCATACCATATCCACTAAGGATTGTCCTAGGCTTAAAATATGGAAGAAAAAAAACATTTACTCGTGTCGATAAGACTTCACAACCTCAACCCTTATGAAAAGACCCTCATGGAGGCACCCGAATCACTATCCGAAAAACCATTGTTTCTCTCAATATTTTTCGACGAATCTGTAAGGAACGCTCAAGATTAAGAATCTTACACATATAATTGGTGAAAATACGAATTTTTTTCAGTTTCGCTTCCGGGCCATTTTGGACCAAAATTCCATAGGTGTTAACATAGGAACTTTTTTCCCCTTTGAGACAGGGTCGTTAACTCGATCTGAAAAGTTGTTTTCTCGCTTTAGTATCATACCATATCCACTAAGGATTGTCCTAAGCTTAAATTATGGAAGAAAAAAAACATTTACTCGTGTCGATAAGACTTCACAACCTCAACCCTTATGAAAAGACCCTCATGGAGGCACCCGAATCACTATCCGAAAAACCATTGTTTCTCTCCATATTTTTCGACGAATCTGTAAGGAACGCTCAAGATTAAGAATCTTACACATATAATTGGTGAAAATACGAATTTTTTTCAGTTTCGCTTCCGGGCCATTTTGGACCAAAATTCCATAGGTGTTAACATAGGAACTTTTTTCCCCTTTGAGACAGGGTCGTTAACTCGATCTGAAAAGTTGTTTTCTCGCTTTAGTATCATACCATATCCACTAAGGATTGTCCTAAGCTTAAATTATGGAAGAAAAAAAACATTTACTCGTGTCGATAAGACTTCACAACCTCAACCCTTATGAAAAGACCCTCATGGAGGCACCCGAATCACTATCCGAAAAACCATTGTTTCTCTCCATATTTTTCGACGAATCTGTAAGGAACGCTCAAGATTAAGAATCTTACACATATAATTGGTGAAAATACGAATTTTTTTCAGTTTCGCTTCCGGGCCATTTTGGACCAAAATTCCATAGGTGTTAACATAGGAACTTTTTTCCCCTTTGAGACAGGGTCGTTAACTCGATCTGAAAAGTTGTTTTCTCGCTTTAGTATCATACCATATCCACTAAGGATTGTCCTAGGCTTAAAATATGGAAGAAAAAAAACATTTACTCGTGTCGATAAGACTTCACAACCTCAACCCTTATGAAAAGACCCTCATGGAGGCACCCGAATCACTATCCGAAATACCATTGTTTCTCTCCATATTTTTCGACGAATCTGTAAGGAACGCTCAAGATTAAGAATCTTACACATATAATTGGTGAAAATACGAATTTTTTTCAGTTTCGCTTCCGGGCCATTTTGGACCAAAATTCCATAGGTGTTAACATAGGAACTTTTTTCCCCTTTGAGACAGGGTCGTTAACTCGATCTGAAAAGTTGTTTTCTCGCTTTAGTATCATACCATATCCACTAAGGATTGTCCTAAGCTTAAATTATGGAAGAAAAAAAACATTTACTCGTGTCGATAAGACTTCACAACCTCAACCCTTATGAAAAGACCCTCATGGAGGCACCCGAATCACTATCCGAAAAACCATTGTTTCTCTCCATATTTTTCGACGAATCTGTAAGGAACGCTCAAGATTAAGAATCTTACACATATAATTGGTGAAAATACGAATTTTTTTCAGTTTCGCTTCCAGGCCATTTTGGACCAAAATTCCATAGGTGTTAACATAGGAACTTTTTTCCCCTTTGAGACAGGGTCGTTAACTCGATCTGAAAAGTTGTTTTCTCGCTTTAGTATCATACCATATCCACTAAGGATTGTCCTAAGCTTAAATTATGGAAGAAAAAAAACATTTACTCGTGTCGATAAGACTTCACAACCTCAACCCTTATGAAAAGACCCTCATGGAGGCACCCGAATCACTATCCGAAAAACCATTGTTTCTCTCCATATTTTTCGACGAATCTGTAAGGAACGCTCAAGATTAAGAATCTTACACATATAATTGGTGAAAATACGAATTTTTTTCAATTTCGCTTCCAGGCCATTTTGGACCAAAATTCCATAGGTGTTAACATAGGAACTTTTTTCCCCTTTGAGACAGGGTCGTTAACTCGATCTGAAAAGTTGTTTTCTCGCTTTAGTATCATACCATAACCACTAAGGATTGTCCTAAGCTTAAAATATGGAAGAAAAAAAAACATTTACTCGTGTCGATAAGACTTCACAACCTCAACCCTTATGAAAAGACCCTCATGGAGGCACCCGAATCACTATCCGAAAAACCATTGTTTCAATCGATTTTTTTCGACGAATCTGTAAGGAACGCTCAAGATTAAGAATCTTACACATATAATTGGTGAAAATACGAATTTTTTTCAGTTTCGCTTCCGGGCCATTTTGGACCAAAATTCCATAGGTGTTAACATAGGAACTTTTTTCCCCTTTGAGACAGGGTCGTTAACTCGATCTGAAAAGTTGTTTTCTCGCTTTAGTATCATACCATATCCACTAAGGATTGTCCTAGGCTTAAAATATGGAAGAAAAAAAACATTTACTCGTGTCGATAAGACTTCACAACCTCAACCCTTATGAAAAGACCCTCATGGAGGCACCCGAATCACTATCCGAAATACCATTGTTTCTCTCCATATTTTTCGACGAATCTGTAAGGAACGCTCAAGATTAAGAATCTTACACATATAATTGGTGAAAATACGAATTTTTTTCAGTTTCGCTTCCAGGCCATTTTGGACCAAAATTCCATAGGTGTTAACATAGGAACTTTTTTCCCCTTTGAGACAGGGTCGTTAACTCGATCTGAAAAGTTGTTTTCTCGCTTTAGTATCATACCATATCCACTAAGGATTGTCCTAAGCTTAAATTATGGAAGAAAAAAAACATTTACTCGTGTCGATAAGACTTCACAACCTCAACCCTTATGAAAAGACCCTCATGGAGGCACCCGAATCACTATCCGAAAAACCATTGTTTCTCTCCATATTTTTCGACGAATCTGTAAGGAACGCTCAAGATTAAGAATCTTACACATATAATTGGTGAAAATACGAATTTTTTTCAATTTCGCTTCCAGGCCATTTTGGACCAAAATTCCATAGGTGTTAACATAGGAACTTTTTTCCCCTTTGAGACAGGGTCGTTAACTCGATCTGAAAAGTTGTTTTCTCGCTTTAGTATCATACCATAACCACTAAGGATTGTCCTAAGCTTAAAATATGGAAGAAAAAAAAACATTTACTCGTGTCGATAAGACTTCACAACCTCAACCCTTATGAAAAGACCCTCATGGAGGCACCCGAATCACTATCCGAAAAACCATTGTTTCAATCGATTTTTTTCGACGAATCTGTAAGGAACGCTCAAGATTAAGAATCTTACACATATAATTGGTGAAAATACGAATTTTTTTCAGTTTCGCTTCCGGGCCATTTTGGACCAAAATTCCATAGGTGTTAACATAGGAACTTTTTTCCCCTTTGAGACAGGGTCGTTAACTCGATCTGAAAAGTTGTTTTCTCGCTTTAGTATCATACCATATCCACTAAGGATTGTCCTAGGCTTAAAATATGGAAGAAAAAAAACATTTACTCGTGTCGATAAGACTTCACAACCTCAACCCTTATGAAAAGACCCTCATGGAGGCACCCGAATCACTATCCGAAATACCATTGTTTCTCTCCATATTTTTCGACGAATCTATAAGGAACGCTCAAGATTAAGAATCTTACACATATAATTGGTGAAAATACGAATTTTTTTCAGTTTCGCTTCCGGGCCATTTTGGACCAAAATTCCATAGGTGTTAACATAGGAACTTTTTTCCCCTTTGAGACAGGGTCGTTAACTCGATCTGAAAAGTTGTTTTCTCGCTTTAGTATCATACCATATCCACTAAGGATTGTCCTAGGCTTAAATTATGGAAGAAAAAAAACATTTACTCGTGTCGATAAGACTTCACAACCTCAACCCTTATGAAAAGACCCTCATGGAGGCACCCGAATCACTATCCGAAAAACCATTGTTTCTCTCCATATTTTTCGACGAATCTGTAAGGAACGCTCAAGATTAAGAATCTTACACATATAATTGGTGAAAATACGAATTTTTTTCAGTTTCGCTTCCGGGCCATTTTGGACCAAAATTCCATAGGTGTTAACATAGGAACTTTTTTCCCCTTTGAGACAGGGTCGTTAACTCGATCTGAAAAGTTGTTTTCTCGCTTTAGTATCATACCATATCCACTAAGTATTGTCCTAGGCTTAAAATATGGAAGAAAAAAAACATTTACTCGTGTCGATAAGACTTCACAACCTCAACCCTTATGAAAAGACCCTCATGGAGGCACCCGAATCACTATCCGAAAAACCATTGTTTCTCTCCATATTTTTCGACGAATCTGTAAGGAACACTCAAGATTAAGAATCTTACACATATAATTGGTGAAAATACGAATTTTTTTCAGTTTCGCTTCCGGGCCATTTTGGACCAAAATTCCATAGGTGTTAACATAGGAACTTTTTTCCCCTTTGAGACAGGGTCGTTAACTCGATCTGAAAAGTTGTTTTCTCGCTTTAGTATCATACCATATCCACTAAGGATTGTCCTAAGCTTAAATTATGGAAGAAAAAAAACATTTACTCGTGTCGATAAGACTTCACAACCTCAACCCTTATGAAAAGACCCTCATGGAGGCACCCGAATCACTATCCGAAAAACCATTGTTTCAATCGATTTTTTTCGACGAATCTGTAAGGAACGCTCAAGATTAAGAATCTTACACATATAATTGGTGAAAATACGAATTTTTTTCAGTTTCGCTTCCAGGCCATTTTGGACCAAAATTCCATAGGTGTTAACATAGGAACTTTTTTCCCCTTTGAGACAGGGTCGTTAACTCGATCTGAAAAGTTGTTTTCTCGCTTTAGTATCATACCATATCCACTAAGGATTGTCCTCAGCTTAAAATATGGAAGAAAAAAAAACATTTACTCGTGTCGATAAGACTTCACAACCTCAACCCTTATGAAAAGAACCTCATGGAGGCACCCGAATCACTATCCGAAAAACCATTGTTTCAATCGATTTTTTTCGACGAATCTGTAAGGAATGCTCAAGATTAAGAATCTTACACATATAATTGGTGAAAATACGAATTTTTTTCAGTTTCGCTTCCGGGCCATTTTGGACCAAAATTCCATAGGTGTTAACATAGGAACTTTTTTCCCCTTTGAGACAGGGTCGTTAACTCGATCTGAAACGTTGTTTTCTCGCTTTAGTATCATACCATATCCACTAAGGATTGTCCTAAGCTTAAATTATGGAAGAAAAAAAACATTTACTCGTGTCGATAAGACTTCACAACCTCAACCCTTATGAAAAGACCCTCATGGAGGCACCCGAATCACTATCCGAAAAACCATTGTTTCTCTCTATATTTTTCGACGAATCTGTAAGGAACGCTCAAGATTAAGAATCTTACACATATAATTGGTGAAAATACGAATTTTTTTCAGTTTCGCTTCCGGGCCATTTTGGACCAAAATTCCATAGGTGTTAACATAGGAACTTTTTTCCCCTTTGAGACAGGGTCGTTAACTCGATCTGAAAAGTTGTTTTCTCGCTTTAGTATCATACCATATCCACTAAGGATTGTCCTAGGCTTAAAATATGGAAGAAAAAAAACATTTACTCGTGTCGATAAGACTTCACAACCTCAACCCTTATGAAAAGACCCTCATGGAGGCACCCGAATCACTATCCGAAAAACCATTGTTTCTCTCAATATTTTTCGACGAATCTGTAAGGAACGCTCAAGATTAAGAATCTTACACATATAATTGGTGAAAATACGAATTTTTTTCAGTTTCGCTTCCGGGCCATTTTGGACCAAAATTCCATAGGTGTTAACATAGGAACTTTTTTCCCCTTTGAGACAGGGTCGTTAACTCGATCTGAAAAGTTGTTTTCTCGCTTTAGTATCATACCATATCCACTAAGGATTGTCCTAAGCTTAAATTATGGAAGAAAAAAAACATTTACTCGTGTCGATAAGACTTCACAACCTCAACCCTTATGAAAAGACCCTCATGGAGGCACCCGAATCACTATCCGAAAAACCATTGTTTCTCTCCATATTTTTCGACGAATCTGTAAGGAACGCTCAAGATTAAGAATCTTACACATATAATTGGTGAAAATACGAATTTTTTTCAGTTTCGCTTCCGGGCCATTTTGGACCAAAATTCCATAGGTGTTAACATAGGAACTTTTTTCCCCTTTGAGACAGGGTCGTTAACTCGATCTGAAAAGTTGTTTTCTCGCTTTAGTATCATACCATATCCACTAAGGATTGTCCTAAGCTTAAATTATGGAAGAAAAAAAACATTTACTCGTGTCGATAAGACTTCACAACCTCAACCCTTATGAAAAGACCCTCATGGAGGCACCCGAATCACTATCCGAAAAACCATTGTTTCTCTCCATATTTTTCGACGAATCTGTAAGGAACGCTCAAGATTAAGAATCTTACACATATAATTGGTGAAAATACGAATTTTTTTCAGTTTCGCTTCCGGGCCATTTTGGACCAAAATTCCATAGGTGTTAACATAGGAACTTTTTTCCCCTTTGAGACAGGGTCGTTAACTCGATCTGAAAAGTTGTTTTCTCGCTTTAGTATCATACCATATCCACTAAGGATTGTCCTAGGCTTAAAATATGGAAGAAAAAAAACATTTACTCGTGTCGATAAGACTTCACAACCTCAACCCTTATGAAAAGACCCTCATGGAGGCACCCGAATCACTATCCGAAATACCATTGTTTCTCTCCATATTTTTCGACGAATCTGTAAGGAACGCTCAAGATTAAGAATCTTACACATATAATTGGTGAAAATACGAATTTTTTTCAGTTTCGCTTCCGGGCCATTTTGGACCAAAATTCCATAGGTGTTAACATAGGAACTTTTTTCCCCTTTGAGACAGGGTCGTTAACTCGATCTGAAAAGTTGTTTTCTCGCTTTAGTATCATACCATATCCACTAAGGATTGTCCTAAGCTTAAATTATGGAAGAAAAAAAACATTTACTCGTGTCGATAAGACTTCACAACCTCAACCCTTATGAAAAGACCCTCATGGAGGCACCCGAATCACTATCCGAAAAACCATTGTTTCTCTCCATATTTTTCGACGAATCTGTAAGGAACGCTCAAGATTAAGAATCTTACACATATAATTGGTGAAAATACGAATTTTTTTCAGTTTCGCTTCCAGGCCATTTTGGACCAAAATTCCATAGGTGTTAACATAGGAACTTTTTTCCCCTTTGAGACAGGGTCGTTAACTCGATCTGAAAAGTTGTTTTCTCGCTTTAGTATCATACCATATCCACTAAGGATTGTCCTAAGCTTAAATTATGGAAGAAAAAAAACATTTACTCGTGTCGATAAGACTTCACAACCTCAACCCTTATGAAAAGACCCTCATGGAGGCACCCGAATCACTATCCGAAAAACCATTGTTTCTCTCCATATTTTTCGACGAATCTGTAAGGAACGCTCAAGATTAAGAATCTTACACATATAATTGGTGAAAATACGAATTTTTTTCAATTTCGCTTCCAGGCCATTTTGGACCAAAATTCCATAGGTGTTAACATAGGAACTTTTTTCCCCTTTGAGACAGGGTCGTTAACTCGATCTGAAAAGTTGTTTTCTCGCTTTAGTATCATACCATAACCACTAAGGATTGTCCTAAGCTTAAAATATGGAAGAAAAAAAAACATTTACTCGTGTCGATAAGACTTCACAACCTCAACCCTTATGAAAAGACCCTCATGGAGGCACCCGAATCACTATCCGAAAAACCATTGTTTCAATCGATTTTTTTCGACGAATCTGTAAGGAACGCTCAAGATTAAGAATCTTACACATATAATTGGTGAAAATACGAATTTTTTTCAGTTTCGCTTCCGGGCCATTTTGGACCAAAATTCCATAGGTGTTAACATAGGAACTTTTTTCCCCTTTGAGACAGGGTCGTTAACTCGATCTGAAAAGTTGTTTTCTCGCTTTAGTATCATACCATATCCACTAAGGATTGTCCTAGGCTTAAAATATGGAAGAAAAAAAACATTTACTCGTGTCGATAAGACTTCACAACCTCAACCCTTATGAAAAGACCCTCATGGAGGCACCCGAATCACTATCCGAAATACCATTGTTTCTCTCCATATTTTTCGACGAATCTGTAAGGAACGCTCAAGATTAAGAATCTTACACATATAATTGGTGAAAATACGAATTTTTTTCAGTTTCGCTTCCAGGCCATTTTGGACCAAAATTCCATAGGTGTTAACATAGGAACTTTTTTCCCCTTTGAGACAGGGTCGTTAACTCGATCTGAAAAGTTGTTTTCTCGCTTTAGTATCATACCATATCCACTAAGGATTGTCCTAAGCTTAAATTATGGAAGAAAAAAAACATTTACTCGTGTCGATAAGACTTCACAACCTCAACCCTTATGAAAAGACCCTCATGGAGGCACCCGAATCACTATCCGAAAAACCATTGTTTCTCTCCATATTTTTCGACGAATCTGTAAGGAACGCTCAAGATTAAGAATCTTACACATATAATTGGTGAAAATACGAATTTTTTTCAATTTCGCTTCCAGGCCATTTTGGACCAAAATTCCATAGGTGTTAACATAGGAACTTTTTTCCCCTTTGAGACAGGGTCGTTAACTCGATCTGAAAAGTTGTTTTCTCGCTTTAGTATCATACCATAACCACTAAGGATTGTCCTAAGCTTAAAATATGGAAGAAAAAAAAACATTTACTCGTGTCGATAAGACTTCACAACCTCAACCCTTATGAAAAGACCCTCATGGAGGCACCCGAATCACTATCCGAAAAACCATTGTTTCAATCGATTTTTTTCGACGAATCTGTAAGGAACGCTCAAGATTAAGAATCTTACACATATAATTGGTGAAAATACGAATTTTTTTCAGTTTCGCTTCCGGGCCATTTTGGACCAAAATTCCATAGGTGTTAACATAGGAACTTTTTTCCCCTTTGAGACAGGGTCGTTAACTCGATCTGAAAAGTTGTTTTCTCGCTTTAGTATCATACCATATCCACTAAGGATTGTCCTAGGCTTAAAATATGGAAGAAAAAAAACATTTACTCGTGTCGATAAGACTTCACAACCTCAACCCTTATGAAAAGACCCTCATGGAGGCACCCGAATCACTATCCGAAATACCATTGTTTCTCTCCATATTTTTCGACGAATCTATAAGGAACGCTCAAGATTAAGAATCTTACACATATAATTGGTGAAAATACGAATTTTTTTCAGTTTCGCTTCCGGGCCATTTTGGACCAAAATTCCATAGGTGTTAACATAGGAACTTTTTTCCCCTTTGAGACAGGGTCGTTAACTCGATCTGAAAAGTTGTTTTCTCGCTTTAGTATCATACCATATCCACTAAGGATTGTCCTAGGCTTAAATTATGGAAGAAAAAAAACATTTACTCGTGTCGATAAGACTTCACAACCTCAACCCTTATGAAAAGACCCTCATGGAGGCACCCGAATCACTATCCGAAAAACCATTGTTTCTCTCCATATTTTTCGACGAATCTGTAAGGAACGCTCAAGATTAAGAATCTTACACATATAATTGGTGAAAATACGAATTTTTTTCAGTTTCGCTTCCGGGCCATTTTGGACCAAAATTCCATAGGTGTTAACATAGGAACTTTTTTCCCCTTTGAGACAGGGTCGTTAACTCGATCTGGAAAGTTGTTTTCTCGCTTTAGTATCATACCATATCCACTAAGGATTGTCCTAAGCTTAAATTATGGAAGAAAAAAAACATTTACTCGTGTCGATAAGACTTCACAACCTCAACCCTTATGAAAAGACCCTCATGGAGGCACCCGAATCACTATCCGAAAAACCATTGTTTCTCTCCATATTTTTCGACGAATCTGTAAGGAACGCTCAAGATTAAGAATCTTACACATATAATTGGTGAAAATACGAATTTTTTTCAATTTCGCTTCCAGGCCATTTTGGACCAAAATTCCATAGGTGTTAACATAGGAACTTTTTTCCCCTTTGAGACAGGGTCGTTAACTCGATCTGAAAAGTTGTTTTCTCGCTTTAGTATCATACCATAACCACTAAGGATTGTCCTAAGCTTAAAATATGGAAGAAAAAAAAACATTTACTCGTGTCGATAAGACTTCACAACCTCAACCCTTATGAAAAGACCCTCATGGAGGCACCCGAATCACTATCCGAAAAACCATTGTTTCAATCGATTTTTTTCGACGAATCTGTAAGGAACGCTCAAGATTAAGAATCTTACACATATAATTGGTGAAAATACGAATTTTTTTCAGTTTCGCTTCCGGGCCATTTTGGACCAAAATTCCATAGGTGTTAACATAGGAACTTTTTTCCCCTTTGAGACAGGGTCGTTAACTCGATCTGAAAAGTTGTTTTCTCGCTTTAGTATCATACCATATCCACTAAGGATTGTCCTAGGCTTAAAATATGGAAGAAAAAAAACATTTACTCGTGTCGATAAGACTTCACAACCTCAACCCTTATGAAAAGACCCTCATGGAGGCACCCGAATCACTATCCGAAATACCATTGTTTCTCTCCATATTTTTCGACGAATCTGTAAGGAACGCTCAAGATTAAGAATCTTACACATATAATTGGTGAAAATACGAATTTTTTTCAATTTCGCTTCCGGGCCATTTTGGACCAAAATTCCATAGGTGTTAACATAGGAACTTTTTTCCCCTTTGAGACAGGGTCGTTAACTCGATCTGAAAAGTTGTTTTCTCGCTTTAGTATCATACCATATCCACTAAGGATTGTCCTAAGCTTAAATTATGGAAGAAAAAAAACATTTACTCGTGTCGATAAGACTTCACAACCTCAACCCTTATGAAAAGACCCTCATGGAGGCACCCGAATCACTATCCGAAAAACCATTGTTTCTCTCCATATTTTTCGACGAATCTGTAAGGAACGCTCAAGATTAAGAATCTTACACATATAATTGGTGAAAATACGAATTTTTTTCAGTTTCGCTTCCAGGCCATTTTGGACCAAAATTCCATAGGTGTTAACATAGGAACTTTTTTCCCCTTTGAGACAGGGTCGTTAACTCGATCTGAAAAGTTGTTTTCTCGCTTTAGTATCATACCATATCCACTAAGGATTGTCCTAAGCTTAAATTATGGAAGAAAAAAAACATTTACTCGTGTCGATAAGACTTCACAACCTCAACCCTTATGAAAAGACCCTCATGGAGGCACCCGAATCACTATCCGAAAAACCATTGTTTCTCTCCATATTTTTCGACGAATCTGTAAGGAACGCTCAAGATTAAGAATCTTACACATATAATTGGTGAAAATACGAATTTTTTTCAGTTTCGCTTCCGGGCCATTTTGGACCAAAATTCCATAGGTGTTAACATAGGAACTTTTTTCCCCTTTGAGACAGGGTCGTTAACTCGATCTGAAAAGTTGTTTTCTCGCTTTAGTATCATACCATATCCACTAAGGATTGTCCTAGGCTTAAAATATGGAAGAAAAAAAACATTTACTCGTGTCGATAAGACTTCACAACCTCAACCCTTATGAAAAGACCCTCATGGAGGCACCCGAATCACTATCCGAAAAACCATTGTTTCTCTCAATATTTTTCGACGAATCTGTAAGGAACGCTCAAGATTAAGAATCTTACACATATAATTGGTGAAAATACGAATTTTTTTCAGTTTCGCTTCCGGGCCATTTTGGACCAAAATTCCATAGGTGTTAACATAGGAACTTTTTTCCCCTTTGAGACAGGGTCGTTAACTCGATCTGAAAAGTTGTTTTCTCGCTTTAGTATCATACCATATCCACTAAGGATTGTCCTAAGCTTAAATTATGGAAGAAAAAAAACATTTACTCGTGTCGATAAGACTTCACAACATCAACCCTTATGAAAAGACCCTCATGGAGGCACCCGAATCACTATCCGAAAAACCATTGTTTCTCTCCATATTTTTCGACGAATCTGTAAGGAACGCTTAAGATTAAGAATCTTACACATATAATTGGTGAAAATACGAATTTTTTTCAGTTTCGCTTCCGGGCCATTTTGGACCAAAATTCCATAGGTGTTAACATAGGAACTTTTTTCCCCTTTGAGACAGGGTCGTTAACTCGATCTGAAAAGTTGTTTTCTCGCTTTAGTATCATACCATATCCACTAAGGATTGTCCTAGGCTTAAAATATGGAAGAAAAAAAACATTTACTCGTGTCGATAAGACTTCACAACCTCAACCCTTATGAAAAGACCCTCATGGAGGCACCCGAATCACTATCCGAAAAACCATTGTTTCTCTCAATATTTTTCGACGAATCTGTAAGGAACGCTCAAGATTAAGAATCTTACACATATAATTGGTGAAAATACGAATTTTTTTCAGTTTCGCTTCCGGGCCATTTTGGACCAAAATTCCATAGGTGTTAACATAGGAACTTTTTTCCCCTTTGAGACAGGGTCGTTAACTCGATCTGAAAAGTTGTTTTCTCGCTTTAGTATCATACCATATCCACTAAGGATTGTCCTAGGCTTAAAATATGGAAGAAAAAAAACATTTACTCGTGTCGATAAGACTTCACAACCTCAACCCTTATGAAAAGACCCTCATGGAGGCACCCGAATCACTATCCGAAAAACCATTGTTTCTCTCAATATTTTTCGACGAATCTGTAAGGAACGCTCAAGATTAAGAATCTTACACATATAATTGGTGAAAATACGAATTTTTTTCAGTTTCGCTTCCGGGCCATTTTGGACCAAAATTCCATAGGTGTTAACATAGGAACTTTTTTCCCCTTTGAGACAGGGTCGTTAACTCGATCTGAAAAGTTGTTTTCTCGCTTTAGTATCATACCATATCCACTAAGGATTGTCCTAAGCTTAAATTATGGAAGAAAAAAAACATTTACTCGTGTCGATAAGACTTCACAACATCAACCCTTATGAAAAGACCCTCATGGAGGCACCCGAATCACTATCCGAAAAACCATTGTTTCTCTCCATATTTTTCGACGAATCTGTAAGGAACGCTCAAGATTAAGAATCTTACACATATAATTGGTGAAAATACGAATTTTTTTCAGTTTCGCTTCCGGGCCATTTTGGACCAAAATTCCATAGGTGTTAACATAGGAACTTTTTTCCCCTTTGAGACAGGGTCGTTAACTCGATCTGAAAAGTTGTTTTCTCGCTTTAGTATCATACCATATCCACTAAGGATTGTCCTAGGCTTAAAATATGGAAGAAAAAAAACATTTACTCGTGTCGATAAGACTTCACAACCTCAACCCTTATGAAAAGACCCTCATGGAGGCACCCGAATCACTATCCGAAAAACCATTGTTTCTCTCAATATTTTTCGACGAATCTGTAAGGAACGCTCAAGATTAAGAATCTTACACATATAATTGGTGAAAATACGAATTTTTTTCAGTTTCGCTTCCGGGCCATTTTGGACCAAAATTCCATAGGTGTTAACATAGGAACTTTTTTCCCCTTTGAGACAGGGTCGTTAACTCGATCTGAAAAGTTGTTTTCTCGCTTTAGTATCATACCATATCCACTAAGGATTGTCCTAAGCTTAAATTATGGAAGAAAAAAAACATTTACTCGTGTCGATAAGACTTCACAACCTCAACCCTTATGAAAAGACCCTCATGGAGGCACCCGAATCACTATCCGAAAAACCATTGTTTCTCTCCATATTTTTCGACGAATCTGTAAGGAACGCTCAAGATTAAGAATCTTACACATATAATTGGTGAAAATACGAATTTTTTTCAGTTTCGCTTCCGGGCCATTTTGGACCAAAATTCCATAGGTGTTAACATAGGAACTTTTTTCCCCTTTGAGACAGGGTCGTTAACTCGATCTGAAAAGTTGTTTTCTCGCTTTAGTATCATACCATATCCACTAAGGATTGTCCTAAGCTTAAATTATGGAAGAAAAAAAACATTTACTCGTGTCGATAAGACTTCACAACCTCAACCCTTATGAAAAGACCCTCATGGAGGCACCCGAATCACTATCCGAAAAACCATTGTTTCTCTCCATATTTTTCGACGAATCTGTAAGGAACGCTCAAGATTAAGAATCTTACACATATAATTGGTGAAAATACGAATTTTTTTCAGTTTCGCTTCCAGGCCATTTTGGACCAAAATTCCATAGGTGTTAACATAGGAACTTTTTTCCCCTTTGAGACAGGGTCGTTAACTCGATCTGAAAAGTTGTTTTCTCGCTTTAGTATCATACCATATCCACTAAGGATTGTCCTAAGCTTAAAATATGGAAGAAAAAAAAACATTTACTCGTGTCGATAAGACTTCACAACCTCAACCCTTATGAAAAGACCCTCATGGAGGCACCCGAATCACTATCCGAAAAACCATTGTTTCAATCGATTTTTTTCGACGAATCTGTAAGGAACGCTCAAGATTAAGAATCTTACACATATAATTGGTGAAAATACGAATTTTTTTCAGTTTCGCTTCCGGGCCATTTTGGACCAAAATTCCATAGGTGTTAACATAGGAACTTTTTTCCCCTTTGAGACAGGGTCGTTAACTCGATCTGAAAAGTTGTTTTCTCGCTTTAGTATCATACCATATCCACTAAGGATTGTCCTAGGCTTAAAATATGGAAGAAAAAAAACATTTACTCGTGTCGATAAGACTTCACAACCTCAACCCTTATGAAAAGACCCTCATGGAGGCACCCGAATCACTATCCGAAATACCATTGTTTCTCTCCATATTTTTCGACGAATCTGTAAGGAACGCTCAAGATTAAGAATCTTACACATATAATTGGTGAAAATACGAATTTTTTTCAGTTTCGCTTCCGGGCCATTTTGGACCAAAATTCCATAGGTGTTAACATAGGAACTTTTTTCCCCTTTGAGACAGGGTCGTTAACTCGATCTGAAAAGTTGTTTTCTCGCTTTAGTATCATACCATATCCACTAAGGATTGTCCTAAGCTTAAATTATGGAAGAAAAAAAACATTTACTCGTGTCGATAAGACTTCACAACCTCAACCCTTATGAAAAGACCCTCATGGAGGCACCCGAATCACTATCCGAAAAACCATTGTTTCTCTCCATATTTTTCGACGAATCTGTAAGGAACGCTCAAGATTAAGAATCTTACACATATAATTGGTGAAAATACGAATTTTTTTCAGTTTCGCTTCCGGGCCATTTTGGACCAAAATTCCATAGGTGTTAACATAGGAACTTTTTTCCCCTTTGAGACAGGGTCGTTAACTCGATCTGAAAAGTTGTTTTCTCGCTTTAGTATCATACCATATCCACTAAGGATTGTCCTAAGCTTAAATTATGGAAGAAAAAAAACATTTACTCGTGTCGATAAGACTTCACAACCTCAACCCTTATGAAAAGACCCTCATGGAGGCACCCGAATCACTATCCGAAAAACCATTGTTTCTCTCCATATTTTTCGACGAATCTGTAAGGAACGCTCAAGATTAAGAATCTTACACATATAATTGGTGAAAATACGAATTTTTTTCAGTTTCGCTTCCGGGCCATTTTGGACCAAAATTCCATAGGTGTTAACATAGGAACTTTTTTCCCCTTTGAGACAGGGTCGTTAACTCGATCTGAAAAGTTGTTTTCTCGCTTTAGTATCATACCATATCCACTAAGGATTGTCCTAGGCTTAAAATATGGAAGAAAAAAAACATTTACTCGTGTCGATAAGACTTCACAACCTCAACCCTTATGAAAAGACCCTCATGGAGGCACCCGAATCACTATCCGAAAAACCATTGTTTCTCTCAATATTTTTCGACGAATCTGTAAGGAACGCTCAAGATTAAGAATCTTACACATATAATTGGTGAAAATACGAATTTTTTTCAGTTTCGCTTCCGGGCCATTTTGGACCAAAATTCCATAGGTGTTAACATAGGAACTTTTTTCCCCTTTGAGACAGGGTCGTTAACTCGATCTGAAAAGTTGTTTTCTCGCTTTAGTATCATACCATATCCACTAAGGATTGTCCTAAGCTTAAATTATGGAAGAAAAAAAACATTTACTCGTGTCGATTAGACTTCACAACCTCAACCCTTATGAAAAGACCCTCATGGAGGCACCCGAATCACTATCCGAAATACCATTGTTTCTCTCCATATTTTTCGACGAATCTGTAAGGAACGCTCAAGATTAAGAATCTTACACATATAATTGGTGAAAATACGAATTTTTTTCAGTTTCGCTTCCGGGCCATTTTGGACCAAAATTCCATAGGTGTTAACATAGGAACTTTTTTCCCCTTTGAGACAGGGTCGTTAACTCGATCTGAAAAGTTGTTTGCTCGCTTTAGTATCATACCATATCCACTAAGGATTGTCCTAGGCTTAAAATATGGAAGAAAAAAAACATTTACTCGTGTCGATAAGACTTCACAACCTCAACCCTTATGAAAAGACCCTCATGGAGGCACCCGAATCACTATCCGAAATACCATTGTTTCTCTCCATATTTTTCGACGAATCTGTAAGGAACGCTCAAGATTAAGAATCTTACACATATAATTGGTGAAAATACGAATTTTTTTCAGTTTCGCTTCCGGGCCATTTTGGACCAAAATTCCATAGGTGTTAACATAGGAACTTTTTTCCCCTTTGAGACAGGGTCGTTAACTCGATATGAAAAGTTGTTTTCTCGCTTTAGTATCATACCATATCCACTAAGGATTGTCCTAAGCTTAAATTATGGAAGAAAAAAAACATTTACTCGTGTCGATAAGACTTCACAACCTCAACCCTTATGAAAAGACCCTCATGGAGGCACCCGAATCACTATCCGAAAAACCATTGTTTCTCTCCATATTTTTCGACGAATCTGTAAGGAACGCTCAAGATTAAGAATCTTACACATATAATTGGTGAAAATACGAATTTTTTTCAGTTTCGCTTCCGGGCCATTTTGGACCAAAATTCCATAGGTGTTAACATAGGAACTTTTTTCCCCTTTGAGACAGGGTCGTTAACTCGATCTGAAAAGTTGTTTTCTCGCTTTAGTATCATACCATATCCACTAAGGATTGTCCTAGGCTTAAAATATGGAAGAAAAAAAACATTTACTCGTGTCGATAAGACTTCACAACCTCAACCCTTATGAAAAGACCCTCATGGAGGCACCCGAATCACTATCCGAAAAACCATTGTTTCTCTCCATATTTTTCGACGAATCTGTAAGGAACGCTCAAGATTAAGAATCTTACACATATAATTGGTGAAAATACGAATTTTTTTCAGTTTCGCTTCCGGGCCATTTTGGACCAAAATTCCATAGGTGTTAACATAGGAACTTTTTTCCCCTTTGAGACAGGGTCGTTAACTCGATCTGAAAAGTTGTTTTCTCGCTTTAGTATCATACCATATCCACTAAGGATTGTCCTAAGCTTAAATTATGGAAGAAAAAAAACATTTACTCGTGTCGATAAGACTTCACAACCTCAACCCTTATGAAAAGACCCTCATGGAGGCACCCGAATCACTATCCGAAATACCATTGTTTCTCTCCATATTTTTCGACGAATCTGTAAGGAACGCTCAAGATTAAGAATCTTACACATATAATTGGTGAAAATACGAATTTTTTTCAGTTTCGCTTCCGGGCCATTTTGGACCAAAATTCCATAGGTGTTAACATAGGAACTTTTTTCCCCTTTGAGACAGGGTCGTTAACTCGATCTGAAAAGTTGTTTTCTCGCTTTAGTATCATACCATATCCACTAAGGATTGTCCTAGGCTTAAAATATGGAAGAAAAAAAACATTTACTCGTGTCGATAAGACTTCACAACCTCAACCCTTATGAAAAGACCCTCATGGAGGCACCCGAATCACTATCCGAAATACCATTGTTTCTCTCCATATTTTTCGACGAATCTGTAAGGAACGCTCAAGATTAAGAATCTTACACATATAATTGGTGAAAATACGAATTTTTTTCAGTTTCGCTTCCGGGCCATTTTGGACCAAAATTCCATAGGTGTTAACATAGGAACTTTTTTCCCCTTTGAGACAGGGTCGTTAACTCGATCTGAAAAGTTGTTTTCTCGCTTTAGTATCATACCATATCCACTAAGGATTGTCCTAAGCTTAAATTATGGAAGAAAAAAAACATTTACTCGTGTCGATAAGACTTCACAACCTCAACCCTTATGAAAAGACCCTCATGGAGGCACCCGAATCACTATCCGAAAAACCATTGTTTCTCTCCATATTTTTCGACGAATCTGTAAGGAACGCTCAAGATTAAGAATCTTACACATATAATTGGTGAAAATACGAATTTTTTTCAGTTTCGCTTCCAGGCCATTTTGGACCAAAATTCCATAGGTGTTAACATAGGAACTTTTTTCCCCTTTGAGACAGGGTCGTTAACTCGATCTGAAAAGTTGTTTTCTCGCTTTAGTATCATACCATATCCACTAAGGATTGTCCTAAGCTTAAATTATGGAAGAAAAAAAACATTTACTCGTGTCGATAAGACTTCACAACCTCAACCCTTATGAAAAGACCCTCATGGAGGCACCCGAATCACTATCCGAAAAACCATTGTTTCTCTCCATATTTTTCGACGAATCTGTAAGGAACGCTCAAGATTAAGAATCTTACACATATAATTGGTGAAAATACGAATTTTTTTCAGTTTCGCTTCCGGGCCATTTTGGACCAAAATTCCATAGGTGTTAACATAGGAACTTTTTTCCCCTTTGAGACAGGGTCGTTAACTCGATCTGAAAAGTTGTTTTCTCGCTTTAGTATCATACCATATCCACTAAGGATTGTCCTAGGCTTAAAATATGGAAGAAAAAAAACATTTACTCGTGTCGATAAGACTTCACAACCTCAACCCTTATGAAAAGACCCTCATGGAGGCACCCGAATCACTATCCGAAAAACCATTGTTTCTCTCAATATTTTTCGACGAATCTGTAAGGAACGCTCAAGATTAAGAATCTTACACATATAATTGGTGAAAATACGAATTTTTTTCAGTTTCGCTTCCGGGCCATTTTGGACCAAAATTCCATAGGTGTTAACATAGGAACTTTTTTCCCCTTTGAGACAGGGTCGTTAACTCGATCTGAAAAGTTGTTTTCTCGCTTTAGTATCATACCATATCCACTAAGGATTGTCCTAAGCTTAAATTATGGAAGAAAAAAAACATTTACTCGTGTCGATAAGACTTCACAACCTCAACCCTTATGAAAAGACCCTCATGGAGGCACCCGAATCACTATCCGAAAAACCATTGTTTCTCTCCATATTTTTCGACGAATCTGTAAGGAACGCTCAAGATTAAGAATCTTACACATATAATTGGTGAAAATACGAATTTTTTTCAGTTTCGCTTCCAGGCCATTTTGGACCAAAATTCCATAGGTGTTAACATAGGAACTTTTTTCCCCTTTGAGACAGGGTCGTTAACTCGATCTGAAAAGTTGTTTTCTCGCTTTAGTATCATACCATATCCACTAAGGATTGTCCTAAGCTTAAATTATGGAAGAAAAAAAACATTTACTCGTGTCGATAAGACTTCACAACCTCAACCCTTATGAAAAGACCCTCATGGAGGCACCCGAATCACTATCCGAAAAACCATTGTTTCTCTCCATATTTTTCGACGAATCTGTAAGGAACGCTCAAGATTAAGAATCTTACACATATAATTGGTGAAAATACGAATTTTTTTCAGTTTCGCTTCCGGGCCATTTTGGACCAAAATTCCATAGGTGTTAACATAGGAACTTTTTTCCCCTTTGAGACAGGGTCGTTAACTCGATCTGAAAAGTTGTTTTCTCGCTTTAGTATCATACCATATCCACTAAGGATTGTCCTAGGCTTAAAATATGGAAGAAAAAAAACATTTACTCGTGTCGATAAGACTTCACAACCTCAACCCTTATGAAAAGACCCTCATGGAGGCACCCGAATCACTATCCGAAAAACCATTGTTTCTCTCAATATTTTTCGACGAATCTGTAAGGAACGCTCAAGATTAAGAATCTTACACATATAATTGGTGAAAATACGAATTTTTTTCAGTTTCGCTTCCGGGCCATTTTGGACCAAAATTCCATAGGTGTTAACATAGGAACTTTTTTCCCCTTTGAGACAGGGTCGTTAACTCGATCTGAAAAGTTGTTTTCTCGCTTTAGTATCATACCATATCCACTAAGGATTGTCCTAAGCTTAAATTATGGAAGAAAAAAAACATTTACTCGTGTCGATAAGACTTCACAACCTCAACCCTTATGAAAAGACCCTCATGGAGGCACCCGAATCACTATCCGAAAAACCATTGTTTCTCTCCATATTTTTCGACGAATCTGTAAGGAACGCTCAAGATTAAGAATCTTACACATATAATTGGTGAAAATACGAATTTTTTTCAGTTTCGCTTCCAGGCCATTTTGGACCAAAATTCCATAGGGTTTAACATAGGAACTTTTTTCCCCTTTGAGACAGGGTCGTTAACTCGATCTGAAAAGTTGTTTTCTCGCTTTAGTATCATACCATAACCACTAAGGATTGTCCTAAGCTTAAAATATGGAAGAAAAAAAAACATTTACTCGTGTCGATGAGACTTCACAACCTCAACCCTTATGAAAAGACCCTCATGGAGGCACCCGAATCACTATCCGAAAAACCATTGTTTCAATCGATTTTTTTCGACGAATCTGTAAGGAACGCTCAAGATTAAGAATCTTACACATATAATTGGTGAAAATACGAATTTTTTTCAGTTTCGCTTCCGGGCCATTTTGGACCAAAATTCCATAGGTGTTAACATAGGAACTTTTTTCCCCTTTGAGACAGGGTCGTTAACTCGATCTGAAAAGTTGTTTTCTCGCTTTAGTATCATACCATATCCACTAAGGATTGTCCTAGGCTTAAAATATGGAAGAAAAAAATCATTTACTCGTGTCGATAAGACTTCACAACCTCAACCCTTATGAAAAGACCCTCATGGAGGCACCCGAATCACTATCCGAAATACCATTGTTTCTCTCCATATTTTTCGACGAATCTGTAAGGAACGCTCAAGATTAAGAATCTTACACATATAATTGGTGAAAATACGAATTTTTTTCAGTTTCGCTTCCGGGCCATTTTGGACCAAAATTCCATAGGTGTTAACATAGGAACTTTTTTCCCCTTTGAGACAGGGTCGTTAACTCGATCTGAAAAGTTGTTTTCTCGCTTTAGTATCATACCATATCCACTAAGGATTGTCCTAAGCTTAAATTATGGAAGAAAAAAAACATTTACTCGTGTCGATAAGACTTCACAACCTCAACCCTTATGAAAAGACCCTCATGGACGCACCCGAATCACTATCCGAAAAACCATTGTTTCTCTCCATATTTTTCGACGAATCTGTAAGGAACGCTCAAGATTAAGAATCTTACACATATAATTGGTGAAAATACGAATTTTTTTCAGTTTCGCTTCCAGGCCATTTTGGACCAAAATTCCATAGGTGTTAACATAGGAACTTTTTTCCCCTTTGAGACAGGGTCGTTAACTCGATCTGAAAAGTTGTTTTCTCGCTTTAGTATCATACCATATCCACTAAGGATTGTCCTAAGCTTAAAATATGGAAGAAAAAAAACATTTACTCGTGTCGATAAGACTTCACAACCTCAACCCTTATGAAAAGACCCTCATGGAGGCACCCGAATCACTATCCGAAAAACCATTGTTTCAATCGATATTTTTCGACGAATCTGTAAGGAACGCTCAAGATTAAGAATCTTACACATATAATTGGTGAAAATACGAATTTTTTTCAGTTTCGCTTCCGGGCCATTTTGCACAAAATTCCATAGGTGTTAACATAGGAACTTTTTTTCCCTTTGAGACAGGGTCGTTAACTCGATCTGAAAAGTTGTTTTCTCGCTTTAGTATCATACAATATCCACTAAGGATTGTCCTAGGCTTAAAATATGGAAGAAAAAAAACATTTACTCGTGTCGATAAGACTTCACAACCTCAACCCTTATGAAAAGACCCTCATGGAGGCACCCGAATCACTATCCGAAAAACCATTGTTTCTCTCAATATTTTTCGACGAATCTGTAAGGAACGCTCAAGATTAAGAATCTTACACATATAATTGGTGAAAATATGAATTTTTTTCAGTTTCGCTTCCGGGCCATTTTGGACCAAAATTCCATAGGTGTTAACATAGGAACTTTTTTCCCCTTTGAGACAGGGTCGTTAACTCGATCTGAAAAGTTGTTTTCTCGCTTTAGTATCATACCATATCCACTAAGGATTGTCCTAAGCTTAAATTATGGAAGAAAAAAAACATTTACTCGTGTCGATAAGACTTCACAACCTCAACCCTTATGAAAAGACCCTCATGGAGGCACCCGAATCACTATCCGAAAAACCATTGTTTCTCTCCATATTTTTCGACGAATCTGTAAGGAACGCTCAAGATTAAGAATCTTACACATATAATTGGTGAAAATACGAATTTTTTTCAGTTTCGCTTCCAGGCCATTTTGGACCAAAATTCCATAGGTGTTAACATAGGAACTTTTTTCCCCTTTGAGACAGGGTCGTTAACTCGATCTGAAAAGTTGTTTTCTCGCTTTAGTATCATACCATATCCACTAAGGATTGTCCTAAGCTTAAAATATGGAAGAAAAAAAACATTTACTCGTGTCGATAAGACTTCGCAACCTCAACCCTTATGAAAAGACCCTCATGGAGGCACCCGAATCACTATCCGAAAAACCATTGTTTCAATCGATATTTTTCGACGAATCTGTAAGGAACGCTCAAGATTAAGAATCTTACACATATAATTGGTGAAAATACGAATTTTTTTTCAGTTTCGCTTCCGGGCCATTTTGGACCAAAATTCCATAGGTGTTAACATAGGAACTTTTTTCCCCTTTGAGACAGGGTCGTTAACTCGAACTGAAAAGTTGTTTTCTCGCTTTAGTATCATACCATAACCACTAAGGATTGTCCTAAGCTTCAAATATGGAAGAAAAAAAACATTTACTCGTGTCGATAAGACTTCACAACCTCAACCCTTATGAAAAGACCCTCATGGAGGCACCCGAATCACTATCCGAAAAACCATTGTTTCTCTCAATATTTTTCGACGAATCTGTAAGGAACGCTCAAGATTAAGAATCTTACACATATAATTGGTGAAAATATGAATTTTTTTCAGTTTCGCTTCCGGGCCATTTTGGACCAAAATTCCATAGGTGTTAACATTGGAACTTTTTTCCCCTTTGAGACAGGGTCGTTAACTCGATCTGAAAAGTTGTTTTCTCGCTTTAGTATCATACCATATCCACTAAGGATTGTCCTAAGCTTAAATTATGGAAGAAAAAAAACATTTACTCGTGTCGATAAGACTTCACAACCTCAACCCTTATGAAAAGACCCTCATGGAAGCACCCGAATCACTATCCGAAAAACCATTGTTTCTCTCCATATTTTTCGACGAATCTGTAAGGAACGCTCAAGATTAAGAATCTTACACATATAATTGGTGAAAATACGAATTTTTTTCAGTTTCGCTTCCAGGCCATTTTGGACCAAAATTCCATAGGTGTTAACATAGGAACTTTTTTCCCCTTTGAGACAGGGTCGTTAACTCGATCTGAAAAGTTGTTTTCTCGCTTTAGTATCATACCATATCCACTAAGGATTGTCCTAAGCTTAAAATATGGAAGAAAAAAAACATTTACTCGTGTCGATAAGACTTCACAACCTCAACCCTTATGAAAAGACCCTCATGGAGGCACCCGAATCACTATCCGAAAAACCATTGTTTCAATCGATATTTTTCGACGAATCTGTAAGGAACGCTCAAGATTAAGAATCTTACACATATAATTGGTGAAAATACGAATTTTTTTCAGTTTCGCTTCCGGGCCATTTTGGACCAAAATTCCATAGGTGTTAACATAGGAACTTTTTTCCCCTTTGAGACAGGGTCGTTAACTCGATCTGAAAAGTTGTTTTCTCGCTTTAGTATCATACCATATCCACTAAGTATTGTCCTAGGCTTAAAATATGGAAGAAAAAAAACATTTACTCGTGTCGATAAGACTTCACAACCTCAACCCTTATGAAAAGACCCTCATGGAGGCACCCGAATCACTATCCGAAAAACCATTGTTTCTCTCCATATTTTTCGACGAATCTGTAAGGAACGCTCAAGATTAAGAATCTTACACATATAATTGGTGAAAATATGAATTTTTTTCAGTTTCGCTTCCGGGCCATTTTGGACCAAAATTCCATAGGTGTTAACATAGGAACTTTTTTCCCCTTTGAGACAGGGTCGTTAACTCGATCTGAAAAGTTGTTTTCTCGCTTTAGTATCATACCATATCCACTAAGGATTGTCCTAAGCTTAAAATATGGAAGAAAAAAAACATTTACTCGTGTCGATAAGACTTCACAACCTCAACCCTTATGAAAAGACCCTCATGGAGGCACCCGAATCACTATCCGAAAAACCATTGTTTCAATCGATATTTTTCGACGAATCTGTAAGGAACGCTCAAGATTAAGAATCTTACACATATAATTGGTGAAAATACGAATTTTTTTCAGTTTCGCTTCCGGGCCATTTTGGACCAAAATTCCATAGGTGTTAACATAGGAACTTTTTTCCCCTTTGAGACAGGGTCGTTAACTCGATCTGAAAAGTTGTTTTCTCGCTTTAGTATCATACCATATCCACTAAGTATTGTCCTAGGCTTAAAATATGGAAGAAAAAAAACATTTACTCGTGTCGATAAGACTTCACAACCTCAACCCTTATGAAAAGACCCTCATGGAGGCACCCGAATCACTATCCGAAAAACCATTGTTTCTCTCCATATTTTTCGACGAATCTGTAAGGAACGCTCAAGATTAAGAATCTTACACATATAATTGGTGAAAATATGAATTTTTTTCAGTTTCGCTTCCGGGCCATTTTGGACCAAAATTCCATAGGTGTTAACATAGGAACTTTTTTCCCCTTTGAGACAGGGTCGTTAACTCGATCTGAAAAGTTGTTTTCTCGCTTTAGTATCATACCATAACCACTAAGGATTGTCCTAAGCTTAAAATATGGAAGAAAAAAAAACATTTACTCGTGTCGATAAGACTTCACAACCTCAACCCTTATGAAAAGACCCTCATGGAGGCACCCGAATCACTATCCGAAAAACCATTGTTTCAATCGATTTTTTTCGACGAATCTGTAAGGAACGCTCAAGATTAAGAATCTTACACATATAATTGGTGAAAATACGAATTTTTTTCAGTTTCGCTTCCGGGCCATTTTGGACCAAAATTCCATAGGTGTTAACATAGGAACTTTTTTCCCCTTTGAGACAGGGTCGTTAACTCGATCTGAAAAGTTGTTTTCTCGCTTTAGTATCATACCATATCCACTAAGGATTGTCCTAAGCTTAAATTATGGAAGAAAAAAAACATTTACTCGTGTCGATAAGACTTCACAACCTCAACCCTTATGAAAAGACCCTCATGGACGCACCCGAATCACTATCCGAAAAACCATTGTTTCTCTCCATATTTTTCGACGAATCTGTAAGGAACGCTCAAGATTAAGAATCTTACACATATAATTGGTGAAAATACGAATTTTTTTCAATTTCGCTTCCAGGCCATTTTGGACCAAAATTCCATAGGTGTTAACATAGGAACTTTTTTCCCCTTTGAGACAGGGTCGTTAACTCGATCTGAAAAGTTGTTTTCACGCTTTAGTATCATACCATATCCACTAAGGATTGTCCTAGGCTTAAAATATGGAAGAAAAAAAACATTTACTCGTGTCGATAAGACTTCACAACCTCAACCCTTATGAAAAGACCCTCATGGAGGCACCCGAATCACTATCCGAAAAACCATTGTTTCTCTCCATATTTTTCGACGAATCTGTAAGGAACGCTCAAGATTAAGAATCTTACACATATAATTGGTGAAAATACGAATTTTTTTCAGTTTCGCTTCCGGGCCATTTTGGACCAAAATTCCATAGGTGTTAACATAGGAACTTTTTTCCCCTTTGAGACAGGGTCGTTAACTCGATCTGAAAAGTTGTTTTCTCGCTTTAGTATCATACCATATCCACTAAGGATTGTCCTAAGCTTAAATTATGGAAGAAAAAAAACATTTACTCGTGTCGATAAGACTTCACAACCTCAACCCTTATGAAAAGACCCTCATGGACGCACCCGAATCACTATCCGAAAAACCATTGTTTCTCTCCATATTTTTCGACGAATCTGTAAGGAACGCTCAAGATTAAGAATCTTACACATATAATTGGTGAAAATACGAATTTTTTTCAATTTCGCTTCCAGGCCATTTTGGACCAAAATTCCATAGGTGTTAACATAGGAACTTTTTTCCCCTTTGAGACAGGGTCGTTAACTCGATCTGAAAAGTTGTTTTCTCGCTTTAGTATCATACCATAACCACTAAGGATTGTCCTAAGCTTAAAATATGGAAGAAAAAAAAACATTTACTCGTGTCGATAAGACTTCACAACCTCAACCCTTATGAAAAGACCCTCATGGAGGCACCCGAATCACTATCCGAAAAACCATTGTTTCAATCGATTTTTTTCGACGAATCTGTAAGGAACGCTCAAGATTAAGAATCTTACACATATAATTGGTGAAAATACGAATTTTTTTCAGTTTCGCTTCCGGGCCATTTTGGACCAAAATTCCATAGGTGTTAACATAGGAACTTTTTTCCCCTTTGAGACAGGGTCGTTAACTCGATCTGAAAAGTTGTTTTCTCGCTTTAGTATCATACCATATCCACTAAGGATTGTCCTAGGCTTAAAATATGGAAGAAAAAAAACATTTACTCGTGTCGATAAGACTTCACAACCTCAACCCTTATGAAAAGACCCTCATGGAGGCACCCGAATCACTATCCGAAAAACCATTGTTTCTCTCCATATTTTTCGACGAATCTGTAAGGAACGCTCAAGATTAAGAATCTTACACATATAATTGGTGAAAATACGAATTTTTTTCAGTTTCGCTTCCGGGCCATTTTGGACCAAAATTCCATAGTTGTTAACATAGGAACTTTTTTCCCCTTTGAGACAGGGTCGTTAACTCGATCTGAAAAGTTGTTTTCTCGCTTTAGTATCATACCATATCCACTAAGGATTGTCCTAGGCTTAAAATATGGAAGAAAAAAAACATTTACTCGTGTCGATAAGACTTCACAACCTCAACCCTTATGAAAAGACCCTCATGGAGGCACCCGAATCACTATCCGAAAAACCATTGTTTCTCTCCATATTTTTCGACGAATCTATAAGGAACGCTCAAGATTAAGAATCTTACACATATAATTGGTGAAAATACGAATTTTTTTCAGTTTCGCTTCCAGGCCATTTTGGACCAAAATTCCATAGGTGTTAACATAGGAACTTTTTTCCCCTTTGAGACAGGGTCGTTAACTCGATCTGAAAAGTTGTTTTCTCGCTTTAGTATCATACCATATCCACTAAGGATTGTCCTAGGCTTAAAATATGGAAGAAAAAAAACATTTACTCGTGTCGATAAGACTTCACAACCTCAACCCTTATGAAAAGACCCTCATGGAGGCACCCGAATCACTATCCGAAAAACCATTGTTTCAATCGATTTTTTTCGACGAATCTGTAAGGAACGCTCAAGATTAAGAATCTTACACATATAATTGGTGAAAATACGAATTTTTTTCAGTTTCGCTTCCGGGCCATTTTGGACCAAAATTCCATAGGTGTTAACATAGGAACTTTTTTCCCCTTTGAGACAGGGTCGTTAACTCGATCTGAAAAGTTGTTTTCTCGCTTTAGTATCATACCATATCCACTAAGGATTGTCCTAGGCTTAAAATATGGAAGAAAAAAAACATTTACTCGTGTCGATAAGACTTCACAACCTCAACCCTTATGAAAAGACCCTCATGGAGGCACCCGAATCACTATCCGAAAAACCATTGTTTCAATCGATTTTTTTCGACGAATCTGTAAGGAACGCTCAAGATTAAGAATCTTACACATATAATTGGTGAAAATACGAATTTTTTTCAGTTTCGCTTCCGGGCCATTTTGGACCAAAATTCCATAGGTGTTAACATAGGAACTTTTTTCCCCTTTGAGACAGGGTCGTTAACTCGATCTGAAAAGTTGTTTTCTCGCTTTAGTATCATACCATATCCACTAAGGATTGTCCTAGGCTTAAAATATGGAAGAAAAAAAACATTTACTCGTGTCGATAAGACTTCACAACCTCAACCCTTATGAAAAGACCCTCATGGAGGCACCCGAATCACTATCCGAAAAACCATTGTTTCAATCGATTTTTTTCGACGAATCTGTAAGGAACGCTCAAGATTAAGAATCTTACACATATAATTGGTGAAAATACGAATTTTTTTCAGTTTCGCTTCCGGGCCATTTTGGACAAAAATTCCATAGGTGTTAACATAGGAACTTTTTTCCCCTTTGAGACAGGGTCGTTAACTCGATCTGAAAAGTTGTTTTCTCGCTTTAGTATCATACCATATCCACTAAGGATTGTCCTAGGCTTAAAATATGGAAGAAAAAAAACATTTACTCGTGTCGATAAGACTTCACAACCTCAACCCTTATGAAAAGACCCTCATGGAGGCACCCGAATCACTATCCGAAAAACCATTGTTTCTCTCCATATTTTTCGACGAATCTGTAAGGAACGCTCAAGATTAAGAATCTTACACATATAATTGGTGAAAATACGAATTTTTTTCAGTTTCGCTTCCGGGCCATTTTGGACCAAAATTCCATAGTTGTTAACATAGGAACTTTTTTCCCCTTTGAGACAGGGTCGTTAACTCGATCTGAAAAGTTGTTTTCTCGCTTTAGTATCATACCATATCCACTAAGGATTGTCCTAGGCTTAAAATATGGAAGAAAAAAAACATTTACTCGTGTCGATAAGACTTCACAACCTCAACCCTTATGAAAAGACCCTCATGGAGGCACCCGAATCACTATCCGAAAAACCATTGTTTCTCTCCATATTTTTCGACGAATCTGTAAGGAACGCTCAAGATTAAGAATCTTACACATATAATTGGTGAAAATACGAATTTTTTTCAGTTTCGCTTCCGGGCCATTTTGGACCAAAATTCCATAGGTGTTAACATAGGAACTTTTTTCCCCTTTGAGACAGGGTCGTTAACTCGATCTGAAAAGTTGTTTTCTCGCTTTAGTATCATACCATATCCACTAAGGATTGTCCTAAGCTTAAAATATGGAAGAAAAAAAACATTTACTCGTGTCGATAAGACTTCACAACCTCAACCCTTATGAAAAGACCCTCATGGAGGCACCCGAATCACTATCCGAAAAACCATTGTTTCTCTCCATATTTTTCGACGAATCTGTAAGGAACGCTCAAGATTAAGAATCTTACACATATAATTGGTGAAAATATGAATTTTTTTCAGTTTCGCTTCCGGGCCATTTTGGACCAAAATTCCATAGGTGTTAACATAGGAACTTTTTTCCCCTTTGAGACAGGGTCGTTAACTCGATCTGAAAAGTTGTTTTCTCGCTTTAGTATCATACCATATCCACTAAGGATTGTCCTAGGCTTAAAATATGGAAGAAAAAAAACATTTACTCGTGTCGATAAGACTTCACAACCTCAACCCTTATGAAAAGACCCTCATGGAGGCACCCGAATCACTATCCGAAAAACCATTGTTTCTCTCAATATTTTTCGACGAATCTGTAAGGAACGCTCAAGATTAAGAATCTTACACATATAATTGGTGAAAATACGAATTTTTTTCAGTTTCGCTTCCGGGCCATTTTGGACCAAAATTCCATAGGTGTTAACATAGGAACTTTTTTCCCCTTTGAGACAGGGTCGTTAACTCGATCTGAAAAGTTGTTTTCTCGCTTTAGTATCATACCATATCCACTAAGGATTGTCCTAAGCTTAAATTATGGAAGAAAAAAAACATTTACTCGTGTCGATAAGACTTCACAACCTCAACCCTTATGAAAAGACCCTCATGGAGGCACCCGAATCACTATCCGAAAAACCATTGTTTCTCTCCATATTTTTCGACGAATCTGTAAGGAACGCTCAAGATTAAGAATCTTACACATATAATTGGTGAAAATACGAATTTTTTTCAGTTTCGCTTCCGGGCCATTTTGGACCAAAATTCCATAGGTGTTAACATAGGAACTTTTTTCCCCTTTGAGACAGGGTCGTTAACTCGATCTGAAAAGTTGTTTTCTCGCTTTAGTATCATACCATATCCACTAAGGATTGTCCTAAGCTTAAAATATGGAAGAAAAAAAAACATTTACTCGTGTCGATAAGACTTCACAACCTCAACCCTTATGAAAAGAACCTCATGGAGGCAATCGAATCACTATCCGAAAAACCATTGTTTCAATCGATTTTTTTCGACGAATCTGTAAGGAACGCTCAAGATTAAGAATCTTACACATATAATTGGTGAAAATACGAATTTTTTTCAGTTTCGCTTCCGGGCCATTTTGGACCAAAATTCCATAGGTGTTAACATAGGAACTTTTTTCCCCTTTGAGACAGGGTCGTTAACTCGATCTGAAAAGTTGTTTTCTCGCTTTAGTATCATACCATATCCACTAAGGATTGTCCTAGGCTTAAAATATGGAAGAAAAAAAACATTTACTCGTGTCGATAAGACTTCACAACCTCAACCCTTATGAAAAGACCCTCATGGAGGCACCCGAATCACTATCCGAAAAACCATTGTTTCTCTCCATATTTTTCGACGAATCTGTAAGGAACGCTCAAGATTAAGAATCTTACACATATAATTGGTGAAAATACGAATTTTTTTCAGTTTCGCTTCCGGGCCATTTTGGACCAAAATTCCATAGGTGTTAACATAAGAACTTTTTTCCCCTTTGAGACAGGGTCGTTAACTCGATCTGAAAAGTTGTTTTCTCGCTTTAGTATCATACCATATCAACTAAGGATTGTCCTAGGCTTAAAATATGGAAGAAAAAAAACTTTTACTCGTGTCGATAAGACTTCACAACCTCAACCCTTATGAAAAGACCCTCATGGAGGCACCCGAATCACTATCCGAAAAACCATTGTTTCTCTCCATATTTTTCGACGAATCTGTAAGGAACGCTCAAGATTAAGAATCTTACACATATAATTGGTGAAAATACGAATTTTTTTCAGTTTCGCTTCCGGGCCATTTTGGACCAAAATTCCATAGGTGTTAACATAAGAACTTTTTTCCCCTTTGAGACAGGGTCGTTAACTCGATCTGAAAAGTTGTTTTCTCGCTTTAGTATCATACCATATCAACTAAGGATTGTCCTAGGCTTAAAATATGGAAGAAAAAAAACTTTTACTCGTGTCGATAAGACTTCACAACCTCAACCCTTATGAAAAGACCCTCATGGAGGCACCCGAATCACTATCCGAAAAACCATTGTTTCTCTCAATATTTTTCGACGAATCTGTAAGGAACGCTCAAGATTAAGAATCTTACACATATAATTGGTGAAAATACGAATTTTTTTCAGTTTCGCTTCCGGGCCATTTTGGACCAAAATTCCATAGGTGTTAACATAGGAACTTTTTTCCCCTTTGAGACAGGGTCGTTAACTCGATCTGAAAAGTTGTTTTCTCGCTTTAGTATCATACCATATCCACTAAGGATTGTCCTAGGCTTAAAATATGGAAGAAAAAAAACATTTACTCGTGTCGATAATACTTCACAACCTCAACCCTTATGAAAAGACCCTCATGGAGGCACCCGAATCACTATCCGAAAAACCATTGTTTCTCTCCATATTTTTCGACGAATCTATAAGGAACGCTCAAGATTAAGAATCTTACACATATAATTGGTGAAAATACGAATTTTTTTCAGTTTCGCTTCCAGGCCATTTTGGACCAAAATTCCATAGGTGTTAACATAGGAACTTTTTTCCCCTTTGAGACAGGGTCGTTAACTCGATCTGAAAAGTTGTTTTCTCGCTTTAGTATCATACCATATCCACTAAGGATTGTCCTAGGCTTAAAATATGGAAGAAAAAAAACATTTACTCGTGTCGATAAGACTTCACAACCTCAACCCTTATGAAAAGACCCTCATGGAGGCACCCGAATCACTATCCGAAAAACCATTGTTTCAATCGATTTTTTTCGACGAATCTGTAAGGAACGCTCAAGATTAAGAATCTTACACATATAATTGGTGAAAATACGAATTTTTTTCAGTTTCGCTTCCGGGCCATTTTGGACCAAAATTCCATAGGTGTTAACATAGGAACTTTTTTCCCCTTTGAGACAGGGTCGTTAACTCGATCTGAAAAGTTGTTTTCTCGCTTTAGTATCATACCATATCCACTAAGGATTGTCCTAAGCTTAAATTATGGAAGAAAAAAAACATTTACTCGTGTCGATAAGACTTCACAACCTCAACCCTTATGAAAAGACCCTCATGGAGGCACCCGAATCACTATCCGAAAAACCATTGTTTCTCTCCATATTTTCGACGAATCTGTAAGGAACGCTCAAGATTAAGAATCTTACACATATAATTGGTGAAAATACGAATTTTTTTCAGTTTCGCTTCCGGGCCATTTTGGACCAAAATTCCATAGGTGTTAACATAGGAACTTTTTTCCCCTTTGAGACAGGGTCGTTAACTCGATCTGAAAAGTTGTTTTCTCGATTTAGTATCATACCATATCCACTAAGGATTGTCCTAGGCTTAAAATATGGAAGAAAAAAAACATTTACTCGTGTCGATAAGACTTCACAACCTCAACCCTTATGAAAAGACCCTCATGGAGGCACCCGAATCACTATCCGAAAAACCATTGTTTCTCTCCATATTTTTCGACGAATCTATAAGGAACGCTCAAGATTAAGAATCTTACACATATAATTGGTGAAAATACGAATTTTTTTCAGTTTCGCTTCCAGGCCATTTTGGACCAAAATTCCATAGGTGTTAACATAGGAACTTTTTTCCCCTTTGAGACAGGGTCGTTAACTCGATCTGAAAAGTTGTTTTCTCGCTTTAGTATCATACCATATCCACTAAGGATTGTCCTAGGCTTAAAATATGGAAGAAAAAAAACATTTACTCGTGTCGATAAGACTTCACAACCTCAACCCTTATGAAAAGACCCTCATGGAGGCACCCGAATCACTATCCGAAAAACCATTGTTTCAATCGATTTTTTTCGACGAATCTGTAAGGAACGCTCAAGATTAAGAATCTTACACATATAATTGGTGAAAATACGAATTTTTTTCAGTTTCGCTTCCGGGCCATTTTGGACCAAAATTCCATAGGTGTTAACATAGGAACTTTTTTCCCCTTTGAGACAGGGTCGTTAACTCGATCTGAAAAGTTGTTTTCTCGCTTTAGTATCATACCATATCCACTAAGGATTGTCCTAGGCTTAAAATATGGAAGAAAAAAAACATTTACTCGTGTCGATAAGACTTCACAACCTCAACCCTTATGAAAAGACCCTCATGGAGGCACCCGAATCACTATCCGAAAAACCATTGTTTCAATCGATTTTTTTCGACGAATCTGTAAGGAACGCTCAAGATTAAGAATCTTACACATATAATTGGTGAAAATACGAATTTTTTTCAGTTTCGCTTCCGGGCCATTTTGGACAAAAATTCCATAGGTGTTAACATAGGAACTTTTTTCCCCTTTGAGACAGGGTCGTTAACTCGATCTGAAAAGTTGTTTTCTCGCTTTAGTATCATACCATATCCACTAAGGATTGTCCTAGGCTTAAAATATGGAAGAAAAAAAACATTTACTCGTGTCGATAAGACTTCACAACCTCAACCCTTATGAAAAGACCCTCATGGAGGCACCCGAATCACTATCCGAAAAACCATTGTTTCTCTCCATATTTTTCGACGAATCTGTAAGGAACGCTCAAGATTACGAATCTTACACATATAATTGGTGAAAATACGAATTTTTTTCAGTTTCGCTTCCGGGCCATTTTGGACCAAAATTCCATAGGTGTTAACATAGGAACTTTTTTCCCCTTTGAGACAGGGTCGTTAACTCGATCTGAAAAGTTGTTTTCTCGCTTTAGTATCATACCATATCCACTAAGGATTGTCCTAAGCTTAAATTATGGAAGAAAAAAAACATTTACTCGTGTCGATAAGACTTCACAACCCAACCCTTATGAAAAGACCCTCATGGAGGCACCCGAATCACTATCCGAAAAACCATTGTTTCAATCGATTTTTTTCGACGAATCTGTAAGGAACGCTCAAGATTAAGAATCTTACACATATAATTGGTGAAAATACGAATTTTTTTCAGTTTCGCTTCCGGGCCATTTTGGACCAAAATTCCATAGGTGTTAACATAGGAACTTTTTTCCCCTTTGAGACAGGGTCGTTAACTCGATCTGAAAAGTTGTTTTCTCGCTTTAGTATCATACCATATCCACTAAGGATTGTCCTAGGCTTAAAATATGGAAGAAAAAAAACATTTACTCGTGTCGATAAGACTTCACAACCTCAACCCTTATGAAAAGACCCTCATGGAGGCACCCGAATCACTATCCGAAAAACCATTGTTTCTCTCAATATTTTTCGACGAATCTGTAAGGAACGCTCAAGATTAAGAATCTTACACATATAATTGGTGAAAATACGAATTTTTTTCAGTTTCGCTTCCGGGCCATTTTGGACCAAAATTCCATAGGTGTTAACGTAGGAACTTTTTTCCCCTTTGAGACAGGGTCGTTAACTCGATCTGAAAAGTTGTTTTCTCGCTTTAGTATCATACCATATCCACTAAGGATTGTCCTAAGCTTAAATTATGGAAGAAAAAAAACATTTACTCGTGTCGATAAGACTTCACAACCTCAACCCTTATGAAAAGACCCTCATGGAGGCACCCGAATCACTATCCGAAAAACCATTGTTTCTCTCCATATTTTTCGACGAATCTATAAGGAACGCTCAAGATTAAGAATCTTACACATATAATTGGTGAAAATACGAATTTTTTTCAGTTTCGCTTCCAGGCCATTTTGGACCAAAATTCCATAGGTGTTAACATAGGAACTTTTTTCCCCTTTGAGACAGGGTCGTTAACTCGATCTGAAAAGTTGTTTTCTCGCTTTAGTATCATACCATATCCACTAAGGATTGTCCTAAGCTTAAAATATGGAAGAAAAAAAAACATTTACTCGTGTCGATAAGACTTCACAACCTCAACCCTTATGAAAAGACCCTCATGGAGGCACCCGAATCACTATCCGAAAAACCATTGTTTCAATCGATTTTTTTCGACGAATCTGTAAGGAACGCTCAAGATTAAGAATCTTACACATATAATTGGTGAAAATACGAATTTTTTTCAGTTTCGCTTCCGGGCCATTTTGGACCAAAATTCCATAGGTGTTAACATAGGAACTTTTTTCCCCTTTGAGACAGGGTCGTTAACTCGATCTGAAAAGTTGTTTTCTCGCTTTAGTATCATACCATATCCACTAAGGATTGTCCTAGGCTTAAAATATGGAAGAAAAAAAACATTTACTCGTGTCGATAAGACTTCACAACCTCAACCCTTATGAAAAGACCCTCATGGAGGCACCCGAATCACTATCCGAAAAACCATTGTTTCTCTCCATATTTTTCGACGAATCTGTAAGGAACGCTCAAGATTAAGAATCTTACACATATAATTGGTGAAAATACGAATGTTTTTAAGTTTCGCTTCCGGGCCATTTTGGACCAAAATTCCATAGGTGTTAACATAGGAACTTTTTTCCCCTTTGAGACAGGGTCGTTAACTCGATCTGAAAAGTTGTTTTCTCGCTTTAGTATCATACCATATCCACTAAGGATTGTCCTAAGCTTAAATTATGGAAGAAAAAAAACATTTACTCGTGTCGATAAGACTTCACAACCTCAACCCTTATGAAAAGACCCTCATGGAGGCACCCGAATCACTATCCGAAAAACCATTGTTTCTCTCCATATTTTTCGACGAATCTGTAAGGAACGCTCAAGATTAAGAATCTTACACATATAATTGGTGAAAATACGAATTTTTTTCAGTTTCGCTTCCGGGCCATTTTGGACCAAAATTCCATAGGTGTTAACATAGGAACTTTTTTCCCCTTTGAGACAGGGTCGTTAACTCGATCTGAAAAGTTGTTTTCTCGCTTTAGTATCATACCATATCCACTAAGGATTGTCCTAGGCTTAAAAAATGGAAGAAAAAAAACATTTACTCGTGTCGATAAGACTTCACAACCTCAACCCTTATGAAAAGACCCTCATGGAGGCACCCGAATCACTATCCGAAAAACCATTGTTTCTCTCCATATTTTTCGACGAATCTGTAAGGAACGCTCAAGATTAAGAATCTTACACATATAATTGGTGAAAATACGAATTTTTTTCAGTCTCGCTTCCGGGCCATTTTGGACCAAAATTCCATAGGTGTTCACATAGAAACTTTTTTCCCCTTTGAGACAGGGTCGTTAACTCGATCTGAAAAGTTGTTTTCTCGCTTTAGTATCATACCATATCCACTAAGGATTGTCCTAAGCTTAAATTATGGAAGAAAAAAAACATTTACTCGTGTCGATAAGACTTCACAACCTCAACCCTTATGAAAAGACCCTCATGGAGGCACCCGAATCACTATCCGAAAAACCATTGTTTCTCTCCATATTTTTCGACGAATCTGTAAGGAACGCTCAAGATTAAGAATCTTACACATATAATTGGTGAAAATACGAATTTTTTTCAGTTTCGCTTCCGGGCCATTTTGGACCAAAATTCCATAGGTGTTAACATAGGAACTTTTTTCCCCTTTGAGACAGGGTCGTTAACTCGATCTGAAAAGTTGTTTTCTCGCTTTAGTATCATACCATATCCACTAAGGATTGTCCTAAGCTTAAATTATGGAAGAAAAAAAACATTTACTCGTGTCGATAAGACTTCACAACCTCAACCCTTATGAAAAGACCCTCATGGAGGCACCCGAATCACTATCCGAAAAACCATTGTTTCTCTCCATATTTTTCGACGAATCTGTAAGGAACGCTCAAGATTAAGAATCTTACACATATAATTGGTGAAAATACAAATTTTTTTCAGTTTCGCTTCCAGGCCATTTTGGACCAAAATTCCATAGGTGTTAACATAGGAACTTTTTTCCCCTTTGAGACAGGGTCGTTAACTCGATCTGAAAAGTTGTTTTCTCGCTTTAGTATCATACCATATCCACTAAGGATTGTCCTAAGCTTAAAATATGGAAGAAAAAAAAACATTTACTCGTGTCGATAAGACTTCACAACCTCAACCCTTATGAAAAGACCCTCATGCTGGCACCCGAATCACTATCCGAAAAACCATTGTTTCAATCGATTTTTTTCGACGAATCTGTAAGGAACGCTCAAGATTAAGAATCTTACACATATAATTGGTGAAAATACGAATTTTTTTCAGTTTCGCTTCCGGGCCATTTTGGACCAAAATTCCATAGGTGTTAACATAGGAACTTTTTTCCCCTTTGAGACAGGGTCGTTAACTCGATCTGAAAAGTTGTTTTCTCGCTTTAGTATCATACCATATCCACTAAGGATTGTCCTAGGCTTAAAATATGGAAGAAAAAAAACATTTACTCGTGTCGATAAGACTTCACAACCTCAACCCTTATGAAAAGACCCTCATGGAGGCACCCGAATCACTATCCGAAAAACCATTGTTTCTCTCCATATTTTTCGACGAATCTGTAAGGAACGCTCAAGATTAAGAATCTTACACATATAATTGGTGAAAATACGAATTTTTTTCAGTTTCGCTTCCGGGCCATTTTGGACCAAAATTCCATAGGTGTTAACATAGGAACTTTTTTCCCCTTTGAGACAGGGTCGTTAACTCGATCTGAAAAGTTGTTTTCTCGCTTTAGTATCATACCATATCCACTAAGGATTGTCCTAAGCTTAAATTATGGAAGAAAAAAAACATTTACTCGTGTCGATAAGACTTCACAACCTCAACCCTTATGAAAAGACCCTCATGGAGGCACCCGAATCACTATCCGAAAAACCATTGTTTCTCTCCATATTTTTCGACGAATCTGTAAGGAACGCTCAAGATTAAGAATCTTACACATATAATTGGTGAAAATACAAATTTTTTTCAGTTTCGCTTCCAGGCCATTTTGGACCAAAATTCCATAGGTGTTAACATAGGAACTTTTTTCCCCTTTGAGACAGGGTCGTTAACTCGATCTGAAAAGTTGTTTTCTCGCTTTAGTATCATACCATATCCACTAAGGATTGTCCTAAGCTTAAAATATGGAAGAAAAAAAAACATTTACTCGTGTCGATAAGACTTCACAACCTCAACCCTTATGAAAAGACCCTCATGCTGGCACCCGAATCACTATCCGAAAAACCATTGTTTCAATCGATTTTTTTCGACGAATCTGTAAGGAACGCTCAAGATTAAGAATCTTACACATATAATTGGTGAAAATACGAATTTTTTTCAGTTTCGCTTCCGGGCCATTTTGGACCAAAATTCCATAGGTGTTAACATAGGAACTTTTTTCCCCTTTGAGACAGGGTCGTTAACTCGATCTGAAAAGTTGTTTTCTCGCTTTAGTATCATACCATATCCACTAAGGATTGTCCTAGGCTTAAAATATGGAAGAAAAAAAACATTTACTCGTGTCGATAAGACTTCACAACCTCAACCCTTATGAAAAGACCCTCATGGAGGCACCCGAATCACTATCCGAAAAACCATTGTTTCAATCGATTTTTTTCGACGAATCTGTAAGGAACGCTCAAGATTAAGAATCTTACACATATAATTGGTGAAAATACGAATTTTTTTCAGTTTCGCTTCCGGGCCATTTTGGACAAAAATTCCATAGGTGTTAACATAGGAACTTTTTTCCCCTTTGAGACAGGGTCGTTAACTCGATCTGAAAAGTTGTTTTCTCGCTTTAGTATCATACCATATCCACTAAGGATTGTCCTAGGCTTAAAATATGGAAGAAAAAAAACATTTACTCGTGTCGATAAGACTTCACAACCTCAACCCTTATGAAAAGACCCTCATGGAGGCACTCGAATCACTATCCGAAAAACCATTGTTTCTCTCCATATTTTTCGACGAATCTGTAAGGAACGCTCAAGATTAAGAATCTTACACATATAATTGGTGAAAATATGAATTTTTTTCAGTTTCGCTTCCTGGCCATTTTGGACCAAAATTCCATAGGTGTTAACATAGGAACTTTTTTCCCCTTTGAGACAGGGTCGTTAACTCGATCTGAAAAGTTGTTTTCTCGCTTTAGTATCATACCATATCCACTAAGGATTGTCCTAAGCTTAAATTATGGAAGAAAAAAAACATTTACTCGTGTCGATAAGACTTCACAACCTCAACCCTTATGAAAAGACCCTCATGGAGGCACCCGAATCACTATCCGAAAAACCATTGTTTCTCTCCATATTTTTCGACGAATCTGTAAGGAACGCTCAAGATTAAGAATCTTACACATATAATTGGTGAAAATACGAATTTTTTTCAGTTTCGCTTCCAGGCCATTTTGGACCAAAATTCCATAGGTGTTAACATAGGAACTTTTTTCCCCTTTGAGACAGGGTCGTTAACTCGATCTGAAAAGTTGTTTTCTCGCTTTAGTATCATACCATATCCACTAAGGATTGTCCTAAGCTTAAAATATGGAAGAAAAAAAAACATTTACTCGTGTCGATAAGACTTCACAACCTCAACCCTTATGAAAAGACCCTCATGGAGGCACCCGAATCACTATCCGAAAAACCATTGTTTCAATCGATTTTTTTCGACGAATCTGTAAGGAACGCTCAAGATTAAGAATCTTACACATATAATTGGTGAAAATACGAATTTTTTTCAGTTTCGCTTCCGGGCCATTTTGGACCAAAATTCCATAGGTGTTAACATAGGAACTTTTTTCCCCTTTGAGACAGGGTCGTTAACTCGATCTGAAAAGTTGTTTTCTCGCTTTAGTATCATACCATATCCACTAAGGATTGTCCTAACCTTAAAATATGGAAGAAAAAAAAACATTTACTCGGGTCGATAAGACTTCACAACCTCAACCCTTATGAAAAGACCCTCATGGAGGCACCCGAATCACTATCCGAAAAACCATTGTTTCAATCGATTTTTTTCGACGAATCTGTAAGGAACGCTCAAGATTAAGAATCTTACACATATAATTGGTGAAAATACGAATTTTTTTCAGTTTCGCTTCCGGGCCATTTTGGACCAAAATTCCATAGGTGTTAACATAGGAACTTTTTTCCCCTTTGAGACAGGGTCGTTAACTCGATCTGAAAAGTTGTTTTCTCGCTTTAGTATCATACCATATCCACTAAGGATTGTCCTAGGCTTAAAATATGGAAGAAAAAAAACATTTACTCGTGTCGATAAGACTTCACAACCTCAACCCTTATGAAAAGACCCTCATGGAGGCACCCGAATCACTATCCGAAAAACCATTGTTTCTCTCCATATTTTTCGACGAATCTGTAAGGAACGCTCAAGATTAAGAATCTTACACATATAATTGGTGAAAATACGAATTTTTTTCAGTTTCGCTTCCGGGCCATTTTGGACCAAAATTCCATAGGTGTTAACATAGGAACTTTTTTCCCCTTTGAGACAGGGTCGTTAACTCGATCTGAAAAGTTGTTTTCTCGCTTTAGTATCATACCATATCCACTAAGGATTGTCCTAAGCTTAAATTATGGAAGAAAAAAAACATTTACTTGTGTCGATAAGACTTCACAACCTCAACCCTTATGAAAAGACCCTCATGGAGGCACCCGAATCACTATCCGAAAAACCATTGTTTCTCTCCATATTTTTCGACGAATCTGTAAGGAACGCTCAAGATTAAGAATCTTACACATATAATTGGTGAAAATACAAATTTTTTTCAGTTTCGCTTCCAGGCCAGTTTGGACCAAAATTCCATAGGTGTTAACATTGGAACTTTTTTCCCCTTTGAGACAGGGTCGTTAACTCGATCTGAAAAGTTGTTTTCTCGCTTTAGTATCATACCATATCCACTAAGGATTGTCCTAAGCTTAAAATATGGAAGAAAAAAAAACATTTACTCGTGTCGATAAGACTTCACAACCTCAACCCTTATGAAAAGACCCTCATGCTGGCACCCGAATCACTATCCGAAAAACCATTGTTTCAATCGATTTTTTTCGACGAATCTGTAAGGAACGCTCAAGATTAAGAATCTTACACATATAATTGGTGAAAATACGAATTTTTTTCAGTTTCGCTTCCGGGCCATTTTGGACCAAAATTCCATAGGTGTTAACATAGGAACTTTTTTCCCCTTTGAGACAGGGTCGTTAACTCGATCTGAAAAGTTGTTTTCTCGCTTTAGTATCATACCATATCCACTAAGGATTGTCCTAGGCTTAAAATATGGAAGAAAAAAAACATTTACTCGTGTCGATAAGACTTCACAACCTCAACCCTTATGAAAAGACCCTCATGGAGGCACCCGAATCACTATCCGAAAAACCATTGTTTCAATCGATTTTTTTCGACGAATCTGTAAGGAACGCTCAAGATTAAGAATCTTACACATATAATTGGTGAAAATACGAATTTTTTTCAGTTTCGCTTCCGGGCCATTTTGGACAAAAATTCCATAGGTGTTAACATAGGAACTTTTTTCCCCTTTGAGACAGGGTCGTTAACTCGATCTGAAAAGTTGTTTTCTCGCTTTAGTATCATACCATATCCACTAAGGATTGTCCTAGGCTTAAAATATGGAAGAAAAAAAACATTTACTCGTGTCGATAAGACTTCACAACCTCAACCCTTATGAAAAGACCCTCATGGAGGCACCCGAATCACTATCCGAAAAACCATTGTTTCTCTCCATATTTTTCGACGAATCTGTAAGGAACGCTCAAGATTAAGAATCTTACACATATAATTGGTGAAAATATGAATTTTTTTCAGTTTCGCTTCCGGGCCATTTTGGACCAAAATTCCATAGGTGTTAACATAGGAACTTTTTTCCCCTTTGAGACAGGGTCGTTAACTCGATCTGAAAAGTTGTTTTCTCGCTTTAGTATCATACCATATCCACTAAGGATTGTCCTAAGCTTAAATTATGGAAGAAAAAAAACATTTACTCGTGTCGATAAGACTTCACAACCTCAACCCTTATGAAAAGACCCTCATGGAGGCACCCGAATCACTATCCGAAAAACCATTGTTTCTCTCCATATTTTTCGACGAATCTGTAAGGAACGCTCAAGATTAAGAATCTTACACATATAATTGGTGAAAATACGAATTTTTTTCAGTTTCGCTTCCAGGCCATTTTGGACCAAAATTCCATAGGTGTTAACATAGGAACTTTTTTCCCCTTTGAGACAGGGTCGTTAACTCGATCTGAAAAGTTGTTTTCTCGCTTTAGTATCATACCATATCCACTAAGGATTGTCCTAAGCTTAAAATATGGAAGAAAAAAAAACATTTACTCGTGTCGATAAGACTTCACAACCTCAACCCTTATGAAAAGACCCTCATGGAGGCACCCGAATCACTATCCGAAAAACCATTGTTTCAATCGATTTTTTTCGACGAATCTGTAAGGAACGCTCAAGATTAAGAATCTTACACATATAATTGGTGAAAATACGAATTTTTTTCAGTTTCGCTTCCGGGCCATTTTGGACCAAAATTCCATAGGTGTTAACATAGGAACTTTTTTGCCCTTTGAGACAGGGTCGTTAACTCGATCTGAAAAGTTGTTTTCTCGCTTTAGTATCATACCATATCCACTAAGGATTGTCCTAACCTTAAAATATGGAAGAAAAAAAAACATTTACTCGTGTCGATAAGACTTCACAACCTCAACCCTTATGAAAAGACCCTCATGGAGGCACCCGAATCACTATCCGAAAAACCATTGTTTCAATCGATTTTTTTCGACGAATCTGTAAGGAACGCTCAAGATTAAGAATCTTACACATATAATTGGTGAAAATACAAATTTTTTTCAGTTTCGCTTCCGGGCCATTTTGGACCAAAATTCCATAGGTGTTAACATAGGAACTTTTTTCCCCTTTGAGACAGGGTCGTTAACTCGATCTGAAAAGTTGTTTTCTCGCTTTAGTATCATACCATATCCACTAAGGATTGTCCTAGGCTTAAAATATGGAAGAAAAAAAACATTTACTCGTGTCGATAAGACTTCACAACCTCAACCCTTATGAAAAGACCCTCATGGAGGCACCCGAATCACTATCCGAAAAACCATTGTTTCTCTCCATATTTTTCGACGAATCTGTAAGGAACGCTCAAGATTAAGAATCTTACACATATAATTGGTGAAAATACGAATTTTTTTCAGTTTCGCTTCCGGGCCATTTTGGACCAAAATTCCATAGGTGTTAACATAGGAACTTTTTTCCCCTTTGAGACAGGGTCGTTAACTCGATCTGAAAAGTTGTTTTCTCGCTTTAGTATCATACCATATCCACTAAGGATTGTCCTAAGCTTAAAATATGGAAGAAAAAAAACATTTACTCGTGTCGATAAGACTTCACAACCTCAACCCTTATGAAAAGACCCTCATGGAGGCACCCGAATCACTATCCGAAAAACCATTGTTTCTCTCCATATTTTCGACGAATCTGTAAGGAACGCTCAAGATTAAGAATCTTACACATATAATTGGTGAAAATACGAATTTTTTTCAGTTTCGCTTCCAGGCCATTTTGGACCAAAATTCCATAGGTGTTAACATAGGAACTTTTTTCCCCTTTGAGACAGGGTCGTTAACTCGATCTGAAAAGTTGTTTTCTCGCTTTAGTATCATACCATATCCACTAAGGATTGTCCTAGGCTTAAAATATGGAAGAAAAAAAACATTTACTCGTGTCGATAAGACTTCACAACCTCAACCCTTATGAAAAGACCCTCATGGAGGCACCCGAATCACTATCCGAAAAACCATTGTTTCAATCGATTTTTTTCGACGAATCTGTAAGGAACGCTCAAGATTAAGAATCTTACACATATAATTGGTGAAAATACGAATTTTTTTCAGTTTCGCTTCCGGGCCATTTTGGACCAAAATTCCATAGGTGTTAACATAGGAACTTTTTTCCCCTTTGAGACAGGGTCGTTAACTCGATCTGAAAAGTTGTTTTCTCGCTTTAGTATCATACCATATCCACTAAGGATTGTCCTAAGCTTAAAATATGGAAGAAAAAAAACATTTACTCGTGTCGATAAGACTTCACAACCTCAACCCTTATGAAAAGACCCTCATGGAGGCACCCGAATCACTATCCGAAAAACCATTGTTTCTCTCCATATTTTCGACGAATCTGTAAGGAACGCTCAAGATTAAGAATCTTACACATATAATTGGTGAAAATACGAATTTTTTTCAGTTTCGCTTCCAGGCCATTTTGGACCAAAATTCCATAGGTGTTAACATAGGAACTTTTTTCCCCTTTGAGACAGGGTCGTTAACTCGATCTGAAAAGTTGTTTTCTCGCTTTAGTATCATACCATATCCACTAAGGATTGTCCTAGGCTTAAAATATGGAAGAAAAAAAACATTTACTCGTGTCGATAAGACTTCACAACCTCAACCCTTATGAAAAGACCCTCATGGAGGCACCCGAATCACTATCCGAAAAACCATTGTTTCTCTCCATATTTTTCGACGAATCTGTAAGGAACGCTCAAGATTAAGAATCTTACACATATAATTGGTGAAAATACGAATTTTTTTCAGTTTCGCTTCCGGGCCATTTTGGACCAAAATTCCATAGGTGTTAACATAGGAACTTTTTTCCCCTTTGAGACAGGGTCGTTAACTCGATCTGAAAAGTTGTTTTCTCGCTTTAGTATCATACCATATCCACTAAGGATTGTCCTAGGCTTAAAATATGGAAGAAAAAAAACATTTACTCGTGTCGATAAGACTTCACAACCTCAACCCTTATGAAAAGACCCTCATGGAGGCACCCGAATCACTATCCGAAAAACCATTGTTTCTCTCCATATTTTTCGACGAATCTGTAAGGAACGCTCAAGATTAAGAATCTTACACATATAATTGGTGAAAATACGAATTTTTTTCAGTTTCGCTTCCGGGCCATTTTGGACCAAAATTCCATAGGTGTTAACATAGGAACTTTTTTCCCCTTTGAGACAGGGTCGTTAACTCGATCTGAAAAGTTGTTTTCTCGCTTTAGTATCATACCATATCCACTAAGGATTGTCCTAGGCTTAAAATATGGAAGAAAAAAAACATTTACTCGTGTCGATAAGACTTCACAACCTCAACCCTTATGAAAAGACCCTCATGGAGGCACCCGAATCACTATCCGAAAAACCATTGTTTCTCTCCATATTTTTCGACGAATCTGTAAGGAACGCTCAAGATTAAGAATCTTACACATATAATTGGTGAAAATACGAATTTTTTTCAGTTTCGCTTCCGGGCCATTTTGGACCAAAATTCCATAGGTGTTAACATAGGAACTTTTTTCCCCTTTGAGACAGGGTCGTTAACTCGATCTGAAAAGTTGTTTTCTCGCTTTAGTATCATACCATATCCACTAAGGATTGTCCTAAGCTTAAAATATGGAAGAAAAAAAACATTTACTCGTGTCGATAAGACTTCACAACCTCAACCCTTATGAAAAGACCCTCATGGAGGCACCCGAATCACTATCCGAAAAACCATTGTTTCTCTCCATATTTTCGACGAATCTGTAAGGAACGCTCAAGATTAAGAATCTTACACATATAATTGGTGAAAATACGAATTTTTTTCAGTTTCGCTTCCAGGCCATTTTGGACCAAAATTCCATAGGTGTTAACATAGGAACTTTTTTCCCCTTTGAGACAGGGTCGTTAACTCGATCTGAAAAGTTGTTTTCTCGCTTTAGTATCATACCATATCCACTAAGGATTGTCCTAGGCTTAAAATATGGAAGAAAAAAAACATTTACTCGTGTCGATAAGACTTCACAACCTCAACCCTTATGAAAAGACCCTCATGGAGGCACCCGAATCACTATCCGAAAAACCATTGTTTCTCTCCATATTTTTCGACGAATCTGTAAGGAACGCTCAAGATTAAGAATCTTACACATATAATTGGTGAAAATACGAATTTTTTTCAGTTTCGCTTCCGGGCCATTTTGGACCAAAATTCCATAGGTGTTAACATAGGAACTTTTTTCCCCTTTGAGACAGGGTCGTTAACTCGATCTGAAAAGTTGTTTTCTCGCTTTAGTATCATACCATATCCACTAAGGATTGTCCTAAGCTTAAAATATGGAAGAAAAAAAACATTTACTCGTGTCGATAAGACTTCACAACCTCAACCCTTATGAAAAGACCCTCATGGAGGCACCCGAATCACTATCCGAAAAACCATTGTTTCTCTCCATATTTTCGACGAATCTGTAAGGAACGCTCAAGATTAAGAATCTTACACATATAATTGGTGAAAATACGAATTTTTTTCAGTTTCGCTTCCAGGCCATTTTGGACCAAAATTCCATAGGTGTTAACATAGGAACTTTTTTCCCCTTTGAGACAGGGTCGTTAACTCGATCTGAAAAGTTGTTTTCTCGCTTTAGTATCATACCATATCCACTAAGGATTGTCCTAGGCTTAAAATATGGAAGAAAAAAAACATTTACTCGTGTCGATAAGACTTCACAACCTCAACCCTTATGAAAAGACCCTCATGGAGGCACCCGAATCACTATCCGAAAAACCATTGTTTCTCTCCATATTTTTCGACGAATCTGTAAGGAACGCTCAAGATTAAGAATCTTACACATATAATTGGTGAAAATACGAATTTTTTTCAGTTTCGCTTCCGGGCCATTTTGGACCAAAATTCCATAGGTGTTAACATAGGAACTTTTTTCCCCTTTGAGACAGGGTCGTTAACTCGATCTGAAAAGTTGTTTTCTCGCTTTAGTATCATACCATATCCACTAAGGATTGTCCTAGGCTTAAAATATGGAAGAAAAAAAACATTTACTCGTGTCGATAAGACTTCACAACCTCAACCCTTATGAAAAGACCCTCATGGAGGCACCCGAATCACTATCCGAAAAACCATTGTTTCTCTCCATATTTTTCGACGAATCTGTAAGGAACGCTCAAGATTAAGAATCTTACACATATAATTGGTGAAAATACGATTTTTTTTCAGTTTCGCTTCCGGGCCATTTTGGACCAAAATTCCATAGGTGTTAACATAGGAACTTTTTTCCCCTTTGAGACAGGGTCGTTAACTCTATCTGAAAAGTTGTTTTCTCGCTTTAGTATCATACCATATCCACTAAGGATTGTCCTAGGCTTAAAATATGGAAGAAAAAAAACATTTACTCGTGTCGATAAGACTTCACAACCTCAACCCTTATGAAAAGACCCTCATGGAGGCACCCGAATCACTATCCGAAAAACCATTGTTTCTCTCCATATTTTTCGACGAATCTGTAAGGAACGCTCAAGATTAAGAATCTTACACATATAATTGGTGAAAATACGAATTTTTTTCAGTTTCGCTTCCGGGCCATTTTGGACCAAAATTCCATAGGTGTTAACATAGGAACTTTTTTCCCCTTTGAGACAGGGTCGTTAACTCGATCTGAAAAGTTGTTTTCTCGCTTTAGTATCATACCATATCCACTAAGGATTGTCCTAAGCTTAAAATATGGAAGAAAAAAAACATTTACTCGTGTCGATAAGACTTCACAACCTCAACCCTTATGAAAAGACCCTCATGGAGGCACCCGAATCACTATCCGAAAAACCATTGTTTCAATCGATTTTTTTCGACGAATCTGTAAGGAACGCTCAAGATTAAGAATCTTACACATATAATTGGTGAAAATACGAATTTTTTTCAGTTTCGCTTCCGGGCCATTTTGGACCAAAATTCCATAGGTGTTAACATAGGAACTTTTTTCCCCTTTGAGACAGGGTCGTTAACTCGATCTGAAAAGTTGTTTTCTCGCTTTAGTATCATACCATATCCACTAAGGATTGTCCTAAGCTTAAAATATGGAAGAAAAAAAACATTTACTCGTGTCGATAAGACTTCACAACCTCAACCCTTATGAAAAGACCCTCATGGAGGCACCCGAATCACTATCCGAAAAACCATTGTTTCTCTCCATATTTTCGACGAATCTGTAAGGAACGCTCAAGATTAAGAATCTTACACATATAATTGGTGAAAATACGAATTTTTTTCAGTTTCGCTTCCAGGCCATTTTGGACCAAAATTCCATAGGTGTTAACATAGGAACTTTTTTCCCCTTTGAGACAGGGTCGTTAACTCGATCTGAAAAGTTGTTTTCTCGCTTTAGTATCATACCATATCCACTAAGGATTGTCCTAGGCTTAAAATATGGAAGAAAAAAAACATTTACTCGTGTCGATAAGACTTCACAACCTCAACCCTTATGAAAAGACCCTCATGGAGGCACCCGAATCACTATCCGAAAAACCATTGTTTCTCTCCATATTTTTCGACGAATCTGTAAGGAACGCTCAAGATTAAGAATCTTACACATATAATTGGTGAAAATACGAATTTTTTTCAGTTTCGCTTCCGGGCCATTTTGGACCAAAATTCCATAGGTGTTAACATAGGAACTTTTTTCCCCTTTGAGACAGGGTCGTTAACTCGATCTGAAAAGTTGTTTTCTCGCTTTAGTATCATACCATATCCACTAAGGATTGTCCTAGGCTTAAAATATGGAAGAAAAAAAACATTTACTCGTGTCGATAAGACTTCACAACCTCAACCCTTATGAAAAGACCCTCATGGAGGCACCCGAATCACTATCCGAAAAACCATTGTTTCTCTCCATATTTTTCGACGAATCTGTAAGGAACGCTCAAGATTAAGAATCTTACACATATAATTGGTGAAAATACGATTTTTTTTCAGTTTCGCTTCCGGGCCATTTTGGACCAAAATTCCATAGGTGTTAACATAGGAACTTTTTTCCCCTTTGAGACAGGGTCGTTAACTCTATCTGAAAAGTTGTTTTCTCGCTTTAGTATCATACCATATCCACTAAGGATTGTCCTAGGCTTAAAATATGGAAGAAAAAAAACATTTACTCGTGTCGATAAGACTTCACAACCTCAACCCTTATGAAAAGACCCTCATGGAGGCACCCGAATCACTATCCGAAAAACCATTGTTTCTCTCCATATTTTTCGACGAATCTGTAAGGAACGCTCAAGATTAAGAATCTTACACATATAATTGGTGAAAATACGAATTTTTTTCAGTTTCGCTTCCGGGCCATTTTGGACCAAAATTCCATAGGTGTTAACATAGGAACTTTTTTCCCCTTTGAGACAGGGTCGTTAACTCGATCTGAAAAGTTGTTTTCTCGCTTTAGTATCATACCATATCCACTAAGGATTGTCCTAAGCTTAAAATATGGAAGAAAAAAAACATTTACTCGTGTCGATAAGACTTCACAACCTCAACCCTTATGAAAAGACCCTCATGGAGGCACCCGAATCACTATCCGAAAAACCATTGTTTCAATCGATTTTTTTCGACGAATCTGTAAGGAACGCTCAAGATTAAGAATCTTACACATATAATTGGTGAAAATACGAATTTTTTTCAGTTTCGCTTCCGGGCCATTTTGGACCAAAATTCCATAGGTGTTAACATAGGAACTTTTTTCCCCTTTGAGACAGGGTCGTTAACTCGATCTGAAAAGTTGTTTTCTCGCTTTAGTATCATACCATATCCACTAAGGATTGTCCTAAGCTTAAAATATGGAAGAAAAAAAACATTTACTCGTGTCGATAAGACTTCACAACCTCAACCCTTATGAAAAGACCCTCATGGAGGCACCCGAATCACTATCCGAAAAACCATTGTTTCAATCGATTTTTTTCGACGAATCTGTAAGGAACGCTCAAGATTAAGAATCTTACACATATAATTGGTGAAAATACGAATTTTTTTCAGTTTCGCTTCCGGGCCATTTTGGACCAAAATTCCATAGGTGTTAACATAGGAACTTTTTTCCCCTTTGAGACAGGGTCGTTAACTCGATCTGAAAAGTTGTTTTCTCGCTTTAGTATCATACCATATCCACTAAGGATTGTCCTAAGCTTAAAATATGGAAGAAAAAAAACATTTACTCGTGTCGATAAGACTTCACAACCTCAACCCTTATGAAAAGACCCTCATGGAGGCACCCGAATCACTATCCGAAAAACCATTGTTTCTCTCCATATTTTTCGACGAATCTGTAAGGAACGCTCAAGATTAAGAATCTTACACATATAATTGGTGAAAATACGAATTTTTTTCAGTTTCGCTTCCGGGCCATTTTGGACCAAAATTCCATAGGTGTTAACATAGGAACTTTTTTCCCCTTTGAGACAGGGTCGTTAACTCGATCTGAAAAGTTGTTTTCTCGCTTTAGTATCATACCATATCCACTAAGGATTGTCCTAGGCTTAAAATATGGAAGAAAAAAAACATTTACTCGTGTCGATAAGACTTCACAACCTCAACCCTTATGAAAAGACCCTCATGGAGGCACCCGAATCACTATCCGAAAAACCATTGTTTCAATCGATTTTTTTCGACGAATCTGTAAGGAACGCTCAAGATTAAGAATCTTACACATATAATTGGTGAAAATACGAATTTTTTTCAGTTTCGCTTCCGGGCCATTTTGGACCAAAATTCCATAGGTGTTAACATAGGAACTTTTTTCCCCTTTGAGACAGGGTCGTTAACTCGATCTGAAAAGTTGTTTTCTCGCTTTAGTATCATACCATATCCACTAAGGATTGTCCTAAGCTTAAAATATGGAAGAAAAAAAACATTTACTCGTGTCGATAAGACTTCACAACCTCAACCCTTATGAAAAGACCCTCATGGAGGCACCCGAATCACTATCCGAAAAACCATTGTTTCTCTCCATATTTTCGACGAATCTGTAAGGAACGCTCAAGATTAAGAATCTTACACATATAATTGGTGAAAATACGAATTTTTTTCAGTTTCGCTTCCAGGCCATTTTGGACCAAAATTCCATAGGTGTTAACATAGGAACTTTTTTCCCCTTTGAGACAGGGTCGTTAACTCGATCTGAAAAGTTGTTTTCTCGCTTTAGTATCATACCATATCCACTAAGGATTGTCCTAGGCTTAAAATATGGAAGAAAAAAAACATTTACTCGTGTCGATAAGACTTCACAACCTCAACCCTTATGAAAAGACCCTCATGGAGGCACCCGAATCACTATCCGAAAAACCATTGTTTCAATCGATTTTTTTCGACGAATCTGTAAGGAACGCTCAAGATTAAGAATCTTACACATATAATTGGTGAAAATACGAATTTTTTTCAGTTTCGCTTCCGGGCCATTTTGGACCAAAATTCCATAGGTGTTAACATAGGAACTTTTTTCCCCTTTGAGACAGGGTCGTTAACTCGATCTGAAAAGTTGTTTTCTCGCTTTAGTATCATACCATATCCACTAAGGATTGTCCTAGGCTTAAAATATGGAAGAAAAAAAACATTTACTCGTGTCGATAAGACTTCACAACCTCAACCCTTATGAAAAGACCCTCATGGAGGCACCCGAATCACTATCCGAAAAACAATTGTTTCAATCGATTTTTTTCGACGAATCTGTAAGGAACGCTCAAGATTAAGAATCTTACACATATAATTGGTGAAAATACGAATTTTTTTCAGTTTCGCTTCCGGGCCATTTTGGACCAAAATTCCATAGGTGTTAACATAGGAACTTTTTTCCCCTTTGAGACAGGGTCGTTAACTCGATCTGAAAAGTTGTTTTCTCGCTTTAGTATCATACCATATCCACTAAGGATTGTCCTAGGCTTAAAATATGGAAGAAAAAAAACATTTACTCGTGTCGATAAGACTTCACAACCTCAACCCTTATGAAAAGACCCTCATGGAGGCACCCGAATCACTATCCGAAAAACCATTGTTTCTCTCCATATTTTTCGACGAATCTGTAAGGAACGCTCAAGATTAAGAATCTTACACATATAATTGGTGAAAATACGAATTTTTTTCAGTTTCGCTTCCGGGCCATTTTGGACCAAAATTCCATAGGTGTTAACATAGGAACTTTTTTCCCCTTTGAGACAGGGTCGTTAACTCGATCTGAAAAGTTGTTTTCTCGCTTTAGTATCATACCATATCCACTAAGGATTGTCCTAGGCTTAAAATATGGAAGAAAAAAAACATTTACTCGTGTCGATAAGACTTCACAACCTCAACCCTTATGAAAAGACCCTCATGGAGGCACCCGAATCACTATCCGAAAAACCATTGTTTCTCTCCATATTTTTCGACGAATCTGTAAGGAACGCTCAAGATTAAGAATCTTACACATATAATTGGTGAAAATACGAATTTTTTTCAGTTTCGCTTCCGGGCCATTTTGGACCAAAATTCCATAGGTGTTAACATAGGAACTTTTTTCCCCTTTGAGACAGGGTCGTTAACTCGATCTGAAAAGTTGTTTTCTCGCTTTAGTATCATACCATATCCACTAAGGATTGTCCTAGGCTTAAAATATGGAAGAAAAAAAACATTTACTCGTGTCGATAAGACTTCACAACCTCAACCCTTATGAAAAGACCCTCATGGAGGCACCCGAATCACTATCCGAAAAACCATTGTTTCTCTCCATATTTTTCGACGAATCTGTAAGGAACGCTCAAGATTAAGAATCTTACACATATAATTGGTGAAAATACGAATTTTTTTCAGTTTCGCTTCCGGGCCATTTTGGACCAAAATTCCATAGGTGTTAACATAGGAACTTTTTTCCCCTTTGAGACAGGGTCGTTAACTCGATCTGAAAAGTTGTTTTCTCGCTTTAGTATCATACCATATCCACTAAGGATTGTCCTAGGCTTAAAATATGGAAGAAAAAAAACATTTACTCGTGTCGATAAGACTTCACAACCTCAACCCTTATGAAAAGACCCTCATGGAGGCACCCGAATCACTATCCGAAAAACCATTGTTTCTCTCCATATTTTTCGACGAATCTGTAAGGAACGCTCAAGATTAAGAATCTTACACATATAATTGGTGAAAATACGAATTTTTTTCAGTTTCGCTTCCGGGCCATTTTGGACCAAAATTCCATAGGTGTTAACATAGGAACTTTTTTCCCCTTTGAGACAGGGTCGTTAACTCGATCTGAAAAGTTGTTTTCTCGCTTTAGTATCATACCATATCCACTAAGGATTGTCCTAGGCTTAAAATATGGAAGAAAAAAAACATTTACTCGTGTCGATAAGACTTCACAACCTCAACCCTTATGAAAAGACCCTCATGGAGGCACCCGAATCACTATCCGAAAAACCATTGTTTCTCTCCATATTTTTCGACGAATCTGTAAGGAACGCTCAAGATTAAGAATCTTACACATATAATTGGTGAAAATACGAATTTTTTTCAGTTTCGCTTCCGGGCCATTTTGGACCAAAATTCCATAGGTGTTAACATAGGAACTTTTTTCCCCTTTGAGACAGGGTCGTTAACTCGATCTGAAAAGTTGTTTTCTCGCTTTAGTATCATACCATATCCACTAAGGATTGTCCTAGGCTTAAAATATGGAAGAAAAAAAACATTTACTCGTGTCGATAAGACTTCACAACCTCAACCCTTATGAAAAGACCCTCATGGAGGCACCCGAATCACTATCCGAAAAACCATTGTTTCTCTCCATATTTTTCGACGAATCTGTAAGGAACGCTCAAGATTAAGAATCTTACACATATAATTGGTGAAAATACGAATTTTTTTCAGTTTCGCTTCCGGGCCATTTTGGACCAAAATTCCATAGGTGTTAACATAGGAACTTTTTTCCCCTTTGAGACAGGGTCGTTAACTCGATCTGAAAAGTTGTTTTCTCGCTTTAGTATCATACCATATCCACTAAGGATTGTCCTAGGCTTAAAATATGGAAGAAAAAAAACATTTACTCGTGTCGATAAGACTTCACAACCTCAACCCTTATGAAAAGACCCTCATGGAGGCACCCGAATCACTATCCGAAAAACCATTGTTTCTCTCCATATTTTTCGACGAATCTGTAAGGAACGCTCAAGATTAAGAATCTTACACATATAATTGGTGAAAATACGAATTTTTTTCAGTTTCGCTTCCGGGCCATTTTGGACCAAAATTCCATAGGTGTTAACATAGGAACTTTTTTCCCCTTTGAGACAGGGTCGTTAACTCGATCTGAAAAGTTGTTTTCTCGCTTTAGTATCATACCATATCCACTAAGGATTGTCCTAGGCTTAAAATATGGAAGAAAAAAAACATTTACTCGTGTCGATAAGACTTCACAACCTCAACCCTTATGAAAAGACCCTCATGGAGGCACCCGAATCACTATCCGAAAAACCATTGTTTCAATCGATTTTTTTCGACGAATCTGTAAGGAACGCTCAAGATTAAGAATCTTACACATATAATTGGTGAAAATACGAATTTTTTTCAGTTTCGCTTCCGGGCCATTTTGGACCAAAATTCCATAGGTGTTAACATAGGAACTTTTTTCCCCTTTGAGACAGGGTCGTTAACTCGATCTGAAAAGTTGTTTTCTCGCTTTAGTATCATACCTTATCCACTAAGGATTGTCCTAACCTTAAAATATGGAAGAAAAAAAAACATTTACTCGTGTCGATAAGACTTCACAACCTCAACCCTTATGAAAAGACCCTCATGGAGGCACCCGAATCACTATCCGAAAAACCATTGTTTCAATCGATTTTTTTCGACGAATCTGTAAGGAACGCTCAAGATTAAGAATCTTACACATATAATTGGTGAAAATACGAATTTTTTTCAGTTTCGCTTCCGGGCCATTTTGGACCAAAATTCCATAGGTGTTAACATAGGAACTTTTTTCCCCTTTGAGACAGGGTCGTTAACTCGATCTGAAAAGTTGTTTTCTCGCTTTAGTATCATACCATATCCACTAAGGATTGTCCTAGGCTTAAAATATGGAAGAAAAAAAACATTTACTCGTGTCGATAAGACTTCACAACCTCAACCCTTATGAAAAGACCCTCATGGAGGCACCCGAATCACTATCCGAAAAACCATTGTTTCTCTCCATATTTTTCGACGAATCTGTAAGGAACGCTCAAGATTAAGAATCTTACACATATAATTGGTGAAAATACGAATTTTTTTCAGTTTCGCTTCCGGGCCATTTTGGACCAAAATTCCATAGGTGTTAACATAGGAACTTTTTTCCCCTTTGAGACAGGGTCGTTAACTCGATCTGAAAAGTTGTTTTCTCGCTTTAGTATCATACCATATCCACTAAGGATTGTCCTAAGCTTAAAATATGGAAGAAAAAAAACATTTACTCGTGTCGATAAGACTTCACAACCTCAACCCTTATGAAAAGACCCTCATGGAGGCACCCGAATCACTATCCGAAAAACCATTGTTTCTCTCCATATTTTCGACGAATCTGTAAGGAACGCTCAAGATTAAGAATCTTACACATATAATTGGTGAAAATACGAATTTTTTTCAGTTTCGCTTCCAGGCCATTTTGGACCAAAATTCCATAGGTGTTAACATAGGAACTTTTTTCCCCTTTGAGACAGGGTCGTTAACTCGATCTGAAAAGTTGTTTTCTCGCTTTAGTATCATACCATATCCACTAAGGATTGTCCTAGGCTTAAAATATGGAAGAAAAAAAACATTTACTCGTGTCGATAAGACTTCACAACCTCAACCCTTATGAAAAGACCCTCATGGAGGCACCCGAATCACTATCCGAAAAACCATTGTTTCAATCGATTTTTTTCGACGAATCTGTAAGGAACGCTCAAGATTAAGAATCTTACACATATAATTGGTGAAAATACGAATTTTTTTCAGTTTCGCTTCCGGGCCATTTTGGACCAAAATTCCATAGGTGTTAACATAGGAACTTTTTTCCCCTTTGAGACAGGGTCGTTAACTCAATCTGAAAAGTTGTTTTCTCGCTTTAGTATCATACCATATCCACTAAGGATTGTCCTAAGCTTAAAATATGGAAGAAAAAAAACATTTACTCGTGTCGATAAGACTTCACAACCTCAACCCTTATGAAAAGACCCTCATGGAGGCACCCGAATCACTATCCGAAAAACCATTGTTTCTCTCCATATTTTCGACGAATCTGTAAGGAACGCTCAAGATTAAGAATCTTACACATATAATTGGTGAAAATACGAATTTTTTTCAGTTTCGCTTCCAGGCCATTTTGGACCAAAATTCCATAGGTGTTAACATAGGAACTTTTTTCCCCTTTGAGACAGGGTCGTTAACTCGATCTGAAAAGTTGTTTTCTCGCTTTAGTATCATACCATATCAACTAAGGATTGTCCTAGGCTTAAAATATGGAAGAAAAAAAACATTTACTCGTGTCGATAAGACTTCACAACCTCAACCCTTATGAAAAGACCCTCATGGAGGCACCCGAATCACTATCCGAAAAACCATTGTTTCAATCGATTTTTTTCGACGAATCTGTAAGGAACGCTCAAGATTAAGAATCTTACACATATAATTGGTGAAAATACGAATTTTTTTCAGTTTCGCTTCCGGGCCATTTTGGACCAAAATTCCATAGGTGTTAACATAGGAACTTTTTTCCCCTTTGAGACAGGGTCGTTAACTCGATCTGAAAAGTTGTTTTCTCGCTTTAGTATCATACCATATCCACTAAGGATTGTCCTAGGCTTAAAATATGGAAGAAAAAAAACATTTACTCGTGTCGATAAGACTTCACAACCTCAACCCTTATGAAAAGACCCTCATGGAGGCACCCGAATCACTATCCGAAAAACCATTGTTTCTCTCCATATTTTTCGACGAATCTGTAAGGAACGCTCAAGATTAAGAATCTTACACATATAATTGGTGAAAATACGAATTTTTTTCAGTTTCGCTTCCGGGCCATTTTGGACCAAAATTCCATAGGTGTTAACATAGGAACTTTTTTCCCCTTTGAGACAGGGTCGTTAACTCGATCTGAAAAGTTGTTTTCTCGCTTTAGTATCATACCATATCCACTAAGGATTGTCCTAGGCTTAAAATATGGAAGAAAAAAAACATTTACTCGTGTCGATAAGACTTCACAACCTCAACCCTTATGAAACGACCCTCATGGAGGCACCCGAATCACTATCCGAAAAACCATTGTTTCTCTCCATATTTTTCGACGAATCTGTAAGGAACGCTCAAGATTAAGAATCTTACACATATAATTGGTGAAAATACGAATTTTTTTCAGTTTCGCTTCCGGGCAATTTTGGACCAAAATTCCATAGGTGTTAACATAGGAACTTTTTTCCCCTTTGAGACAGGGTCGTTAACTCGATCTGAAAAGTTGTTTTCTCGCTTTAGTATCATACCATATCCACTAAGGATTGTCCTAGGCTTAAAATATGGAAGAAAGAAAACATTTACTCGTGTCGATAAGACTTCACAACCTCAACCCTTATGAAAAGACCCTCATGGAGGCACCCGAATCACTATCCGAAAAACCATTGTTTCTCTCCATATTTTTCGACGAATCTGTAAGGAACGCTCAAGATTAAGAATCTTACACATATAATTGGTGAAAATACGAATTTTTTTCAGTTTCGCTTCCAGGCCATTTTGGACCAAAATTCCATAGGTGTTAACATAGGAACTTTTTTCCCCTTTGAGACAGGGTCGTTAACTCGATCTGAAAAGTTGTTTTCTTGCTTTAGTATCATACCATATCCACTAAGGATTGCCCTAAGCTTAAAATATGGAAGAAAAAAAACATTTACTCGTGTCGATAAGACTTCACAACCTCAACCCTTATGAAAAGACCCTCATGGAGGCACCCGAATCACTATCCGAAAAACCATTGTTTCTCTCCATATTTTTCGACGAATCTGTAAGGAACGCTCAAGATTAAGAATCTTACACATATAATTGGTGAAAATACGAATTTTTTTCAGTTTCGCTTCCGGGCCATTTTGGACCAAAATTCCATAGGTGTTAACGTAGGAACTTTTTTCCCCTTTGAGACAGGGTCGTTAACTCGATCTGAAAAGTTGTTTTCTCGCTTTAGTATCATACCATATCCACTAAGGATTGTCCTAAGCTTAAATTATGGAAGAAAAAAAACATTTACTCGTGTCGATAAGACTTCACAACCTCAACCCTTATGAAAAGACCCTCATGGAGGCACCCGAATCACTATCCGAAAAACCATTGTTTCTCTCCATATTTTTCGACGAATCTATAAGGAACGCTCAAGATTAAGAATCTTACACATATAATTGGTGAAAATACGAATTTTTTTCAGTTTCGCTTCCAGGCCATTTTGGACCAAAATTCCATAGGTGTTAACATAGGAACTTTTTTCCCCTTTGAGACAGGGTCGTTAACTCGATTTGAAAAGTTGTTTTCTCGCTTTAGTATCATACCATATCCACTAAGGATTGTCCTAAGCTTAAAATATGGAAGAAAAAAAAACATTTACTCGTGTCGATAAGACTTCACAACCTCAACCCTTATGAAAAGACCCTCATGGAGGCACCCGAATCACTATCCGAAAAACCATTGTTTCAATCGATTTTTTTCGACGAATCTGTAAGGAACGCTCAAGATTAAGAATCTTACACATATAATTGGTGAAAATACGAATTTTTTTCAGTTTCGCTTCCGGGCCATTTTGGACCAAAATTCCATAGGTGTTAACATAGGAACTTTTTTCCCCTTTGAGACAGGGTCGTTAACTCGATCTGAAAAGTTGTTTTCTCGCTTTAGTATCATACCATAAACACTAAGGATTGTCCTAGGCTTAAATTATGGAAGAAAAAAAACATTTACTCGTGTCGATAAGACTTCACAACCTCAACCCTTATGAAAAGACCCTCATGGAGGCACCCGAATCACTATCCGAAAAACCATTGTTTCTCTCCATATTTTTCGACGAATCTGTAAGGAACGCTCAAGATTAAGAATCTTACACATATAATTGGTGAAAATATGAATGTTTTTAAGTTTCGCTTCCGGGCCCTTTTGGACCAAAATTCCATAGGTGTTAACATAGGAACTTTTTTCCCCTTTGAGACAGGGTCGTTAACTCGATCTGAAAAGTTGTTTTCTCGCTTTAGTATCATACCATATCCACTAAGGATTGTCCTAAGCTTAAATTATGGAAGAAAAAAAACATTTACTCGTGTCGATAAGACTTCACAACCTCAACCCTTATGAAAAGACCCTCATGGAGGCACCCGAATCACTATCCGAAAAACCATTGTTTCTCTCCATATTTTTCGACGAATCTGTAAGGAACGCTCAAGATTAAGAATCTTACACATATAATTGGTGAAAATACGAATTTTTTTCAGTTTCGCTTCCGGGCCATTTTGGACCAAAATTCCATAGGTGTTAACATAGGAACTTTTTTCCCCTTTGAGACAGGGTCGTTAACTCGATCTGAAAAGTTGTTTTCTCGCTTTAGTATCATACCATATACACTAAGGATTGTCCTAGGCTTAAAAAATGGAAGAAAAAAAACATTTACTCGTGTCGATAAGACTTCACAACCTCAACCCTTATGAAAAGACCCTCATGGAGGCACCCGAATCACTATCCGAAAAACCATTGTTTCTCTCCATATTTTTCGACGAATCTGTAAGGAACGCTCAAGATTAAGAATCTTACACATATAATTGGTGAAAATACGAATTTTTTTCAGTCTCGCTTCCGGGCCATTTTGGACCAAAATTCCATAGGTGTTCACATAGAAACTTTTTTCCCCTTTGAGACAGGGTCGTTAACTCGATCTGAAAAGTTGTTTTCTCGCTTTAGTATCATACCATATCCACTAAGGATTGTCCTAAGCTTAAATTATGGAAGAAAAAAAACATTTACTCGTGTCGATAAGACTTCACAACCTCAACCCTTATGAAAAGACCCTCATGGAGGTACCCGAATCACTATCCGAAAAACCATTGTTTCAATTGATTTTTTTCAACGAATCTGTAAGGAACGCTCAAGATTAAGAATCTTACACATATAATTGGTGAAAATACGAATTTTTTACAGTTTCGCTTCCGGGCCATTTTGGACCATAATTCCATAGGTGTTAACATAGGAACTTTTTTCCCCTTTGAGACAGGGTCGTTAACTCGATCTGAAAAGTTGTTTTCTCGCTTTAGTATCATACCATATCCACTAAGGATTGTCCTAGGCTTAAAATATGGAAGAAAAAAAACATTTACTCGTGTCGATAAGACTTCACAACCTCAACCCTTATGAAAAGACCCTCATGGAGGCACCCGAATCACTATCCGAAAAACCATTGTTTCTCTCCATATTTTTCGACGAATCTGTAAGGAACGCTCAAGATTAAGAATCTTACACATATAATTGGTGAAAATACGAATGTTTTTAAGTTTCGCTTCCGGGCCATTTTGGACCAAAATTCCATAGGTGTTAACATAGGAACTTTTTTCCCCTTTGAGACAGGGTCGTTAACTCGATCTGAAAAGTTGTTTTCTCGCTTTAGTATCATACCATATCCACTAAGGATTGTCCTAAGCTTAAATTATGGAAGAAAAAAAAACATTTACTCGTGTCGATAAGACTTCACAACCTCAACCCTTATGAAAAGACCCTCATGGAGGCACCCGAATCACTATCCGAAAAACCATTGTTTCTCTCCATATTTTTCGACGAATCTGTAAGGAACGCTCAAGATTAAGAATCTTACACATATAATTGGTGAAAATACGAATTTTTTTCAGTTTCGCTTCCGGGCCATTTTGGACCAAAATTCCATAGGTGTTAACATAGGAACTTTTTTCCCCTTTGAGACAGGGTCGTTAACTCGATCTGAAAAGTTGTTTTCTCGCTTTAGTATCATACCATATCCACTAAGGATTGTCCTAGGCTTAAAAAATGGAAGAAAAAAAACATTTACTCGTGTCGATAAGACTTCACAACCTCAACCCTTATGAAAAGACCCTCATGGAGGCACCCGAATCACTACCCGAAAAACCATTGTTTCTCTCCATATTTTTCGACGAATCTGTAAGGAACGCTCAAGATTAAGAATCTTACACATATAATTGGTGAAAATACGAATTTTTTTCAGTTTCGCTTCCGGGCCATTTTGGACCAAAATTCCATAGGTGTTAACATAGGAACTTTTTTCCCCTTTGAGACAGGGTCGTTAACTCGATCTGAAAAGTTGTTTTCTCGCTTTAGTATCATACCATATCCACTAAGGATTGTCCTAAGCTTAAATTATGGAAGAAAAAAAACATTTACTCGTGTCGATAAGACTTCACAACCTCAACCCTTATGAAAAGACCCTCATGGAGGCACCCGAATCACTATCCGAAAAACCATTGTTTCAATCGATTTTTTTCGACGAATCTGTAAGGAACGCTCAAGATTAAGAATCTTACACATATAATTGGTGAAAATACGAATTTTTTTCACTTTCGCTTCCGGGCCATTTTGGACCAAAATTCCATAGGTGTTAACATAGGAACTTTTTTCCCCTTTGAGACAGGGTCGTTAACTCGATCTGAAAAGTTGTTTTCTCGCTTTAGTATCATACCATATCAACTAAGGATTGTCCTAGGCTTAAAATATGGAAGAAAAAAAACATTTACTCGTGTCGATAAGACTTCACAACCTCAACCCTTATGAAAAGACCCTCATGGAGGCACCCGAATCACTATCCGAAAAACCATTGTTTCAATCGATTTTTTTCGACGAATCTGTAAGGAACGCTCAAGATTAAGAATCTTACACATATAATTGGTGAAAATACGAATTTTTTTCAGTTTCGCTTCCGGGCCATTTTGGACCAAAATTCCATAGGTGTTAACATAGGAACTTTTTTCCCCTTTGAGACAGGGTCGTTAACTCGATCTGAAAAGTTGTTTTCTCGCTTTAGTATCATACCATATCCACTAAGGATTGTCCTAGGCTTAAAATATGGAAGAAAAAAAACATTTACTCGTGTCGATAAGACTTCACAACCTCAACCCTTATGAAAAGACCCTCATGGAGGCACCCGAATCACTATCCGAAAAACCATTGTTTCTCTCCATATTTTTCGACGAATCTGTAAGGAACGCTCAAGATTAAGAATCTTACACATATAATTGGTGAAAATACGAATTTTTTTCAGTTTCGCTTCCGGGCCATTTTGGACCAAAATTCCATAGGTGTTAACATAGGAACTTTTTTCCCCTTTGAGACAGGGTCGTTAACTCGATCTGAAAAGTTGTTTTCTCGCTTTAGTATCATACCATATCCACTAAGGATTGTCCTAGGCTTAAAATATGGAAGAAAAAAAACATTTACTCGTGTCGATAAGACTTCACAACCTCAACCCTTATGAAAAGACCCTCATGGAGGCACCCGAATCACTATCCGAAAAACCATTGTTTCTCTCCATATTTTTCGACGAATCTGTAAGGAACGCTCAAGATTAAGAATCTTACACATATAATTGGTGAAAATACGAATTTTTTTCAGTTTCGCTTCCGGGCAATTTTGGACCAAAATTCCATAGGTGTTAACATAGGAACTTTTTTCCCCTTTGAGACAGGGTCGTTAACTCGATCTGAAAAGTTGTTTTCTCGCTTTAGTATCATACCATATCCACTAAGGATTGTCCTAGGCTTAAAATATGGAAGAAAGAAAACATTTACTCGTGTCGATAAGACTTCACAACCTCAACCCTTATGAAAAGACCCTCATGGAGGCACCCGAATCACTATCCGAAAAACCATTGTTTCTCTCCATATTTTTCGACGAATCTGTAAGGAACGCTCAAGATTAAGAATCTTACACATATAATTGGTGAAAATACGAATTTTTTTCAGTTTCGCTTCCAGGCCATTTTGGACCAAAATTCCATAGGTGTTAACATAGGAACTTTTTTCCCCTTTGAGACAGGGTCGTTAACTCGATCTGAAAAGTTGTTTTCTTGCTTTAGTATCATACCATATCCACTAAGGATTGCCCTAAGCTTAAAATATGGAAGAAAAAAAACATTTACTCGTGTCGATAAGACTTCACAACCTCAACCCTTATGAAAAGACCCTCATGGAGGCACCCGAATCACTATCCGAAAAACCATTGTTTCTCTCCATATTTTTCGACGAATCTGTAAGGAACGCTCAAGATTAAGAATCTTACACATATAATTGGTGAAAATACGAATTTTTTTCAGTTTCGCTTCCGGGCCATTTTGGACCAAAATTCCATAGGTGTTAACGTAGGAACTTTTTTCCCCTTTGAGACAGGGTCGTTAACTCGATCTGAAAAGTTGTTTTCTCGCTTTAGTATCATACCATATCCACTAAGGATTGTCCTAAGCTTAAATTATGGAAGAAAAAAAACATTTACTCGTGTCGATAAGACTTCACAACCTCAACCCTTATGAAAAGACCCTCATGGAGGCACCCGAATCACTATCCGAAAAACCATTGTTTCTCTCCATATTTTTCGACGAATCTATAAGGAACGCTCAAGATTAAGAATCTTACACATATAATTGGTGAAAATACGAATTTTTTTCAGTTTCGCTTCCAGGCCATTTTGGACCAAAATTCCATAGGTGTTAACATAGGAACTTTTTTCCCCTTTGAGACAGGGTCGTTAACTCGATTTGAAAAGTTGTTTTCTCGCTTTAGTATCATACCATATCCACTAAGGATTGTCCTAAGCTTAAAATATGGAAGAAAAAAAAACATTTACTCGTGTCGATAAGACTTCACAACCTCAACCCTTATGAAAAGACCCTCATGGAGGCACCCGAATCACTATCCGAAAAACCATTGTTTCAATCGATTTTTTTCGACGAATCTGTAAGGAACGCTCAAGATTAAGAATCTTACACATATAATTGGTGAAAATACGAATTTTTTTCAGTTTCGCTTCCGGGCCATTTTGGACCAAAATTCCATAGGTGTTAACATAGGAACTTTTTTCCCCTTTGAGACAGGGTCGTTAACTCGATCTGAAAAGTTGTTTTCTCGCTTTAGTATCATACCATAAACACTAAGGATTGTCCTAGGCTTAAATTATGGAAGAAAAAAAACATTTACTCGTGTCGATAAGACTTCACAACCTCAACCCTTATGAAAAGACCCTCATGGAGGCACCCGAATCACTATCCGAAAAACCATTGTTTCTCTCCATATTTTTCGACGAATCTGTAAGGAACGCTCAAGATTAAGAATCTTACACATATAATTGGTGAAAATATGAATGTTTTTAAGTTTCGCTTCCGGGCCCTTTTGGACCAAAATTCCATAGGTGTTAACATAGGAACTTTTTTCCCCTTTGAGACAGGGTCGTTAACTCGATCTGAAAAGTTGTTTTCTCGCTTTAGTATCATACCATATCCACTAAGGATTGTCCTAAGCTTAAATTATGGAAGAAAAAAAACATTTACTCGTGTCGATAAGACTTCACAACCTCAACCCTTATGAAAAGACCCTCATGGAGGCACCCGAATCACTATCCGAAAAACCATTGTTTCTCTCCATATTTTTCGACGAATCTGTAAGGAACGCTCAAGATTAAGAATCTTACACATATAATTGGTGAAAATACGAATTTTTTTCAGTTTCGCTTCCGGGCCATTTTGGACCAAAATTCCATAGGTGTTAACATAGGAACTTTTTTCCCCTTTGAGACAGGGTCGTTAACTCGATCTGAAAAGTTGTTTTCTCGCTTTAGTATCATACCATATACACTAAGGATTGTCCTAGGCTTAAAAAATGGAAGAAAAAAAACATTTACTCGTGTCGATAAGACTTCACAACCTCAACCCTTATGAAAAGACCCTCATGGAGGCACCCGAATCACTATCCGAAAAACCATTGTTTCTCTCCATATTTTTCGACGAATCTGTAAGGAACGCTCAAGATTAAGAATCTTACACATATAATTGGTGAAAATACGAATTTTTTTCAGTCTCGCTTCCGGGCCATTTTGGACCAAAATTCCATAGGTGTTCACATAGAAACTTTTTTCCCCTTTGAGACAGGGTCGTTAACTCGATCTGAAAAGTTGTTTTCTCGCTTTAGTATCATACCATATCCACTAAGGATTGTCCTAAGCTTAAATTATGGAAGAAAAAAAACATTTACTCGTGTCGATAAGACTTCACAACCTCAACCCTTATGAAAAGACCCTCATGGAGGTACCCGAATCACTATCCGAAAAACCATTGTTTCAATTGATTTTTTTCAACGAATCTGTAAGGAACGCTCAAGATTAAGAATCTTACACATATAATTGGTGAAAATACGAATTTTTTACAGTTTCGCTTCCGGGCCATTTTGGACCATAATTCCATAGGTGTTAACATAGGAACTTTTTTCCCCTTTGAGACAGGGTCGTTAACTCGATCTGAAAAGTTGTTTTCTCGCTTTAGTATCATACCATATCCACTAAGGATTGTCCTAGGCTTAAAATATGGAAGAAAAAAAACATTTACTCGTGTCGATAAGACTTCACAACCTCAACCCTTATGAAAAGACCCTCATGGAGGCACCCGAATCACTATCCGAAAAACCATTGTTTCTCTCCATATTTTTCGACGAATCTGTAAGGAACGCTCAAGATTAAGAATCTTACACATATAATTGGTGAAAATACGAATGTTTTTAAGTTTCGCTTCCGGGCCATTTTGGACCAAAATTCCATAGGTGTTAACATAGGAACTTTTTTCCCCTTTGAGACAGGGTCGTTAACTCGATCTGAAAAGTTGTTTTCTCGCTTTAGTATCATACCATATCCACTAAGGATTGTCCTAAGCTTAAATTATGGAAGAAAAAAAAACATTTACTCGTGTCGATAAGACTTCACAACCTCAACCCTTATGAAAAGACCCTCATGGAGGCACCCGAATCACTATCCGAAAAACCATTGTTTCTCTCCATATTTTTCGACGAATCTGTAAGGAACGCTCAAGATTAAGAATCTTACACATATAATTGGTGAAAATACGAATTTTTTTCAGTTTCGCTTCCGGGCCATTTTGGACCAAAATTCCATAGGTGTTAACATAGGAACTTTTTTCCCCTTTGAGACAGGGTCGTTAACTCGATCTGAAAAGTTGTTTTCTCGCTTTAGTATCATACCATATCCACTAAGGATTGTCCTAGGCTTAAAAAATGGAAGAAAAAAAACATTTACTCGTGTCGATAAGACTTCACAACCTCAACCCTTATGAAAAGACCCTCATGGAGGCACCCGAATCACTACCCGAAAAACCATTGTTTCTCTCCATATTTTTCGACGAATCTGTAAGGAACGCTCAAGATTAAGAATCTTACACATATAATTGGTGAAAATACGAATTTTTTTCAGTTTCGCTTCCGGGCCATTTTGGACCAAAATTCCATAGGTGTTAACATAGGAACTTTTTTCCCCTTTGAGACAGGGTCGTTAACTCGATCTGAAAAGTTGTTTTCTCGCTTTAGTATCATACCATATCCACTAAGGATTGTCCTAAGCTTAAATTATGGAAGAAAAAAAACATTTACTCGTGTCGATAAGACTTCACAACCTCAACCCTTATGAAAAGACCCTCATGGAGGCACCCGAATCACTATCCGAAAAACCATTGTTTCAATCGATTTTTTTCGACGAATCTGTAAGGAACGCTCAAGATTAAGAATCTTACACATATAATTGGTGAAAATACGAATTTTTTTCACTTTCGCTTCCGGGCCATTTTGGACCAAAATTCCATAGGTGTTAACATAGGAACTTTTTTCCCCTTTGAGACAGGGTCGTTAACTCGATCTGAAAAGTTGTTTTCTCGCTTTAGTATCATACCATATCCACTAAGGATTGTCCTAGGCTTAAAATATGGAAGAAAAAAAACATTTACTCGTGTCGATAAGACTTCACAACCTCAACCCTTATGAAAAGACCCTCATGGAGGCACCCGAATCACTATCCGAAAAACCATTGTTTCTCTCCATATTTTTCGACGAATCTGTAAGGAACGCTCAAGATTAAGAATCTTACACATATAATTGGTGAAAATACGAATTTTTTTCAGTTTCGCTTCCGGGCCATTTTGGACCAAAATTCCATAGGTGTTAACATAGGAACTTTTTTCCCCTTTGAGACAGGGTCGTTAACTCGATCTGAAAAGTTGTTTTCTCGCTTTAGTATCATACCATATCCACTAAGGATTGTCCTAAGCTTAAATTATGGAAGAAAAAAAAACATTTACTCGTGTCGATAAGACTTCACAACCTCAACCCTTATGAAAAGACCCTCATGGAGGCACCCGAATCACTATCCGAAAAACCATTGTTTCTCTCCATATTTTTCGACGAATCTGTAAGGAACGCTCAAGATTAAGAATCTTACACATATAATTGGTGAAAATACGAATTTTTTTCAGTTTCGCTTCCGGGCCATTTTGGACCAAAATTCCATAGGTGTTAACATAGGAACTTTTTTCCCCTTTGAGACAGGGTCGTTAACTCGATCTGAAAAGTTGTTTTCTCGCTTTAGTATCATACCATATCCACTAAGGATTGTCCTAAGCTTAAATTATGGAAGAAAAAAAACATTTACTCGTGTCGATAAGACTTCACAACCTCAACCCTTATGAAAAGACCCTCATGGAGGCACCCGAATCACTATCCGAAAAACCATTGTTTCAATCGATTTTTTTCGACGAATCTGTAAGGAACGCTCAAGATTAAGAATCTTACACATATAATTGGTGAAAATACGAATTTTTTTCACTTTCGCTTCCGGGCCATTTTGGACCAAAATTCCATAGGTGTTAACATAGGAACTTTTTTCCCCTTTGAGACAGGGTCGTTAACTCGATCTGAAAAGTTGTTTTCTCGCTTTAGTATCATACCATATCCACTAAGGATTGTCCTAAGCTTAAATTATGGAAGAAAAAAAAACATTTACTCGTGTCGATAAGACTTCACAACCTCAACCCTTATGAAAAGACCCTCATGGAGGCACCCGAATCACTATCCGAAAAACCATTGTTTCTCTCCATATTTTTCGACGAATCTGTAAGGAACGCTCAAGATTAAGAATCTTACACATATAATTGGTGAAAATACGAATTTTTTTCAGTTTCGCTTCCGGGCCATTTTGGACCAAAATTCCATAGGTGTTAACATAGGAACTTTTTTCCCCTTTGAGACAGGGTCGTTAACTCGATCTGAAAAGTTGTTTTCTCGCTTTAGTATCATACCATATCCACTAAGGATTGTCCTAGGCTTAAAAAATGGAAGAAAAAAAACATTTACTCGTGTCGATAAGACTTCACAACCTCAACCCTTATGAAAAGACCCTCATGGAGGCACCCGAATCACTACCCGAAAAACCATTGTTTCTCTCCATATTTTTCGACGAATCTGTAAGGAACGCTCAAGATTAAGAATCTTACACATATAATTGGTGAAAATACGAATTTTTTTCAGTTTCGCTTCCGGGCCATTTTGGACCAAAATTCCATAGGTGTTAACATAGGAACTTTTTTCCCCTTTGAGACAGGGTCGTTAACTCGATCTGAAAAGTTGTTTTCTCGCTTTAGTATCATACCATATCCACTAAGGATTGTCCTAAGCTTAAATTATGGAAGAAAAAAAACATTTACTCGTGTCGATAAGACTTCACAACCTCAACCCTTATGAAAAGACCCTCATGGAGGCACCCGAATCACTATCCGAAAAACCATTGTTTCAATCGATTTTTTTCGACGAATCTGTAAGGAACGCTCAAGATTAAGAATCTTACACATATAATTGGTGAAAATACGAATTTTTTTCACTTTCGCTTCCGGGCCATTTTGGACCAAAATTCCATAGGTGTTAACATAGGAACTTTTTTCCCCTTTGAGACAGGGTCGTTAACTCGATCTGAAAAGTTGTTTTCTCGCTTTAGTATCATACCATATCCACTAAGGATTGTCCTAGGCTTAAAATATGGAAGAAAAAAAACATTTACTCGTGTCGATAAGACTTCACAACCTCAACCCTTATGAAAAGACCCTCATGGAGGCACCCGAATCACTATCCGAAAAACCATTGTTTCTCTCCATATTTTTCGACGAATCTGTAAGGAACGCTCAAGATTAAGAATCTTACACATATAATTGGTGAAAATACGAATTTTTTTCAGTTTCGCTTCCGGGCCATTTTGGACCAAAATTCCATAGGTGTTAACATAGGAACTTTTTTCCCCTTTGAGACAGGGTCGTTAACTCGATCTGAAAAGTTGTTTTCTCGCTTTAGTATCATACCATATCCACTAAGGATTGTCCTAGGCTTAAAAAATGGAAGAAAAAAAACATTTACTCGTGTCGATAAGACTTCACAACCTCAACCCTTATGAAAAGACCCTCATGGAGGCACCCGAATCACTACCCGAAAAACCATTGTTTCTCTCCATATTTTTCGACGAATCTGTAAGGAACGCTCAAGATTAAGAATCTTACACATATAATTGGTGAAAATACGAATTTTTTTCAGTTTCGCTTCCGGGCCATTTTGAACCAAAATTCCATAGGTGTTAACATAGGAACTTTTTTCCCCTTTGAGACAGGGTCGTTAACTCGATCTGAAAAGTTGTTTTCTCGCTTTAGTATCATACCATATCCACTAAGGATTGTCCTAAGCTTAAATTATGGAAGAAAAAAAACATTTACTCGTGTCGATAAGACTTCACAACCTCAACACTTATGAAAAGACCCTCATGGAGGCACCCGAATCACTATCCGAAAAACCATTGTTTCAATCGATTTTTTTCGACGAATCTGTAAGGAACGCTCAAGATTAAGAATCTTACACATATAATTGGTGAAAATACGAATTTTTTTCACTTTCGCTTCCGGGCCATTTTGGACCAAAATTCCATAGGTGTTAACATAGGAACTTTTTTCCCCTTTGAGACAGGGTCGTTAACTCGATCTGAAAAGTTGTTTTCTCGCTTTAGTATCATACCATATCCACTAAGGATTGTCCTAGGCTTAAAATATGGAAGAAAAAAAACATTTACTCGTGTCGATAAGACTTCACAACCTCAACCCTTATGAAAAGACCCTCATGGAGGCACCCGAATCACTATCCGAAAAACCATTGTTTCTCTCCATATTTTTCGACGAATCTGTAAGGAACGCTCAAGATTAAGAATCTTACACATATAATTGGTGAAAATACGAATTTTTTTCAGTTTCGCTTCCGGGCCATTTTGGACCAAAATTCCATAGGTGTTAACATAGGAACTTTTTTCCCCTTTGAGACAGGGTCGTTAACTCGATCTGAAAAGTTGTTTTCTCGCTTTAGTATCATACCATATCCACTAAGGATTGTCCTAAGCTTAAATTATGGAAGAAAAAAAACATTTACTCGTGTCGATAAGACTTCACAACCTCAACACTTATGAAAAGACCCTCATGGAGGCACCCGAATCACTATCCGAAAAACCATTGTTTCAATCGATTTTTTTCGACGAATCTGTAAGGAACGCTCAAGATTAAGAATCTTACACATATAATTGGTGAAAATACGAATTTTTTTCACTTTCGCTTCCGGGCCATTTTGGACCAAAATTCCATAGGTGTTAACATAGGAACTTTTTTCCCCTTTGAGACAGGGTCGTTAACTCGATCTGAAAAGTTGTTTTCTCGCTTTAGTATCATACCATATCCACTAAGGATTGTCCTAGGCTTAAAATATGGAAGAAAAAAAACATTTACTCGTGTCGATAAGACTTCACAACCTCAACCCTTATGAAAAGACCCTCATGGAGGCACCCGAATCACTATCCGAAAAACCATTGTTTCTCTCCATATTTTTCGACGAATCTGTAAGGAACGCTCAAGATTAAGAATCTTACACATATAATTGGTGAAAATACGAATTTTTTTCAGTTTCGCTTCCGGGCCATTTTGGACCAAAATTCCATAGGTGTTAACATAGGAACTTTTTTCCCCTTTGAGACAGGGTCGTTAACTCGATCTGAAAAGTTGTTTTCTCGCTTTAGTATCATACCATATCCACTAAGGATTGTCCTAAGCTTAAATTATGGAAGAAAAAAAACATTTACTCGTGTCGATAAGACTTCACAACCTCAACCCTTATGAAAAGACCCTCATGGAGGCACCCGAATCACTATCCGAAAAACCATTGTTTCTCTCCATATTTTTCGACGAATCTGTAAGGAACGCTCAAGATTAAGAATCTTACACATATAATTGGTGAAAATACAAATTTTTTTCAGTTTCGCTTCCAGGCCATTTTGGACCAAAATTCCATAGGTGTTAACATAGGAACTTTTTTCCCCTTTGAGACAGGGTCGTTAACTCGATCTGAAAAGTTGTTTTCTCGCTTTAGTATCATACCATATCCACTAAGGATTGTCCTAAGCTTAAAATATGGAAGAAAAAAAAACATTTACTCGTGTCGATAAGACTTCACAACCTCAACCCTTATGAAAAGACCCTCATGCTGGCACCCGAATCACTATCCGAAAAACCATTGTTTCAATCGATTTTTTTCGACGAATCTGTAAGGAACGCTCAAGATTAAGAATCTTACACATATAATTGGTGAAAATACGAATTTTTTTCAGTTTCGCTTCCGGGCCATTTTGGACCAAAATTCCATAGGTGTTAACATAGGAACTTTTTTCCCCTTTGAGACAGGGTCGTTAACTCGATCTGAAAAGTTGTTTTCTCGCTTTAGTATCATACCATATCCACTAAGGATTGTCCTAGGCTTAAAATATGGAAGAAAAAAAACATTTACTCGTGTCGATAAGACTTCACAACCTCAACCCTTATGAAAAGACCCTCATGGAGGCACCCGAATCACTATCCGAAAAACCATTGTTTCTCTCCATATTTTTCGACGAATCTGTAAGGAACGCTCAAGATTAAGAATCTTACACATATAATTGGTGAAAATACGAATTTTTTTCAGTTTCGCTTCCGGGCCATTTTGGACCAAAATTCCATAGGTGTTAACATAGGAACTTTTTTCCCCTTTGAGACAGGGTCGTTAACTCGATCTGAAAAGTTGTTTTCTCGCTTTAGTATCATACCATATCCACTAAGGATTGTCCTAGGCTTAAAATATGGAAGAAAAAAAACATTTACTCGTGTCGATAAGACTTCACAACCTCAACCCTTATGAAAAGACCCTCATGGAGGCACCCGAATCACTATCCGAAAAACCATTGTTTCAATCGATTTTTTTCGACGAATCTGTAAGGAACGCTCAAGATTAAGAATCTTACACATATAATTGGTGAAAATACGAATTTTTTTCAGTTTCGCTTCCGGGCCATTTTGGACCAAAATTCCATAGGTGTTAACATAGGAACTTTTTTCCCCTTTGAGACAGGGTCGTTAACTCGATCTGAAAAGTTGTTTTCTCGCTTTAGTATCATACCATATCCACTAAGGATTGTCCTAGGCTTAAAATATGGAAGAAAAAAAACATTTACTCGTGTCGATAAGACTTCACAACCTCAACCCTTATGAAAAGACCCTCATGGAGGCACCCGAATCACTATCCGAAAAACCATTGTTTCAATCGATTTTTTTCGACGAATCTGTAAGGAACGCTCAAGATTAAGAATCTTACACATATAATTGGTGAAAATACGAATTTTTTTCAGTTTCGCTTCCGGGCCATTTTGGACAAAAATTCCATAGGTGTTAACATAGGAACTTTTTTCCCCTTTGAGACAGGGTCGTTAACTCGATCTGAAAAGTTGTTTTCTCGCTTTAGTATCATACCATATCCACTAAGGATTGTCCTAGGCTTAAAATATGGAAGAAAAAAAACATTTACTCGTGTCGATAAGACTTCACAACCTCAACCCTTATGAAAAGACCCTCATGGAGGCACCCGAATCACTATCCGAAAAACCATTGTTTCTCTCCATATTTTTCGACGAATCTGTAAGGAACGCTCAAGATTAAGAATCTTACACATATAATTGGTGAAAATATGAATTTTTTTCAGTTTCGCTTCCGGGCCATTTTGGACCAAAATTCCATAGGTGTTAACATAGGAACTTTTTTCCCCTTTGAGACAGGGTCGTTAACTCGATTTGAAAAGTTGTTTTCTCGCTTTAGTATCATACCATATCCACTAAGGATTGTCCTAAGCTTAAATTATGGAAGAAAAAAAACATTTACTCGTGTCGATAAGACTTCACAACCTCAACCCTTATGAAAAGACCCTCATGGAGGCACCCGAATCACTATCCGAAAAACCATTGTTTCTCTCCATATTTTTCGACGAATCTGTAAGGAACGCTCAAGATTAAGAATCTTACACATATAATTGGTGAAAATACGAATTTTTTTCAGTTTCGCTTCCAGGCCATTTTGGACCAAAATTCCATAGGTGTTAACATAGGAACTTTTTTCCCCTTTGAGACAGGGTCGTTAACTCGATCTGAAAAGTTGTTTTCTCGCTTTAGTATCATACCATATCCACTAAGGATTGTCCTAAGCTTAAAATATGGAAGAAAAAAAAACATTTACTCGTGTCGATAAGACTTCACAACCTCAACCCTTATGAAAAGACCCTCATGGAGGCACCCGAATCACTATCCGAAAAACCATTGTTTCAATCGATTTTTTTCGACGAATCTGTAAGGAACGCTCAAGATTAAGAATCTTACACATATAATATGTGAAAATACGAATTTTTTTCAGTTTCGCTTCCGGGCCATTTTGGACCAAAATTCCATAGGTGTTAACATAGGAACTTTTTTCCCCTTTGAGACAGGGTCGTTAACTCGATCTGAAAAGTTGTTTTCTCGCTTTAGTATCATACCATATCCACTAAGGATTGTCCTAAGCTTAAAATATGGAAGAAAAAAAAACATTTACTCGTGTCGATAAGACTTCACAACCTCAACCCTTATGAAAAGACCCTCATGGAGGCACCCGAATCACTATCCGAAAAACCATTGTTTCTCTCCATATTTTTCGACGAATCTGTATGGAACGCTCAAGATTAAGAATCTTACACATATAATTGGTGAAAATACGAATTTTTTTCACTTTCGCTTCCGGGCCATTTTGGACCAAAATTCCATAGGTGTTAACATAGGAACTTTTTTCCCCTTTGAGACAGGGTCGTTAACTCGATCTGAAAAGTTGTTTTCTCGCTTTAGTATCATACCATATCCACTAAGGATTGTCCTAAGCTTAAAATATGGAAGAAAAAAAACATTTACTCGTGTCGATAAGACTTCACAACCTCAACCCTTATGAAAAGACCCTCATGGAGGCACCCGAATCACTATCCGAAAAACCATTGTTTCTCTCCATATTTTCGACGAATCTGTAAGGAACGCTCAAGATTAAGAATCTTACACATATAATTGGTGAAAATACGAATTTTTTTCAGTTTCGCTTCCAGGCCATTTTGGACCAAAATTCCATAGGTGTTAACATAGGAACTTTTTTCCCCTTTGAGACAGGGTCGTTAACTCGATCTGAAAAGTTGTTTTCTCGCTTTAGTATCATACCATATCCACTAAGGATTGTCCTAGGCTTAAAATATGGAAGAAAAAAAACATTTACTCGTGTCGATAAGACTTCACAACCTCAACCCTTATGAAAAGACCCTCATGGAGGCACCCGAATCACTATCCGAAAAACCATTGTTTCAATCGATTTTTTTCGACGAATCTGTAAGGAACGCTCAAGATTAAGAATCTTACACATATAATTGGTGAAAATACGAATTTTTTTCAGTTTCGCTTCCGGGCCATTTTGGACCAAAATTCCATAGGTGTTAACATAGGAACTTTTTTCCCCTTTGAGACAGGGTCGTTAACTCGATCTGAAAAGTTGTTTTCTCGCTTTAGTATCATACCATATCCACTAAGGATTGTCCTAGGCTTAAAATATGGAAGAAAAAAAACATTTACTCGTGTCGATAAGACTTCACAACCTCAACCCTTATGAAAAGACCCTCATGGAGGCACCCGAATCACTATCCGAAAAACCATTGTTTCAATCGATTTTTTTCGACGAATCTGTAAGGAACGCTCAAGATTAAGAATCTTACACATATAATATGTGAAAATACGAATTTTTTTCAGTTTCGCTTCCGGGCCATTTTGGACCAAAATTCCATAGGTGTTAACATAGGAACTTTTTTCCCCTTTGAGACAGGGTCGTTAACTCGATCTGAAAAGTTGTTTTCTCGCTTTAGTATCATACCATATCCACTAAGGATTGTCCTAAGCTTAAAATATGGAAGAAAAAAAAACATTTACTCGTGTCGATAAGACTTCACAACCTCAACCCTTATGAAAAGACCCTCATGGAGGCACCCGAATCACTATCCGAAAAACCATTGTTTCTCTCCATATTTTTCGACGAATCTGTATGGAACGCTCAAGATTAAGAATCTTACACATATAATTGGTGAAAATACGAATTTTTTTCACTTTCGCTTCCGGGCCATTTTGGACCAAAATTCCATAGGTGTTAACATAGGAACTTTTTTCCCCTTTGAGACAGGGTCGTTAACTCGATCTGAAAAGTTGTTTTCTCGCTTTAGTATCATACCATATCCACTAAGGATTGTCCTAAGCTTAAAATATGGAAGAAAAAAAACATTTACTCGTGTCGATAAGACTTCACAACCTCAACCCTTATGAAAAGACCCTCATGGAGGCACCCGAATCACTATCCGAAAAACCATTGTTTCTCTCCATATTTTCGACGAATCTGTAAGGAACGCTCAAGATTAAGAATCTTACACATATAATTGGTGAAAATACGAATTTTTTTCAGTTTCGCTTCCAGGCCATTTTGGACCAAAATTCCATAGGTGTTAACATAGGAACTTTTTTCCCCTTTGAGACAGGGTCGTTAACTCGATCTGAAAAGTTGTTTTCTCGCTTTAGTATCATACCATATCCACTAAGGATTGTCCTAGGCTTAAAATATGGAAGAAAAAAAACATTTACTCGTGTCGATAAGACTTCACAACCTCAACCCTTATGAAAAGACCCTCATGGAGGCACCCGAATCACTATCCGAAAAACCATTGTTTCAATCGATTTTTTTCGACGAATCTGTAAGGAACGCTCAAGATTAAGAATCTTACACATATAATTGGTGAAAATACGAATTTTTTTCAGTTTCGCTTCCGGGCCATTTTGGACCAAAATTCCATAGGTGTTAACATAGGAACTTTTTTCCCCTTTGAGACAGGGTCGTTAACTCGATCTGAAAAGTTGTTTTCTCGCTTTAGTATCATACCATATCCACTAAGGATTGTCCTAGGCTTAAAATATGGAAGAAAAAAAACATTTACTCGTGTCGATAAGACTTCACAACCTCAACCCTTATGAAAAGACCCTCATGGAGGCACCCGAATCACTATCCGAAAAACCATTGTTTCAATCGATTTTTTTCGACGAATCTGTAAGGAACGCTCAAGATTAAGAATCTTACACATATAATTGGTGAAAATACGAATTTTTTTCAGTTTCGCTTCCGGGCCATTTTGGACAAAAATTCCATAGGTGTTAACATAGGAACTTTTTTCCCCTTTGAGACAGGGTCGTTAACTCGATCTGAAAAGTTGTTTTCTCGCTTTAGTATCATACCATATCCACTAAGGATTGTCCTAGGCTTATAATATGGAAGAAAAAAAACATTTACTCGTGTCGATAAGACTTCACAACCTCAACCCTTATGAAAAGACCCTCATGGAGGCACCCGAATCACTATCCGAAAAACCATTGTTTCTCTCCATATTTTTCGACGAATCTGTAAGGAACGCTCAAGATTAAGAATCTTACACATATAATTGGTGAAAATATGAATTTTTTTCAGTTTCGCTTCCGGGCCATTTTGGACCAAAATTCCATAGGTGTTAACATAGGAACTTTTTTCCCCTTTGAGACAGGGTCGTTAACTCGATCTGAAAAGTTGTTTTCTCGCTTTAGTATCATACCATATCCACTAAGGATTGTCCTAAGCTTAAATTATGGAAGAAAAAAAACATTTACTCGTGTCGATAAGACTTCACAACCTCAACCCTTATGAAAAGACCCTCATGGAGGCACCCGAATCACTATCCGAAAAACAATTGTTTCTCTCCATATTTTTCGACGAATCTGTAAGGAACGCTCAAGATTAAGAATCTTACACATATAATTGGTGAAAATACGAATTTTTTTCAGTTTCGCTTCCAGGCCATTTTGGACCAAAATTCCATAGGTGTTAACATAGGAACTTTTTTCCCCTTTGAGACAGGGTCGTTAACTCGATCTGAAAAGTTGTTTTCTCGCTTTAGTATCATACCATATCCACTAAGGATTGTCCTAAGCTTAAAATATGGAAGAAAAAAAAACATTTACTCGTGTCGATAAGACTTCACAACCTCAACCCTTATGAAAAGACCCTCATGGAGGCACCCGAATCACTATCCGAAAAACCATTGTTTCAATCGATTTTTTTCGACGAATCTGTAAGGAACGCTCAAGATTAAGAATCTTACACATATAATTGGTGAAAATACGAATTTTTTTCAGTTTCGCTTCCGGGCCATTTTGGACCAAAATTCCATAGGTGTTAACATAGGAACTTTTTTCCCCTTTGAGACAGGGTCGTTAACTCGATCTGAAAAGTTGTTTTCTCGCTTTAGTATCATACCATATCCACTAAGGATTGTCCTAGGCTTAAAATATGGAAGAAAAAAAACATTTACTCGTGTCGATAAGACTTCACAACCTCAACCCTTATGAAAAGACCCTCATGGAGGCACCCGAATCACTATCCGAAAAACCATTGTTTCTCTCCATATTTTTCGACGAATCTGTAAGGAACGCTCAAGATTAAGAATCTTACACATATAATTGGTGAAAATATGAATTTTTTTCAGTTTCGCTTCCGGGCCATTTTGGACCAAAATTCCATAGGTGTTAACATAGGAACTTTTTTCCCCTTTGAGACAGGGTCGTTAACTCGATCTGAAAAGTTGTTTTCTCGCTTTAGTATCATACCATATCCACTAAGGATTGTCCTAAGCTTAAATTATGGAAGAAAAAAAACATTTACTCGTGTCGATAAGACTTCACAACCTCAACCCTTATGAAAAGACCCTCATGGAGGCACCCGAATCACTATCCGAAAAACAATTGTTTCTCTCCATATTTTTCGACGAATCTGTAAGGAACGCTCAAGATTAAGAATCTTACACATATAATTGGTGAAAATACGAATTTTTTTCAGTTTCGCTTCCAGGCCATTTTGGACCAAAATTCCATAGGTGTTAACATAGGAACTTTTTTCCCCTTTGAGACAGGGTCGTTAACTCGATCTGAAAAGTTGTTTTCTCGCTTTAGTATCATACCATATCCACTAAGGATTGTCCTAAGCTTAAAATATGGAAGAAAAAAAAACATTTACTCGTGTCGATAAGACTTCACAACCTCAACCCTTATGAAAAGACCCTCATGGAGGCACCCGAATCACTATCCGAAAAACCATTGTTTCAATCGATTTTTTTCGACGAATCTGTAAGGAACGCTCAAGATTAAGAATCTTACACATATAATTGGTGAAAATACGAATTTTTTTCAGTTTCGCTTCCGGGCCATTTTGGACCAAAATTCCATAGGTGTTAACATAGGAACTTTTTTCCCCTTTGAGACAGGGTCGTTAACTCGATCTGAAAAGTTGTTTTCTCGCTTTAGTATCATACCATATCCACTAAGGATTGTCCTAAGCTTAAAATATGGAAGAAAAAAAAACATTTACTCGTGTCGATAAGACTTCACAACCTCAACCCTTATGAAAAGACCCTCATGGAGGCACCCGAATCACTATCCGAAAAACCATTGTTTCAATCGATTTTTTTCGACGAATCTGTAAGGAACGCTCAAGATTAAGAATCTTACACATATAATTGGTGAAAATACGAATTTTTTTCAGTTTCGCTTCCGGGCCATTTTGGACCAAAATTCCATAGGTGTTAACATAGGAACTTTTTTCCCCTTTGAGACAGGGTCGTTAACTCGATCTGAAAAGTTGTTTTCTCGCTTTAGTATCATACCATATCCACTAAGGATTGTCCTAGGCTTAAAATATGGAAGAAAAAAAACATTTACTCGTGTCGATAAGACTTCACAACCTCAACCCTTATGAAAAGACCCTCATGGAGGCACCCGAATCACTATCCGAAAAACCATTGTTTCTCTCCATATTTTTCGACGAATCTGTAAGGAACGCTCAAGATTAAGAATCTTACACATATAATTGGTGAAAATACGAATTTTTTTCAGTTTCGCTTCCGGGCCATTTTGGACCAAAATTCCATAGGTGTTAACATAGGAACTTTTTTCCCCTTTGAGACAGGGTCGTTAACTCGATCTGAAAAGTTGTTTTCTCGCTTTAGTATCATACCATATCCACTAAGGATTGTCCTAAGCTTAAAATATGGAAGAAAAAAAACATTTACTCGTGTCGATAAGACTTCACAACCTCAACCCTTATGAAAAGACCCTCATGGAGGCACCCGAATCACTATCCGAAAAACCATTGTTTCTCTCCATATTTTCGACGAATCTGTAAGGAACGCTCAAGATTAAGAATCTTACACATATAATTGGTGAAAATACGAATTTTTTTCAGTTTCGCTTCCAGGCCATTTTGGACCAAAATTCCATAGGTGTTAACATAGGAACTTTTTTCCCCTTTGAGACAGGGTCGTTAACTCGATCTGAAAAGTTGTTTTCTCGCTTTAGTATCATACCATATCCACTAAGGATTGTCCTAGGCTTAAAATATGGAAGAAAAAAAACATTTACTCGTGTCGATAAGACTTCACAACCTCAACCCTTATGAAAAGACCCTCATGGAGGCACCCGAATCACTATCCGAAAAACCATTGTTTCAATCGATTTTTTTCGACGAATCTGTAAGGAACGCTCAAGATTAAGAATCTTACACATATAATTGGTGAAAATACGAATTTTTTTCAGTTTCGCTTCCGGGCCATTTTGGACCAAAATTCCATAGGTGTTAACATAGGAACTTTTTTCCCCTTTGAGACAGGGTCGTTAACTCGATCTGAAAAGTTGTTTTCTCGCTTTAGTATCATACCATATCCACTAAGGATTGTCCTAAGCTTAAAATATGGAAGAAAAAAAACATTTACTCGTGTCGATAAGACTTCACAACCTCAACCCTTATGAAAAGACCCTCATGGAGGCACCCGAATCACTATCCGAAAAACCATTGTTTCTCTCCATATTTTCGACGAATCTGTAAGGAACGCTCAAGATTAAGAATCTTACACATATATTTGGTGAAAATACGAATTTTTTTCAGTTTCGCTTCCAGGCCATTTTGGACCAAAATTCCATAGGTGTTAACATAGGAACTTTTTTCCCCTTTGAGACAGGGTCGTTAACTCGATCTGAAAAGTTGTTTTCTCGCTTTAGTATCATACCATATCCACTAAGGATTGTCCTAGGCTTAAAATATGGAAGAAAAAAAACATTTACTCGTGTCGATAAGACTTCACAACCTCAACCCTTATGAAAAGACCCTCATGGAGGCACCCGAATCACTATCCGAAAAACCATTGTTTCTCTCCATATTTTTCGACGAATCTGTAAGGAACGCTCAAGATTAAGAATCTTACACATATAATTGGTGAAAATACGAATTTTTTTCAGTTTCGCTTCCGGGCAATTTTGGACCAAAATTCCATAGGTGTTAACATAGGAACTTTTTTCCCCTTTGAGACAGGGTCGTTAACTCGATCTGAAAAGTTGTTTTCTCGCTTTAGTATCATACCATATCCACTAAGGATTGTCCTAGGCTTAAAATATGGAAGAAAGAAAACATTTACTCGTGTCGATAAGACTTCACAACCTCAACCCTTATGAAAAGACCCTCATGGAGGCACCCGAATCACTATCCGAAAAACCATTGTTTCTCTCCATATTTTTCGACGAATCTGTAAGGAACGCTCAAGATTAAGAATCTTACACATATAATTGGTGAAAATACGAATTTTTTTCAGTTTCGCTTCCAGGCCATTTTGGACCAAAATTCCATAGGTGTTAACATAGGAACTTTTTTCCCCTTTGAGACAGGGTCGTTAACTCGATCTGAAAAGTTGTTTTCTTGCTTTAGTATCATACCATATCCACTAAGGATTGCCCTAAGCTTAAAATATGGAAGAAAAAAAACATTTACTCGTGTCGATAAGACTTCACAACCTCAACCCTTATGAAAAGACCCTCATGTTGGCACCCGAATCACCATCGGAAAAACCATTGTTTCTCTCGATCTTTTTCCACGAATCTGTAAGGAACTCTCAAGATTAAGAATCTTACACATATAATTGGTGAAAATACGAATTTTTTTCACTTTCGCTTCCGGGCCATTTTGGACTCAAATTCCATAGGTGTTAACATAGGAACTTTTTCCCCTTTGAGACAGGGTCGTTAACTCGATCTGAAAAGTTGTTTTCTCGCTTTAGTATCATACCATTTCCACTAAGGATTGTCCTAAGCTTATAATATGGAAGAAAAAAAACATTTACTCGTGTCGATAAGACTTCACAACCTCAACCCTTATGAAAAGACCATCATGTTGGCACCCGAATCACCATCGGAAAAACCATTGTTTCTCTCGATCTTTTTCCACGAATCTGTAAGGAACTCTCAAGATTAAGAATCTTACACATATAATTGGTGAAAATACGAATTTTTTTCACTTTCGCTTCCGGGCCATTTTGGACTCAAATTCCATAGGTGTTAACATAGGAACATTTTTCCCCTTTGAGACAGGGTCGTTAACTCGATCTGAAAAGTTGTTTTCTCGCTTTAGTATCATACCATTTCCACTGAGGATTGTCCTAAGCTAAAAATATGGAAGAAAAAAAACATTTACTCGTGTCGATAAGACTTCACAACCTCAACCCTTATGAAAAGACCCTCATGGAGGCACCCGAATCACCATCGGAAAAACCAATTTTTCTCTCGATCTTTTTCGACGAATCTGTAAGGAACGCTCAAGATTAAGAATCTTACACATATAATTGGTGAAAATATGAATTTTTTTCACTTTCGCTTCCGGGCCATTTTGGACTCAAATTCCATAGGTGTTAACATAGGAACTTTTTCCCCTTTGAGACAGGGTCGTTAACTCGATCTGAAAAGTTGTTTTCTCACTTTAGTATCATACCATATCCACTAAGGATTGTCCTAAGCTTAAAATATGTAAGAAAAAAAACATTTACTCGTGTCGATAAGACTTCACAACCTCAACCCTTATGAAAAGACCCTCATGGAGGCACCCGAATCACCATCGGAAAAACCAATTTTTCTCTCGATCTTTTCGACGAATCTGTAAGGAACGCTCAAGATTAAGAATCTTACACATATAATTGGTGAAAATACGAATTTTTTTCACTTTCGCTTCCGGGCCATTTTGTTCTCAAATTCCATAGGTGTTAACATAGGAACTTTTTTCCCCTTTGAGACAGGGTCGTTAACTCGATCTGAAAAGTTGTTTTCTAGCTTTAGTATCATACCATATCCACTAAGGATTGTCCTAAGCTTAAAATATGGTACAAAAAAAACGTTTACTCGTGTCGATAAGACTTCACAACCTCAACCCTTACGAAAAGACCCTCATTTTGGCACCCAAATCACGATCGGAAAAATCATTGTTTCTCTCGATCTTTTTCCACGAATCTGTAAGGAACGCTCAAGATTAAGAATCTTACACATATAATTGGTGAAAATACAAATTTTTTTCACTTTCGCTTCCGGGCCATTTTGGACTCAAATTCCATAGGTGTTAACATAGGAACATTTTTCCCCTTTGAGACAGGGTCGTTAACTCGATCTGAAAAGTTGTTTTCTCGCTTTAGTATCATACCATTTCCACTAAGGATTGTCCTAAGCTTAAAATATGGAAGAAAAAAAACATTTACTCGTGTCGATAAGACTTCACAACCTCAACCCTTATGAAAAGACCCTCATGGAGGCACCCGAATCACCATCGGAAAAACCAATTTTTCTCTCGATCTTTTTCGACGAATCTGTAAGGAACGCTCAAGATTAAGAATCTTACACATATAATTGGTGAAAATATGAATTTTTTTCACTTTCGCTTCCGGGCCATTTTGGACTCAAATTCCATAGGTGTTAACATAGGAACTTTTTCCCCTTTGAGACAGGGTCGTTAACTCGATCAGAAAAGTTGTTTTCTCGCTTTAGTATCATACCATTTCCACTAAGGATTGTCATAAGCTTAAAATATGGAAGAAAAAAAACATTTACTCGTGTCAATAAGACTTCACAACCTCAACCCTTATGAAAAGACCCTCATGGAGGCACCCGAATCACCATCGGAGAAACCAATTTTTCTCTCGATCTTTTTCGACGAATCTATAAGGAACGCTCAAGATTAAGAATCTTACACATATAATTGGTGAAAATATGAATTTTTTTCACTTTCGCTTCCGGGCCATTTTGGACTCAAATTCCATTGGTGTTAACATAGGAACTTTTTCACCTTTGAGACAGGGTCGTTAACTCGATCTGAAAAGTTGTTTTCTCGCTTTAGTATCATACCATATCCACTAAGGATTGTCCTAAGCTTAAAATATGGAAGAAAAAAAACATTTACTCGTGTCGATAAGACTTCACAACCTCAACCCTTATGAAAAGACCCTCATGTTGGCACCCGAATCACCATCGGAAAAACCATTGTTTCTCTTGATCTTTTTCCACAAATCTGTAAGGAACTCTCAAGATTAAGAATCTTACACATATAATTGGTGAAAATACGAATTTTTTTCACTTTCGCTTTCGGGCCATTTTGGACTCAAATTCCATAGGTGTTAACATAGGAACTTTTTCCCCTTTGAGACAGGGTCGTTAACTCGATCTGAAAAGTTGTTTTCTCGCTTTAGTATCATACCATTTCCACTAAGGATTGTCCTAAGCTTAAAATATGGAAGAAAAAAAACATTTACTCGTGTCCATAAGACTTCACAACCTCAACCCTTATGAAAAGACCCTCATGGAGGCACCCGAATCACCATCGGAAAAACCAATTTTTCTCTCGATCTTTTTCGACGAATCTGTAAGGAACGCTCAAGATTAAGAATCTTACACATATAATTGGTGAAAATATGAATTTTTTTCACTTTCGCTTCCGGGCCATTTTGGACTCAAATTACATAGGTGTTAACATAGGAACTTTTTCCCCTTTGAGACAGGGTCGTTAACTCGATCTGAAAAGTTGTTTTCTCGCTTTAGTATCATACCATTTCCACTAAGGATTGTCCTAAGCTTAAAATATGGAAGAAAAAAAACATTTACTCGTGTCGATAAGACTTCACAACCTCAACCCTTATGAAAAGACCCTCATGGAGGCACCCGAATCACCATCGGAAAAACCAATTTTTCTCTCGATCTTTTTCGACGAATCTGTAAGGAACGCTCAAGATTAAGAATCTTACACATATAATTGGTGAAAATATGAATTTTTTTCACTTTCGCTTCCGGGCCATTTTGGACTCAAATTCCATAGGTGTTAACATAGGAACTTTTTCCCCTTTGAGACAGGGTCGTTAACTCGATCAGAAAAGTTGTTTTCTCGCTTTAGTATCATACCATTTCCACTAAGGATTGTCATAAGCTTAAAATATGGAAGAAAAAAAACATTTACTCGTGTCAATAAGACTTCACAACCTCAACCCTTATGAAAAGACCCTCATGGAGGCACCCGAATCACCATCGGAGAAACCAATTTTTCTCTCGATCTTTTTCGACGAATCTATAAGGAACGCTCAAGATTAAGAATCTTACACATATAATTGGTGAAAATATGAATTTTTTTCACTTTCGCTTCCGGGCCATTTTGGACTCAAATTCCATTGGTGTTAACATAGGAACTTTTTCACCTTTGAGACAGGGTCGTTAACTCGATCTAAAAAGTTGTTTTCTCGCTTTAGTATCATACCATATCCACTAAGGATTGTCCTAAGCTTAAAATATGGAAGAAAAAAAACATTTACTCGTGTCGATAAGACTTCACAACCTCAACCCTTATGAAAAGACCCTCATGTTGGCACCCGAATCACCATCGGAAAAACCATTGTTTCTCTTGATCTTTTTCCACGAATCTGTAAGGAACTCTCAAGATTAAGAATCTTACACATATAATTGGTGAAAATACGAATTTTTTTCACTTTCGCTTTCGGGCCATTTTGGACTCAAATTCCATAGGTGTTAACATAGGAACTTTTTCCCCTTTGAGACAGGGTCGTTAACTCGATCTGAAAACTTGTTTTCTCGCTTTAGTATCATACCATTTCCACTAAGGATTGTCCTAAGCTTAAAATATGGAAGAAAAAAAACATTTACTCGTGTCCATAAGACTTCACAACCTCAACCCTTATGAAAAGACCCTCATGGAGGCACCCGAATCACCATCGGAAAAACCAATTTTTCTCTCGATCTTTTTCGACGAATCTGTAAGGAACGCTCAAGATTAAGAATCTTACACATATAATTGGTGAAAATATGAATTTTTTTCACTTTCGCTTCCGGGCCATTTTGGACTCAAATTACATAGGTGTTAACATAGGAACTTTTTCCCCTTTGAGACAGGGTCGTTAACTCGATCTGAAAAGTTGTTTTCTCGCTTTAGTATCATACCATTTCCACTAAGGATTGTCCTAAGCTTAAAATATGGAAGAAAAAAAACATTTACTCGTGTCGATAAGACTTCACAACCTCAACCCTTATGAAAAGACCCTCATGGAGGCACCCGAATCACCATCGGAAAAACCAATTTTTCTCTCGATCTTTTTCGACGAATCTGTAAGGAACGCTCAAGATTAAGAATCTTACACATATAATTGGTGAAAATATGAATTTTTTTCACTTTCGCTTCCGGGCCATTTTGGACTCAAATTCCATAGGTGTTAACATAGGAACTTTTTCCCCTTTGAGACAGGGTCGTTAACTCGATCAGAAAAGTTGTTTTCTCGCTTTAGTATCATACCATTTCCACTAAGGATTGTCATAAGCTTAAAATATGGAAGAAAAAAAACATTTACTCGTGTCAATAAGACTTCACAACCTCAACCCTTATGAAAAGACCCTCATGGAGGCACCCGAATCACCATCGGAGAAACCAATTTTTCTCTCGATCTTTTTCGACGAATCTATAAGGAACGCTCAAGATTAAGAATCTTACACATATAATTGGTGAAAATATGAATTTTTTTCACTTTCGCTTCCGGGCCATTTTGGACTCAAATTCCATTGGTGTTAACATAGGAACTTTTTCACCTTTGAGACAGGGTCGTTAACTCGATCTGAAAAGTTGTTTTCTCGCTTTAGTATCATACCATATCCACTAAGGATTGTCCTAAGCTTAAAATATGGAAGAAAAAAAACATTTACTCGTGTCGATAAGACTTCACAACCTCAACCCTTATGAAAAGACCCTCATGTTGGCACCCGAATCACCATCGGAAAAACCATTGTTTCTCTTGATCTTTTTCCACGAATCTGTAAGGAACTCTCAAGATTAAGAATCTTACACATATAATTGGTGAAAATACGAATTTTTTTCACTTTCGCTTTCGGGCCATTTTGGACTCAAATTCCATAGGTGTTAACATAGGAACTTTTTCCCCTTTGAGACAGGGTCGTTAACTCGATCTGAAAAGTTGTTTTCTCGCTTTAGTATCATACCATTTCCACTAAGGATTGTCCTAAGCTTAAAATATGGAAGAAAAAAAACATTTACTCGTGTCCATAAGACTTCACAACCTCAACCCTTATGAAAAGACCCTCATGGAGGCACCCGAATCACCATCGGAAAAACCAATTTTTCTCTCGATCTTTTTCGACGAATCTGTAAGGAACGCTCAAGATTAAGAATCTTACACATATAATTGGTGAAAATATGAATTTTTTTCACTTTCGCTTCCGGGCCATTTTGGACTCAAATTACATAGGTGTTAACATAGGAACTTTTTCCCCTTTGAGACAGGGTCGTTAACTCGATCTGAAAAGTTGTTTTCTCGCTTTAGTATCATACCATTTCCACTAAGGATTGTCCTAAGCTTAAAATATGGAAGAAAAAAAACATTTACTCGTGTCGATAAGACTTCACAACCTCAACCCTTATGAAAAGACCCTCATGGAGGCACCCGAATCACCATCGGAAAAACCAATTTTTCTCTCGATCTTTTTCGACGAATCTGTAAGGAACGCTCAAGATTAAGAATCTTACACATATAATTGGTGAAAATATGAATTTTTTTCACTTTCGCTTCCGGGCCATTTTGGACTCAAATTCCATAGGTGTTAACATAGGAACTTTTTCCCCTTTGAGACAGGGTCGTTAACTCGATCTGAAAAGTTGTTTTCTCGCTTTAGTATCATACCATATCCACTAAGGATTGTCCTAAGCTTAAAATATGGAAGAAAAAAAACATTTACTCGTGTCGATAAGACTTCACAACCTCAACCCTTATGAAGAGACCCTCATGGAGGCAACCGAATCACCATCGGAAAAACCATTGTTTCTCTCGATCTTTTTCCACGAATCTGTAAGGAACTCTCAAGATTAAGAATCTTACACATATAAATGGTGAAAATACGAATTTTTTTCACTTTCGCTTCCGGGCCATTTTGGACTCAAATTCCATAGGTGTTAACATAGGAACTTTTTTCCTCTTTGAGACAGGGTCGTTAACTCGATCTGAAAAGTTGTTTTCTAGCTTTAGTATCATACCATATCCACTAAGGATTGTCCTAAGCTTAAAATATGGTACAAAAAAAACGTTTACTCGTGTCGATAAAACTTCACAACCTCAACCCTTATGAAAAGACCCTCATTTTGGCACCCGAATCACGATCGGAAAAACCATTGTTTCTCTCGATGTTTTTCCACGAATCTTTAAGGAACGCTCAAGATTAAGAATCTTACACATATAATTGGTGAAAATACAAATTTTTTTCACTTTCGCTTCCGGGCCATTTTGGACTCAAATTCCATAGGTGTTAACATAGGAACTTTTTTCCCCTTTGAGACAGGGTCGTTAACTCGATCTGAAAAGTTGTTTTCTTGCTTTAGTATCATACCATATCCACTAAGGATTGCCCTAAGCTTAAAATAAGGAAGAAAAAAAACATTTACTCGTGTCGATAAGACTTCACAACCTCAACCCTTATGAAAAGACCCTCATGTTGGCACCCGAATCACCATCGGAAAAACCATTGTTTCTCTCGATCTTTTTCCACGAATCTGTAAGGAACTCTCAAGATTAAGAATCTTACACATATAATTGGTGAAAATACGAATTTTTTTCACTTTCGCTTCCGGGCCATTTGGACTCAAATTCCATAGGTGTTAACATAGGAACTTTTTCCCCTTTGAGACAGGGTCGTTAACTCGATCTGAAAAGTTGTTTTCTCGCTTTAGTATCATACCATTTCCACTAAGGATTGTCCTAAGCTTAAAATATGGAAGAAAAAAAAACATTTACTCGTGTCGATAAGACTTCACAACCTCAACCCTTATGAAAAGACCCTCATGTTGGCACCCGAATCACCATCGGAAAAACCATTGTTTCTCTCGATCTTTTTCCACGGATCTGTAAGGAACTCTCAAGATTAAGAATCTTACACATATAATTGGTGAAAATACGAATTTTTTTCACTTTCGCTTCCGGGCCATTTTGGACTCAAATTCCATAGGTGTTAACATAGGAACATTTTTCCCCTTTGAGACAGGGTCGTTAACTCGATCTGAAAAGTTGTTTTCTCGCTTTAGTATCATACCATTTCCACTAAGGATTGTCCTAAGCTTAAAATATGGAAGAATAAAAACATTTACTCGTGTCGATAAGACTTCACAACCTCAACCCTTATGAAAAGACCCTCATGGAGGCACCCGAATCACCATCGGAAAAACCAATTTTTCTCTCGATCTTTTTCGACGAATCTGTAAGGAACGCTCAAGATTAAGAATCTTACACATATAATTGGTGAAAATACAAATTTTTTTCACTTTCGCTTCCGGGCCATTTTGGACTCAAATTCCATAGGTGTTAACATAGGAACTTTTTTCCCCTTTTGAGACAGGGTCGTTAACTCGATCTGAAAAGTTGTTTTCTCGCTTTAGTATCATACCATATCCACTAAGGATTGCCCTTAGCTTAAAATACTGAAGAAAAAAACATTTACTCGTGTCGAAAAGA